>NW_021940917.1:7048624-7560449 GCF_001715985.3 Manacus vitellinus | reverse complement strand
TTGTTCTTCTTGAGGGAGAACCCTAAGGATTCTTTGGAGGATTGCAGGATGCTGTTTTTAATATGGTGCCAAATTGTTTCAGGAGAGGAATCTGCAGAATCTGTGGAATGGTTTTCAAGCCTAGTTTGAAGGTTTGCCTGGAATCTTTCTCTTACTGTGGCTGACTGGAGATTGTTAACTTAGAGTCTTCTCCTTGGGATATTGCCCCTTTTAGGTTTGAATTTGAGATTGAAGTTGAGTTTACAGCGCACAAGCCGACGGTCTGTTTGGCATTCTGCGCTGGGCATCACCCGGGTATGGTGGACATCGCGAACATCTCTCCGTCGCACCAGGACATAATCGATCAATGTAATGTTATATTTACAATGAGTTTGAGTAGCCCCTGGCTGTTCTCAGGGCTATGCTGGCAGTAATCTTAAGGGATTTCAGAGTTGCCATGAAATGTTTATTAATCCTAGATGTCTCGCTGAGCACCAGAATGAACAATGACTTTGGCTGATATAGCTGTACAGAAGTGGATATTTTTATTTTGGGGGTATGTATATTAAAAGAAGAAAGTACTGCACAACTGAACAGCTTCAAAAAGGAGGGTTAAATAATTTCCCTCCATTTTGGAAAAAGAGTTGAGTCCTTCTGGCAATGCCCTTCTCAGCCTAGAAAGATCAGTAACCCCTGGCCTTATGCATGGGACTAGGCTTTGCAGGTTCATTTGCTCTAAGAATGCTGACTGAGTCAAATACAACTCCTCCCCTCTCTAATAAGACAGGCAGGGGAAGGACTTGGGTTTTGTCCAGACTGGATTTAGGAATTAACACTGAACAAGACAACCAACAAGCACAAAGCCCTTCCAGACATGCTGCATTCTGCGCAAAACCTGCAGTATTCGTAGGAATATTATACAGAAGGAGGAACTGTTGATAGCTGCTGAGCCATGGGAAGGTGATCTTTGCCCTTCAATACCTGTGGGGCTTCACATGGAATTTGAACTCCTGAATTCCTTTCCCTTTTGATCTGGTGCCAAGTATCCTGTGGTTGTAGGCTTTGATTCAGCTGGGTATTGAAGCATAAAGAAATGAACAGTTCTGTTTGTTTTTTTTCTGTCTGGACATATTCCTGGGCTTGAACTTAAAAATATGTCTCAAAGATATGATGCCTCTATAACAGATAGTTAGAGTCAAACATCTGATCTTTTCATTCTTTTATATTCTCTTCTCTCGCCCTCTCACTCCCTGTTAATCTAATATGCAATGTTATCAGAATGAAATCCAGATTCTGCTGAGCTAACATTTGGATAATCCTTTTTTAAAACATAGAGTTTTTTTCCTGTTGTTTTTAAGTCTGACATTTCCAAATAATCTATGATCTGGCCTGCTTCTTCTTCTTCTTCTTCTTTTTTTTTGTGTGTGTGTGTGTGTTTGTGTGTGTGTGTGTCCTTTAGGTGGTTGGAGGCAGTAGGATGCACACTCTCCTTAGGGCCATATGCATTACAGTGGCAGTACAGCTCCTAATGTGGAAGATGCACTTCAGATTCTGATGTTACTGGATTCCTACAGCAAGAAAACAAAATATACAAAATATCTTATGCACATCAAAATACACCACTGTTTCAGAGTGTGTTTTGCACAGAAGAAATGTAGTTCTAGGGAGATGATGAGCATAGTGAGGTGTCATGGGGACATTAGTTAGGACCCTGCTTTCAGGTTAATGGTAGATTAGCTTGTTTGACAGCAATTAAGGATAGTTTTGTTCTCTTCCCAAAATAAAAGCATTATCCAGTAAAAGAAAATGAACTAGGATACAAGACCTTTCTTTTGGGTAATCAGTTCTTCTGATTCTCAAAGTCTATCTGTCTGTAACAAGACTACTTCTGGCTTTGAAAAAACATTTTGGAGTCAGACTCAATGATCCTTTTGGGTCCCTTCCAGATAGAGATATTCTATGATTTGAAGACACTATGGTGTTAGATCCTTTTTTGGCTGTACACCATAATTCATGCAAACAAACTGTGAAGAAATACACAGAACAACAAAATTCAAACATACACCTTGTTATGTGTTAAGCTCCTCAGCACTTCCAAAATGCTCCTTATGAAGCTCATGGTCAGTTTCAGATATTTGGGGCATTACCACATATCCAAGGCTATTGATCCTCCTAAAACCATCTTATTTCTTCTTTCATTCAGTTAAAAATAATTACTTCACTGCATTGAGCTGCTCTTTCTTGCTAAGCTCCTTCCCTGAGAATTGTTTCAAACACTTACCTGGTTCTTTTCACTTCAGTTACCAAGTTCGTAAAGTTTTCCAATAAACAACTAAAATCTAATTAATTCTGGCTCAGAAGGTGTCCTTGTGATGCCTATTTTGAGACCCAAATGCTTTCTTATAAACATGTATCAAAACCACTTTTAAATCCTATAATTTTTGTTAGATACAGAAGAATTATTGGCTGAGTTAATCAATATTCTATGGCAAGTGAGAGTGAGGAGAATAGGGGGTATGAACCCCCCCTGAGAGAGGGGGTATGAACAGTGGTGATGAAGTGGAGTTGGAGAAGGGTGTTTCTGACCTCCTGGTCAGGGTGAAGGAGACAAAGAACATGAGAAAGTCTCTGGTGATCCACCGTGGTTCTCTTGGGGGGCTTCAACCTCCCTGGCACTGGCTGCAAGGAAATAGTGGTGGGACATGAGGTGCCAGGGAGATTTCTGAAGGGTATTAGGAATAACTTTGTGAGATAGATCCTGAAGGGGCTAAGAAGGGCAGATCTTGATCTGCTGGTCAGTAATGAGGAGGAGCTGCTGGGGGAGATGGTATTGGAAGGCAACCTTGGCTGTACCATGAGATAGTGATGGTAAAGATCTGGGGGAGAGCGTGGATTACAGAGTAGCCAAGGACAGACCACAGACCTCAAGAAAGCAAACTTTGGAATTTTCTAAAGGAAAAAGAAAGTAAGGGTTTGGGAGGAAGGTGTACAATACAAGGGATGATTTTCATCAGACTCAGCAAACAGCAGAGTATATGTATAACATAGCAGTTATACAACTGGTTCATGCCAGGAACTACTGGCAAACTGACAATGCACCTGTAATATAATACTTGTAACAGGTGGCAATGCACTTAGCATTATTAGTACCATAATGAACTTCTAGTTATTTTATAAATATGGTCTTGCATTTTATGGAGAAAATTATGAAACATCTGATGCTCCTTGAAACAATTTCTAGAATTACAAACCCTAAAGTTTCCAACAGAGTCTGAAAAATTCCCTGTGCTTCATTTCTCTTATAATCATTCGTACTGGGCTGTCCTGTTCCCCTGATCACATAAACCTCTGATCTATGTTCCTGCATCATAAGAACCAAAATAAGAACAAAGTTAATGGGAGTAAATGTGGTTTGGTTATTTTTTTTTTGTACATACTTGTTCTTTCTTCCAGCTTCAGTAGTAGGCCATGATATCTTGTATTAGTAACTGTGAATGGAGAATTAAAAAAAAAATACGTAAACCAGAAATATTTTCTAAACGAGAAAATGTCAAAGGAAAACAACAGTAAAAAAAGACTTTTTTCTTTCTGCTATTTACAAAGGAAAGGGATACAAGAAAATAATTTTGGATTGACTCAGCATGAGACAACCTCTTATAATGATCTTGTGTTTAACTCACTCAATATCTTCCTTCTATCCTTAAAGGTATGTAAGTTGTGAGCTGAGAGTCTTTCAAAGTGAAGACTGAAGACATTTCTTTTTTTGCCCTTTTGCAGGAAAATGTGGGGAAATACTGTTTTGTAGTTTGTCTCTTTGCCCTGAAATTGACTGAATGTCAGCAAATCTGTTTGTGTGCCTGTTGAATTCCTTGTTGTGTTGGCCACATGACAAGATACTAGATTTGATGGGTTTATTGTTGTTGGGTTTTTTCTAATATCTCAAACCATTTTCTGTTTTTATGGGCTATACAACCATATACACCTATTTCTTAGGATTAAAGTGATTCCTAACAACTATTTCTTTGAGTGCAGTGTAAACAGGAAACTTTAAAACAAGAGTCACTGTCAAACTACAAAAGTGAAAAGCACTGATTTGAAATACCTCCCCCTGTAGATTTTGCTTCCCCCCCGTAGATTTGACTGTTTTGAGAGCATGAATCACCATAATTCTTTGCATTCTTCATATACTACCACTGAGAAAAATACACAGTTCCCTCTGAAAATGAACTGAAATAACTATTCTGTAAATTGTCAGAGGAGCCTGCTGCTCTGGGTCAAGGCTCTGTCATGCTGCAAACATGTGTAAAAGGGAGGAAAATTTTTAAGCATATTTTTGTAAGCTTTTCTCCTTTTCCTCCCCACTTCCAATTGTCTGAATTGCTTGTATTGTGTTTAAGCAGCTCTAACTTCACACAAGGGTAAAAGTTCTGGGATCTCCTAAACATAGACATTTGACCTCTGTCCTCATTGTGTCCAGTTAATGTTCTCTGGATACTCCTTTAAAAATGAAAGGAACCTGTACATTTTCCTACAGATGAGAAAATGAAGCACAAAGCAAGGAAGGGCTACATCTGAAGAACCCTGAAACGACTCCAGAACCCAAGAGCATGGTTTCATAGGATCCAAAGTCTGGCTTAGGACTGGGATATTGTTGAACTGTCTCCCTTTCCAAGCCCCCTCCTTCTAATACCGTGTTGCTTTCTCTAAGCTGGAGCCAAGATCTCTGTGACAATGCTCAGCTGATTCAGATTTGGAAATAAGTAAACTTTGATGGACAGCATGAGGACATGTTCTTACTGACTTTCACAAGCATCACTGAAATTAATCTTTTCCCATCTATTTGAAAGCTTTGTTAGAAGTGAATATTTTAGCAACCTTAATTACAACCTTATGGCAGAATAATGTTCCATGACCAGTTTTCAATATCACAAATTCCAAGATGCGTTCTTACTACTGGACACAACACTTCTAAATGAAGGAGGATGCCAGTTATTATGTTAATATGATCACACTGCAGAGTAAGTTTACCGTAGACAGATAATTTCTCACTAAAAGCCTGTTTAACACACAAAGAATTAATATATCCATCTCAGGATGCCCATGTAGAACAAACAGAGAAAACAAATACATACTGTAGTGTGTTATGGGGCTTACCCCCATCCCCCTCCATATAACCCCGTTGCATGATGTTTTTCTAACTTGCAGGCTCTCCTGCAATTAGCCTTGCCCTGCAATTGTGGAGCAGAAGCACAGATTGTGTCTGTGCTATATTTCAGACACAGTCCTGAATTCACACTCTTGTTGTGCTTCAAACTTCAGGAGGTATATCTGGGTTTAATGTAGACTCGGACACGGCAGGAAGAAAAAATCTTGGGTCCCACATTAAGGTGTAACACAGGTCTAACCACATCTTTACTGCAGTGGATGGTTGAATAGCAATGCAACGCACACAGCCAGTCCTGCATATCTGATCACTGACCGATTGCAGGCAAGTTGGCCCCAGGTCCTTTGTGAAAGGACTTTGGCACCACCTTTGACAGCAATGATTTCATCTTCTTAGGCACTCTGGAGCAAAAACTATGAACAAAGCCAAGTCAGGCACAGTGCCAGAGTTTCAGATTTTCTCTGGGGCTTTATCAGTAGCTACTGTACCAACAGCTGTGTGCAGTTGTGGCTGAAGAAACTGCTCGCTTATGGTGATGGAAAAATACTCTGGAACTGAAACCAAGCTCTGGAATTGTTGCCCTAAAAAATTGCTGCTCTGGAATTGCTCAGCTGCTGCCCTAAACATTTCAGAGTCCCACTTTTTTGCTAGAATCTAACACATGGGTTGAAAATATTTCGCAGCTGTGTGGTTGGGAAATATCCCTTCGACCATATAAAGACATATAAGGTCAAAAAAGGTAAAAGTCTGCAGAAGACTGTGCAATGCATTAGAAAATATCACCTCTCTATGACCACCAGCCTGTGCCACCAGTATCATTCTCCATTAGGGAGAAGCAATGATCATTGCTCCCTGGGGATATGGAGGTCAGGACAGGGGCCTGAAGTCACAGCCCCGCTTGTGAGGTACTATGGCATTCTGAGGAAAATCCAGGAAGCCAACCTCCTGGTCAGAGTCAGGACCAAGCCAGCAGCATCACCAGATCCCATTGTGAAGGGCAGAGGCCATGAGTTCCCAGGTAAGGGTCTGGCTTGCTACATCCTTGTCCAAGCAGAGGCATGGCTGTAGCTGAGCAGTGGCAGGAAGAACCAAATGCTGAGTTTCAGGCCCTGGGTAAGACTGCTCAGGTCCATTAAGGTTATTGGTGCCTTTTGGTCCTTGATGCTCTTGAAGCAGTGGGTTGACAACCTTGGTATTTAATTCCAAGAGAAAGCCTGGGTACTTGCACTAGAGTGTATCTCTCCTGTCCCTCTGTGAGGTGTCAGGGCCAGACATTACAAGGAAGAGCTCTGCAATGTTTCCCTGGGGTCAATGGATTTCTGATGGGCATCTGGTCCATTTCAAACACAAAGCTGTGTCCTTCTGTTCTGAAATTTCAGTATACCAGTGAACATTATCCAAGGACAGTTATGGCCACACAGGCCTCTCAGTTCAGTGGATGGGATACTTCCTTAACAGGTTTTTCTTCCCCAAGGCATGTGTGGAACTGCTGTGTTCTGTGCAGCTAGCTGGAGCCTATTCATCTGTTTATATGATCTATATATACCAAATCAAACTTCCAAGAAAAAGGTTACTTATACTTTGCACTATAAGTAACAGTCATCAGGAGATAGAATAACTCAAGGAATGCTGTACATGCTGAATAACTAAATCAAAACAAGTGCACTCCATGTCAGGTGTTATGAAGACCTATCCAAGAGGTTTTCAGTAGTCTCTACTGGCCAGATGATGAACAAACAGCTCTGGGGACTGATCTACTGAACCATCTGTAGGATAGTTTCTTGAGGTCAAGGTTGTTAAAGTATAGCATCAAATCAGGGGAAGAAAACCTGTGCTGCTGTTCTCTTGATGGTGTTTGCACTATAGGTATATGTAAGGTTTCATCCTGTGATTGAAAAAAAAAAAAACCTTTCAGATGTATTAATTTCCCTTTTGAATTGTTTCTACTCAAGATTCTTTATATATTACCCACAATGCTGAACAGATTGCTGTCTTTTTGATACAAGTTTTATAGTATCCAAACTCAGTTTCCACATGCAAGAGATAATTTGACACTGCATGCAGAGAAGCTAAAGGCAAAGCCAGCTCTTGAACCTTGCCAAGACTACTTTGTACTACTAATCTGTTTACATCATCCAAAAATATTTTTCATTCTACAGAATTCTACGGAATTACTTGAACTACTGCTTCTTGAGGAGGAAATTATTTATAGTTAATGCAATTCACATTAAGCAAAAATGTGTAGCTGTGGAAACCAGAAATAAATTCTTAAGATAAGTGGCATTTTTCTTCTCTCCTTTAAATGTGTGCTAAGATTTAAATCTTAGTGTCGGAATTTATTCCTAATTGGTTTGGTCATTCAGAAAATACTACATCTCTGAAAACAAACAATATTTCATGATCATAGTGAGTCATCTAAATTTCTAGAGCCTTTTAAGGGGTAGTACAGTAAAAACACAGAATAGAAATAATTTTCAAATTTGCAAGGTGAATGCATATCAAGTGAGGTAAGGGTGTTAGTCCTCTATATGGGAAAGAAAAAGTTTGTAAAATCACAAACACTGGAGTGTGGATAAAGTGTCCAGCTTAGAAGCTGAAGACACTTAATTTCACTGTGATTCAAGCACGATATTAAAGGATAGAAAGTGTCGTGCACACTCCTATATATTACTGTTACTATTTGTTGCATAAGGATAGCTACAGAGATTTTTTCCTCAGTGTTCTCTTATTTTCTGCAGCAATTAGAAATACCCGACCTTGGGACACCTCTGTCCCTTCAGCTCTTGAAGGGCACATGGAATCACAAAATGGGTCAGGTTGGAAGGGACAACAGAGGGTCATCTGGTCCAAAACCCCTGCTCAAGCAGGACCATCCCAGAGCACATGGCACAGCATTATGCCCAGATTATTCTTGAATCAGTGAGGGAGAGTCCACAACCTCTCTGGGCAACCTGTTCCAGCGTGTGGTCACCCCACAGTGAAGGAGTCGTTTTTCATCTTCAGGAGGAACTTCCATCAGTTTCTGCCCATTGCCTCTCGTCCTATTCCTTGGCACCACCGAGAAGAGCCTGGCTCCGTCCTCTTGGCACCCTCCCTGCAGATTCCCGTAGGCACTGCTGAAGTCCTCTCTCAGCCGTCCCTTCCCTCAGGGAAGTTTAAAGCGGGCGCCTGTCCCGGCCGGGACCCGGCAGGGCCGCGCCGTGCTGGGGCGGGCCGGGGGGCGCGGGCCGGGCCGCCAATGGCGGCGGGCGGGCGTGGCGGGCCGGCCGCATTGCCGGCCATGCTGGGGCTCCGCCGCGCCGCCGCCGCGCTGCTGCCGCTGCCCGGGCCGGGCCGCCGCCGCCGCCATTGGCCCACGCTGCTCGTCAGCCAGGAGCGCTACGCGTGCTGCGGGAGCTGGGGCTGCAGGAGGAGAAACCAGGCGTCTACAACGGGCGCTGGGGCGGCCGCGGGCAGGTGCGCGGGAGCGGGTGGGAGGCGGGACGCGGTGGTCGCGCCCCCCTCCGGCGGGTGGAGGGGCGAGCTTGGCCCCGCCGCTCACCGCTCCCGTCCTGCTCTAGGTGGTGACCACGTACTGCCCCGCCAACAACGAGCCCATCGCCAGCGTCCGGCAGGTGAGCGCGGCCGGGGGGCATCGCCAGCGCGGCGGGGACGGGAGGGGAGGGCAGGGAGGAGCCCCCGGCCGTAGGGGCCGGAGCGGGCCCTGTTGGGCTTTGGTTTGGGAGCTGCTCCTGACCGCGTCCCCTCTGGCACGAAAGTCCCGGCAGCGGTCATGGGGATGTTGGGTCTGGGGGCCCCAGGGGGTGTTGGGTCCAGGGGTAGAGGTGATGTTGATTCCAGGGGCGGCTGCTGGAGCTCGTCGCAGACTGGAAATACTGCTGGAAATACGCCAGTGGCTTTCCTGGAACAAAAACAGGCTGTTGGTCTTATTTTTTAATGTCCCCGGCCCCCTCCCCCGCCTCCCACTCTTGCGAGTATTGTTGGAAAGAGCGAGGGCCCATCCCTTCCTCTGCTCGTTTGTCCCTCGAGGGAGTTGCTGGATAGGGGCAGATTGCGGCTGTTCGGTGGGGATGAGTGGCCGGGGGAAGGAGGAGGGAAAGCGACGTGGCATTCACGTGGTAAATTTGTGAAAGTTTTTAGTGTGAGAATAGCGCTATGGTGCTAACTTACTTCTTTTGTATATTAGCGCTCAGTTAGCCTTTGGTGCCCAGTAAAACTGATGGAGTAGGACAGTCCTCCCAGCTTTTTTTAAAATACTGTTAATAACAGTAATATCTAAGATAAAACAAGACATATGAAAATATATATAAATATGTCTGTCTTACCATTATTCTTTATGGAGCATCCTTTAACATCTGAAGGAAAATTTCTGCTTATGTGGTTTGTTTGTTTTTTTGTTTAGGTAGCACATACGCTTTTCCTCAACAGTGATTTCAAAAGATGTGTCATATTGGGACCACATTGTGTTAGGATAGAAACATTCTGTGAAAGTGATAGCCCGTAGTGCAAGTACTCTCTACTAGAAATGTCTTGAGTTGAGTGCAGAAGCTTTTCTGTGGTATTTGTTTTGGGGTTTTGATGTTCCTAACTTTTTCTTTGACATGCTTCTTCGTATAGGCTAGTTTGGAGGATTATGAAGAAACAGTAAAGAAGGCTAAAGAGGCATGGAAGGTCTGGGCTGATGTAAGTTAACAGAGACTTCTCTTTTATAACCTATCTCTGGCAGATACAGGGTATTAAATTGCCCCATCAGGTGGAGGTGTAAAAATGTATTAATATTTTGTGTGTTGCATTAAAGCAAAAGTCTGCAATGGAAATCTTGAGAAACAAGCCCACACAGTTTGTGCCTGTTATCATTGGGGTACAAAGATGAGGACACTGACTTGTGGAAAATGTTTGTTTTGAAAAGCCAAACATATTTAGCCAGGCTTGTGCCTGTGAGCTCTTGCCAGCAGGTCTGGTGAAGTTCAGAAACCTTGTAGCAAGCAAACTATCCCTGTGCATGTGTTTCACTTCCTGTTACCACGTTCTTTCTCCCGTGGGAACTCTGCAGGATATTTGGATCAACTCATGTTGATCATCTTGTTCTCACGGGGTGAGGAAGGCTGCTGGTTGTAAACATGCTTTTTTTGTTCACCTACTGTCCTGGTGTTTCACAAGACTGCTGTGTTATTCCAAAGCTTTAGTGTTACATAGCTGTGTACAATACCTAAGCTGTTTTTCCTTAGCAAGCCGTAGTTCCCCATGCACCTCTACCAGCTGTGCCCAGCCAGCACTCATTCTGTTGATGGCTGCGCCAGGCTTGGTTCTTACAGCTATCTGCTGTTTCTTTGGTAGAAGCTGAAAACTGGATTTTGTAAGGTATTGGGCATTCTGTATTTTAGCCAGCAAAGTTTTGCCTTGTCTGAAGATAACAAAGTTTAGGAAAAATACAACAGCTTCCTCAGGATATATTAGTACGTGTTCTTTTGTTACAATCTGTGAGTATAATGTTGGTGACTTGTAACATACTTGGAAATAATCTGAAAGCAATCTAACAGATAAAGAATCAACATATTAAGTGTTTCTTTAAAGGCTTTTCTCAAAGCTCTTTGCTATTAGTTTGTGAATTTTGTTGTTTGTCTGAAAGATTTTGCTTGTAAAGAGATAAGATTGCATGGTTTATGAATTTGTCAGTCCTGTTTTTACGAAGAACTGCTAGTCGTGTAAATCCTCTTGCATGTGTATGATTTGGAATTGATCCTGGCTATTGATTATTATTTAAAATACTGATACCACATGAAAAAGATCTATTAATAGTTGATATATGGACTTAATCTTTCCATGAATGATGTTTCTATGTGTCTCAGAATCTGCTAGCAAAATAAATATCATACTGAACGTTTGAAAATGTGGTTTTAAGAACACTTCCAAGGCTCAGAAACCAGTAAGTGTGCTTTTTATGAAAAATGCTTGTTTCTTGAGATGCAGTTGCTTGTGTGAGGGCATTATGTGTGATGTAGCTGAGCACAAGTAGCAGAACTAATTATCTGAATGCTGCTGGCAATGTCCAGTGGAACTGAAGTTTTGAATGGACATAAATGTGCACAGTGTTACCAGTTTCTGAGAGGCAGGAAACAGTTGCTTGTAAAGCAGTGAGCATGATAAAAATGAACAAGTAACAGAGTCTTGGGAAAGAGCACAGCAGTCAATGATTGCTTACTACAAGGGTAGGGGACCCAGCAGTATATATGCAGCAAAAATCACAGATGTTTAATCTCACATAGATTCTTTGTTGTTTTTTTTTTTTTACTAGATCCCTGCACCTAAGCGCGGAGAAATAGTGCGACAGATTGGTGATGCCCTGAGACAAAAAATCAAAGTTTTAGGAAGCTTGGTAAGGTGTTTTCAGAAGTAGCTTAACTTTGTGGGGGAATAAGGGAGAGTGGGGCACAGGGGCGAGGGGTGTGTCAAAACTGGTTTTCTCAGTTTTTAATGTACCATTCTGCAATACTAACCTTAGTGATTGTTAAACAATTGCTGTTAGTTCTGTTAGCTTCCCTAAAGAAGTTTGAATTTAAAGAAGAAGGAAACATTTTAAAACAAGTATTCTTGCATGGGAACAGTATGAAACTGTGTCAGGGGAGGGTTATGTTGGATATTAAGAACAGGCTCTTAACCCAGAGGGTTGGGCACTAGAACAGACTCTCCAGGGAAGTGGTCATGCCACCGTGCCTGTCAGAGTTCAAGGAGTGTTTGGACAATGCATGTTGTGACTCTCAGGGTGGTCCTGTGCAGGGCCAGAAGTTGACTCAATCATCCCTGTGGGTCCCTTTCAAATGAGAATATTCTATGATTCAGTGATTCTGTGAAATGATAATATATAATAGGGAAAGAAAATTTAGTTCATTCTGAGCCTGTACTCTGTCTGGGAGGAGTGTTACAACTATTGCCCAGCTGTTTTCCCACTTGCCTGTCAGATAGGGCACTGTCTAGTACTAAAAGCATCCTGAAAGAGATCTTCCTGTAATACAGAGCTTTTAACCTTGAGCTCTTTCTGGTGATCTGTAGGATTTTGCCAACTGACATATGGAAATATAAGGCTTCAGAAGCTGAGATGGTCTTAATGAGATCCACTTGCAGTGCTGTGCAGGACATAAAGGTTGAAGGACCTCTCCTTTAAAACACTTAGTAGTTGCTAGGGAAGAAAAGAAGACAAGTGGGGAACTTTCCTTTTACAGGGCTTACCTGTATGTCTGCTGTTCAGAAACAGCTTTCAGTGAATAACTCCATGTGTAGTCAAGCCCATATTGTTAACCTTCAAAACTTTGTTCTGCTCTTGTCTTTGATGTTGTCTCCTCAGCAGAGTTTCTGTTGTGGAATTTGAGTGCTAATGTACTTTTGTATTCAAAAACAGTACAGTTTCCCTGGTGAGTGTGGACAGACAGAAGTTCACTCTGTTCCTTGGACAAAACTTTTGTGGCTTATTGTCATGTTTTCCTAGTTTCCCAAAGAGATAGTCTGTTCAGCTCTACTATGACTGAGGAGGAACTTCAGGGTGAAAGAAGTACAGTAGGTATTCAGATTTTAGGATTTTCCCTGGATTTGGAATATATAAAAGGAATGGAATAGAAACTCATCTTTCTTATATGCCATTGGAAATTTTCAGCTTTGTCTCACAATGTCCTTGTGAAGTATTCTGGTATTTCTACTGCACTTATGGACTCACTGCTGCATTTTTTAGTAAATATATCTGATGCCCCTCCATTTTTGGTCACAGATCAGGACCATTCCTTCTTTCTGGAAGTCACAGTTGTCATAGACATACATTTAGTTACCTTTATTTTAAGATTTGTGTGGGGAGAAAAATCCCGTGGCAATCCTTTGAACCTGATTCCTCATTTAACAGCCTTTTCAAAATACGGTCATCAGTCTAAAGTAGTAGGTCATATTTGCATGAAGTAACATCTAGATATCAGAGCATGACAGCAAAAACAAGTGGGGGTAAATGGATGACTTCTCAGTTCCTAAGTTTGCAAATTTTCTCATTTTTGGAGGAAATTGTTTTCAAATACCAGCTTATTCTCATTGATAACGTATATGTCAGCTGAGTAAATCTAACATGCTTTTAACAGAAGGATATAGCTTAGGACTGACTTCAGCTGAAAAAAAAAAAATTGATCCTAAACATCTCAGGTTACTAAAATACTAAAGATATGTAGATGTTTTCAGCAGTGTCTGCAAATGAAATCTCTCAAATTCACTTTGATATGTTGTCAAATGAGTAGTTTGCTTACGTAAAATGTAAATGACCACTTTCTTTTGCTGGAGCAGAGTAGTCCCACTTTCCCAATAGGTTCCATGCCTAATCAACAATGTATGCAATGTCCTGATGAAAATCCAGTGTTTTGTTAATCTAAACATATGAACCCCATTAGTGTTGGATAGTCCTTTCAGTAGATTTGTTTTATTAAAATTTCCCCATTAATTTCCTCTCTAATTTCCTCCTATTGTATGGAGATGCGACTGCTGTCTTCTTGTTTATTGTCTTATTTCTTTAAGCTGTGAATAACTCAGGAAGAGGTGATTCTCTTCTAATGAAAACGTTTGTATTAAAATCTTACCTGGTGTACAGATATACCTGACATTGGTGGGAAACAAAATATATGGGGGATGCAAGGCAATTAAAAAAAAATTGTCTTAATTTTGTCAGGTCTCTTTGGAAATGGGAAAGATTTTTGTCGAGGGTGTTGGGGAAGTGCAGGAGTATGTTGATGTCTGTGACTATGCTGTTGGTTTGTCCCGAATGATTGGTGGACCTATTTTGCCTTCAGAAAGTAAGTATGTATGTTTTTTTCTTTGGGTTTGTTTGTGGTTGGTTGTTTAGTTGCTTTTTTAACAGATGAAGAGATGGAGAAGTGTGTTAAATATGTGATGTTGTGATACAGCAAGATCTCTGTTCTGTGAGTTATTAGGGAGATTTGGGAATGGATGTGCTGGTGGGCAGTAGCGCCACCTAATGAAGTTCCTAATGAAGTGGCCGGTAAGCAAGTGAGCCCATCGATTTTTCTCTACTATTTGAAGCATTAAGTTCTCTTTGATTTCTTTGTTAATGGAGGATGGCAGAGGAAAGTATGTGAAAAGTTCAGTGGTGCACTTAGAAAAGAGAGACCTCTTTGTCAGTTATTGATTAGCACACAGTCATCATGATGTTAACTGAGTAGCTAATTATGTTGTTGTGCCATTAGCTTTTTTCACAATCTAGCTAACCTTGATCCAGTAAGCTGCAGAGCACATATAATACAGCTCTTCACAAGCTAATGCTGTGATGGACTGAGGAGTGATGCTAGATTCCTTGCTTACATATTTTCCTTTTTTAAAAAAGATAACATTAAATGGATGAAAATTGCATTATGTTGTGTCTTTGCTTTCAGGACCTGGCCATGCCCTTATAGAGCAGTGGAATCCTGTTGGATTAGTAGGAATCATCACAGCCTTTAACTTTCCTGTGGCAGTTTATGGGTGGAACAGTGCGATTGCAATGATTTGTGGAAACGCTTGCCTCTGGTAAGATCTAGCTCTCCAGCCTGCTAATGGTATTTTTAAATTAGAGAGTTATTATCTCGGGCATGAAACTGCTACTGAATGTCTGATGTTTCTGTATAGTTGATTCTATCTAATATAGGCTTGTTTACTTTTAATTTTTAGGTCCGTTTATAGTCAAAGAGCTTTGTTTTATTTTGTGATAACCTCTTTTTTGAGATATTAAGATTGGGAAGCATCTAGGTCTTAGCCAAATGGCCTGTGAATAAAGAACCCAGGTTGATGTCTTGAAACAGTGGTAGCGAACAGTTCATATATTCAGGGTTGATACAGCTAAGATTAAAAGTCTGAAAAGGTAACTTTATTTCCTCTTGTGGATCCTGCTTTGCTTTCGTCTGCCTACTTCACTCTAATGCCTGGCCTAGCCCTAGTTCACATGGATTTCAGTAGAACTTCTGAATGCTCAACTGTGGAAAGAAGCGCTTGAGTTCCTTTCTTAACATGTACCTGAAAACCAGCCTAACCAAAGTGTGCTGTATATCAGATACCATAAAAATTGCTTATTTGAATAATTTCTTATTCTTAAAGAATTGAAATAAAATTAATGTAATTCCTTTTTTTTTTTCTCCCCTTCTTTTTAGGAAGGGTGCTCCTTCTACATCCCTTGTTAGTGTTGCTGTTACAAAGTGAGTTCTGGTTTCTTTTCTCCCTTTTGCTTTTTAAACAATGCTTTTCTGTTTGAGGTAGTGAACAGTGGTCAGAAGAAATGCTTTCCCCTAATGGTAGCTGTATATGTAGGATGTTACCTATACTGTTGGCCATTTTTTTCTGGAACCAGGGCTGTGTTTCTGCTGAAGGTGGGCTAGCTGTGTGGTTTGCTTCCTTGTGAAAGATGAACTGCTCTTGAAATTTGGCTTCCCTCAGTCACACAATCATGTTTCAGAATCATCCCTTATTTTGTAGTATCTCAGCACAGCATCAGCACCCAGTTTCTTGGCAAATTCTTCTGACTGGCTCTCTAGACCCATATCCTGAAGACAATGTCACACAGTCTTTTTTACCCAAAATATAGTAACACCTTAGCATGCATTTCCAGAGTTCATTTTCGATAAAAAGGAAAACTCAATATCAATAAAAAAGAACTTCTCCAAAGAACAAATGCCATGGTGATATTTACTTCAGGTTTATTGTTACTTTCCTTAATATATTAGCACTTAAAACACTTATTTATTGTGTATTACAAATAACATTTATTTTAAAGTGCTAAATATAAGTAGGCCCCTTAAAATCATTAATTACTAAGTCTTGTAGCTCTCATATTAACTCCTAAGAACAATGACCCCAAATGACTACTACCCCAAAAACCCGAAGACGGTTTTAATGGTTCACTCCCTGTTTGCACGTGTCAGAAATCTCTGAAATTTTTACATCTTTGATTCTAGGATAATTGCCAAAGTCTTGGAGGATAACAAGTTGCCTGGAGCAATCTGTTCCTTAGTTTGTGGTGGAGCGGACATTGGGTAAATAAAATTTCTTGTGTTTTGTGAACCTCTATAGAAGGAATATTCTTTGAACTACTTCTCAGAAAGTTATTCTGGTCTCCAGGAGTTCCCGGTACATACACGTTGCCATGATTTTTATCAGCTGGTCCGATACTCTGGCCCTGATCTAAATATAATAAATATGTCTACTTGCTGTTGTGAGATCAGCTGCTAACAAATAACTTCTCAGATGAGGAGACTAAATTTATATTCTATATCTACATATGCTTGCACCCAAAGAATACAGCTAATATTAAATTCCACTCATCACGCTCTTAGGAGTTTTCAGTGTCTAGCCCATTGGCCTTTTGGATTACTTGTGGAGAAGAATATGTCCCCATTTTCCATGCTCACACAGGACTCAGCACTTGCTTATAGATTTACACTTGTGCTTGGAAGCTGTTCAAACCAAGCTTCAAACCAAATTATTTTGTTTGATTTTTACAATGTGGAAATTCCCAGTACAAATGTATACTCAGATGTGTCTTTTGAGCATTTTAAGAGGAGACAAAACAGATGGCGAACATTAAAAAAAAAGTCATAGATATGCATATTTTCTTAGAGATCATAACAATTAGATCTGATCTCACTATGTAATTTAGACTGAATTTTAGTCTTACTACAAATGATGCTTTTATGGCCTGAAAAGGTAGAAGGAAATGGCCTTGTTCCTTGTTTCTCACTAAGAAGGTTTCCTGCCATTAGCTCAGCCACTTACCAGATGTTTCAAAGAGGTGGTTCTGACTTTTAAAGATCTCCCTGATTGAAGCTGGTGTATGTGGAAGGTGCAAGCTGCTTTTCCATTTATGTGCTCTTCCATTGGACATGGTGGTATGTCTCCCATTATGCAGGACAGCAATGGCGAGAGATGAGAGGATGGACCTGTTGTCCTTCACTGGCAGCACAAAAGTGGGCAAGGAAGTAGCACTTATGGTTCAGGAGAGATTTGGTGAGTGTGTACATTCTCCTCCATTTCTCTCTATGGCTGGTACAGGCAGTGGAGCCCCATAGCATTTTAAAATAACAGCTTGTTTCAGCTGTGTTATCTTTTTCCTTTTTTTTTTTGACTTGGGAAAATAGGAGTTGAAACTGCTCAGAGATAGGTACTGCATTTTTTAGTTGGTTCTGTTAGAGCTCGGCATTTTTTTCCAGGATATCCACAAATCCGTGGTCCTACAACTAATAAAGAGAAGGGTGTAGTGGTGTCCATGAATGTAATTGTGTGTAAATCGTCAAGGTGGACAGGCCTTATGGTCTTTTGGCAATGTGTTCATGAATACATGCCCACTCACCTTTTATTCCTTATAAATATAGGAGAAGAGTGATGATTTTTGAGATGCTGTTTTTGTTGCAAATATTTAAAAGTGTACAGGCATGAAATGTACAGCAGCTCAGCTGCTGGATTCTAACTTTTTAGTTTTGAACAGGAAACCTTGTGAACATGGTTTTCTCATTTTATGCATTTGAAGTTCATAGAAGTGTAAAAAACCAAACCAAACCAAAAAACCCAGAACAGATGTTTACTCAGAGGTAGAATTGGGATTCTTTCGATCAGATTTTAGATAAAACAGTTGCCAGAGAAATAGGTAAGCCTAGTTAAATTTTATGTGTGCATTTTGATCTCTTATTCTTCTTTGAATTCTTTTTCTTTGTCTGCATCACACTATTCATGCTGCAACTTTTTCCTGTTTTCCTGTTTTTCTTTCCTGTGCTATTTTTGCATGTTTTTTAAGCTTCTTTGTGCCATAACTGCTGTCCATGTATCTTTCTTCACAACCTGTGATAGATGTAGTATTTGGTGTAATTTTCTGCTTTGGCTAGAGTGGTTAGTTGATTGTGATGCCTAAAACCTTTTGTTCATCCAGAAAAATATGTTTAATGAACAATAGCTCTAGTTAGAGGTGAACTCACTGACTGAGGTGTAGTGAATGTGTGTGCATGACATAACTTATTTTGTGTGTTCTTGTTAGGTCGAAGCCTGCTGGAACTGGGAGGAAACAATGCCATTATTGGTAATATGCACTGTAGAAATTTAGTCCTATAGATGATATTTGGAAGTTATTGTGCATGTTTGTAGCAAGTTGTCCCTTTTTTCTGCTTGATGGGGGCTTTTTTTGGTTGGTTGGTTGGTTGGTTGTTTTTTGTAAGGTTCCCCCCCCACCTACCCACTGGACTTTTGAAAGTACATAATAGAATGTTTGGGGTTTTTTCTGTCTTCGGTATTGTGGAAGGGATCCAGTTCCCAGATAAACAACATAAATACTGTAAAGCTGAGCAACATGGAAGAAAGAAAATGTAAGCTAAATACCTAAATTGCAATCCTGTTGTGTTATAGTCTTTTGTTTCACCTTGCTCATATTCTGAACAAATGTGCTTATCTACATGTATCTCATCTACTCTTTTGAAAATCACAGTTGAGCAAGTCTTTCTTTTTTTCCTGTGCTGCTTTGTAGCCAGTAGCATAAACTGGTTTTAGACTTTGAAAATTGTTTCATTTTTCATATCAAAGTCTTGCTTTTTCTGGAATTGGCTTTGAATGATTGCATAATCATTGGTTGGATTTTATCCCAAATTTAATAATACTTTTGGATGCTTAAGAGAATTTTGTGGAATTGGTTAAACTCAGTGATATTTTGGGAGTCATTTGAGGCTTATAAAATGTCTCAGTGTCTTCTAGCTGGAGGAATTGGTTCAGCTCATTGTGTATTTTTTATTATTGTACACCTGTGTGTTTAAGCTACGTTTTTTGAAAGGCCATCTGGATATACTTTAGCATTGTTACTTTATGCTACACTTCTCAGTGTGGAGAAGGTGGAGAAATGGCAAGAAATTGCTTGTATTTTCTTGAATTAAAATGAAGCTGAATTTCTTTGCAAACTTGATTGCAAAAGGCTCTCTTCAGTAGTTCAGAACTTCATTTATGTCCTATTGTATGTACCTAACTCCAGTTGTAAAGAGATAATAAGAGTTTCAAGGTATTTCTATATATCTTAACTGTGCTGTGCTAGTGCAATGGCTCTTAGTGCTTCTTGACCAACTTGTCAGTTTATAATATAGTGTAGGCATCTTAAGTCTTGTGGATTGCCTGTTTACTTCAGTAACATGCTCATGTTTTTATTTTTTTAAAGTGTTTGAAGATGCAGATCTGAACCTAGTCATCCCATCTGCTCTATTTGCCGCGGTGGGAACAGCAGGTCAGAGGTGTACAACTGCTAGAAGGCTGGTGAGTAAATGTGTATTGTCTGGTTTGGGTAGCTCTGCATTTTAACTTAGTTCCAAATTAGCTTAGAAAATGCCTGACAATTCCTAATACTATGAAGAGCAACAAATAATATTTGAAACACATTTTTACTTAGTATAAGTATACTTAAATAAGTATGATGGAAAAATAAGACTATGGTTTCATTCCACCATAATTCTAGATCTAAACAGTTTCTTTGTATGTGTTTTCAAAGGTATGTGGTGCTAAAAGCCCAGAAAATAATACTTGGCATGCTTCTGTATTTCTCTCTGTTTTCATTGCCAGAACTTCTTTGCTTGTGACTGCTACACATTTTGGTGCAGGCTTTAGATTTCAGCAAAGCAAGGGGCTGTGTGTTGCTTACTTTGTTAGTAGTTTTTAACCAATCATTTTCAACAAGTTTAAAGGTGTTAGAGTGTCAGTCAGTGTTTGTATAGTCTTTTCAGAGTTGGGTTGATTGGGTAAATATTAGTCAAAATTGATTTGGGTGTATTGGGTGTATTGGAAGGGCAGTGATTCCTCAAATTGTAGCAATAAAATGACTTGAGTATTTGTCCTAGAACACTTAACTGAAGTGTTTACAGAACACATCGATGTCACTGATACGAGATCGGGTAAAATTAAAGCAGGGTTTTGTTTCTTCACTTGCTTTAAATCTTCATGGTGAAGATTTTATGTATTTGTTTTCTAGAGTTGATGCTGTTTGGAGACCTTACTCTGTGTTTATTTTTAACTTTGTGATTTGCTGAATATGAGCAACACTATCTCCACACTTCATTCATCCCTCTTCAAAGTGCAATGGTATCCAGGAATAGTTACATAGACTATGCTGTCTTACACCTTTCTTTCCACATTTTAGTTTCTCCATGAAAGCATCCATGATGAAGTGGTGGCAAAGCTTGCTAAGGCCTATGCCCAGGTCCGCATCGGTGATCCATGGGATCGTAAGTAACCATTTCCAGCTCACGGATTTAGGAGACAAGTTTGTCTGTTTCTTTCTCTTTAAATTCCAAATGGGTTATAGGTCAAGAATATCTAGTTTTAGCAGTTTACCTGGGAGTAGAAATAGCTGGTTTCATTTAGAATACAAGCTCTGAAAGGAAGATGAAGAATCTGGCTAACACTGCTCATCTTGGACAGATTAAAACGTTAGTCCCAAAATGTCACGATAAGAGTACTTGCAAATGTATACAGTTTTGCTGAAAGTATGCCTCTGAATCTTCTGTTTTTAGCTGACACTCTGTATGGGCCTCTTCATACCAAAGAAGCAGTGAAAATGTTCCTTGATGCAATAGAACAAGCGAAACAACAGGGTGGCTCTGTGGTCTGTGGTGGAAAGGTGACTTTAACTTTTATTTTTCCTGCTACATTTTGTGCTCTAGGAAAAAACACAGTAACATGGTGGCTTAGACCAAGATTGTTTCTCAGTTTGTTCTGTCAGCCACTACAGGATGTTAGTTTAGTCAGTCTGAGAATGTTTGAATTACCTTGTCTTCAGGGTAAAGGTGATTGTACTTCGAAACTACTTTCTCCTTCAAGAAATGGTTAAGAGTTTTTGGCTCTTTCTTACACCACTCTCCTGTTGCAGGTGATGGGGAAAATAAAAACAGCATTGTAAATGGTGAATGTCAAATGTATAACAAGAGAAATAGGGGAAATCCCTGAATTCACAATATCAAACTGCAGGAAATACTGAAGATTCAAGACAGCCACTTGCATATTTTCATCATATGGGATATTTAATTCTCCTTGAAGTAACATTCTGGGAATTCTTGCCTTCACTGGCACCTTCTTTTATTCTTGATACCTTTAAAATTCCAATTAGCATACAAGTTGGAGAAAAGAAGTGTTTTTAGTCTCAGCTGCTAGAGTTTGCAATTTGGTTACCTCCTTAGTCGACATAAGCTATGCTTCTATATTTTAAATACTTAAACAAGTAAAATTTAAGTTACCTACTCAGATTACCTGAACTTCTGTTTCTGATTGCTAGACACAGCTGTAGTAGTCAGACCACGAGGGATTCCTTTCCTACACTAGTGCTAAGCTAGATGCTAATTTAAACTTACTCAGTTGCTTTTTGTGTGTTTTGAAGGTTATAAATCGCCCTGGAAACTATGTCGAGCCGACCATTGTGACTGGCCTTCCTCATAATGCGCCCATTGTCCACACTGAGACATTTGCCCCCATACTGTATGTGCTGAAATTTAAGGTAAAATAACAGTAGGGAACTAGTCAGGTGTCAAGGATGCTAACAGAAGAGTCAGGAGAGAGATGTCATTTCATGTATGTCATGTCCATGCAATTCTCCCAGCACTTCAAGAGGTGGTAACTCTTGTTCTGCGCAGTGAAATATCCACTGTAATAGCTCACCTCACTGCGTAGCTACGTTTATGTGAAGAGCACTGGAGTTAAGAGTCTGTACAGGAATAGATTTCTATTGTTTATGTTGTATTGTTGATATTGTTCCTATCTGTTGAAAAGCAGAGAGTGTGTTTTGTGCAGTGGTGGAGGTACTACTGTCATGGTACGTGTGTGTTTGTTATGGCTGTGATATGTTGGGGTTTTTTCTCACAGTGCTTCTTTGTAACTGCTTTGCCTTGAATAATCATGGCTTAACCACTTGTACATGTTCCTTCTAGGAGGAAGAGGATGTTTTTGCCTGGAATAATGAAGTAAAACAAGGTCTTTCCAGCAGTATCTTTACCAAGGATTTGGGAAGGATTTTCCGCTGGCTTGGGTATAACTTAAATTATTTTTCTACTTTCCTGAGGTATAAGTTCACAGTCTTCCATGTATTTTGTAAACCTATGCACAATTCTAGCTGAGCATTTTATAGCCCTCATTTTAGGAAAGGAGGGCTTTAGGAAAGGAGCCTTTCCTGATCCTAAGGAGGAATTGTGTCTTATCCTTGTAGGCCAAAGGGTTCTGACTGTGGCATTGTGAATGTTAACATCCCAACCAGTGGAGCTGAGATTGGAGGTGCTTTTGGTATGTTATTTATGCTTTTTTTTTCCTTTTCCTTCAAATGGGAAAGTCCTCTAACATTTGATCTAGAGGCTTGGTATTATTCCTCAGACTTCACTTTTTCTTAAAAGTGAGAATTTTTTTTTTGTTTTTGTAACAACTCTGGAAGAGAATAAAACATTACCCCTGTAAAACTGTTATAATTTAGGTATCCCTTTTTTATTTTTCAAGGTTTTAATCAGTCTATTTAAATGACTAATTGTGAAGAAATCAGTGAAGTTGATTTTGAGTTAGACTGCTTTAGCAGTAAAGAGATACTGGCCAGAGGTAGTTGGATTTAAACCCCCAAATATGAATATTTTAAAAATATCTGTATTTAGTTTTTAAAAATTCCATATGTTATTTCTTCCTTCCCATCAAAGGAATGTAAGTCAGAGGTATGTTCTGAAGGTGTTTAGAGGTATGGCCAGGTGGAAAACTGTTTAAAACAGTTTTTAAACAATCTTGAGCATTTTTGTTGTGAATATTTGCATGTTTATATAAGATCCATAACCTATAGTATTTTCATGAAAAAGTCTTTAAATAAGCATTTTTGCCTTTATTTCTCTCTTTTTTTTACATATTTAAGGAATTGAGGGAGTAGAAGAAGAAATATTCACCTTATTATTTAAACAGTACAAGAACCAGCACATTCTGGTACTCTTGTCTCATGTTAAGACAAAATATCTTTAAAAAAAGGTTGTTTGGTGCCACGATGATGAGATTTCAACTCCAGGCAGATATTTTTTTGCATCAAGCATGAGGGAGATAGCTAGCTGTGGGTATTTTGTGGGGTGGTGTTCTAGTAATTCAGTTCAGATAGGGAATAAGGGCAAAGGAATAGTTTTTCCCCATGTATTTTTGTAAAATGTCTCACTTCTTGGAGTTAGTCCAGATTCCCATGCTCAAAAAAAAAAAAATCAAATTTAATTTATAACCTTTTTTCCACAGGTGGTGAAAAGCACACTGGTGGGGGAAGGGAATCTGGAAGTGATTCGTGGAAACTTTATATGAGACGGTCTACTTGGTAAGACAGACCTTTTAAATTCCAAATAAATGTAAACTGCAGATAAACTTTCAAAACATATAAATCTTTAACTACAAAGAGACTCTCTTTACTGAATGTGAGATAACTATATATGAGTGTAATTGCCTTTTCTTCATATTCCTTAGAAGATTATTTGAAGGGGTTTTATGAAGACCCTTTTTTCCTTTCAAAAGGAAAAAAAAACCCTGTTTTTTTTTCCGCTCTTGCTTGATTTTAAACTCATCTAAAAATTAAATTACTGGAACTTGTCAGGAAATACATAAAGCGACAACCACAGTGAGGAAACCACTATTGCCACTGGTGGGTGATTTAGCTATGTTTTGGTTATCTAACCCCAAATGTCCTGACAGCCCATGGTGGTTGACCGTTCACATTCCCTGCTGGCCTTCACAGCCTTTACCTGTGCTAACTTTGGTTTTATGAACATGAGAAATCCCACTTTGCTTTTTCGATCTGGATGTTGTCACAGTAAAAGATTAAATAGATAAAGAGAAATAGATCCTCTATCAAGGAAGAAATAATGGGGAATGTGGTCTTTCCCTGTATATAGTTACTAGGTTGAAAACTGGAGTAAAGTCAGTTCATAACTTTAAATAGGCAAACTGCTTACAGAAGCCTTTTGTTTACATGTGACAGAAATCAGAAGCCTTGTACATAAGAAGTGGACTGCATAATCTGTCTCAGTGATTAAGTCTGGTCTCTAAATACTTGTTTCTCTTCCAGTACAATCAACTACAGCAAGGATTTGCCTCTGGCTCAAGGAATCAAGTTTCAGTAGCAGCCTTATGAATGGTGGTGCTATGAACCCTCCTACCATTTCAGAATCAAGCACCTTCTAAGCATTATGGGGATAAAAATTTATTATCTGAAACCAATTCTATCAGAAAATCATCTACTCTAAAATTGCTTCACTTTCTATGTATGAATTTACTACTTCAGTCTTCAAATGAGAGAAGTATATGGTCTTTGGGAAGAAGGGAGAGGGACTGATACTAACAATCTTGTATTCAGGTGGCCTGGATAACCTGTTGCCTTACTGCTGTTTTTCAGTACCAGCACTGTATCCCTTCTCTCCCCACCATTCCCTGATATTTCCAGCTCGAACACAGCTTGTGCTTCAAGCTGTGTGCCGAGTTTCCTGCAGATAACTGGTGTTGTGGGGGTGGGCAGTACAGGGCTATTTTTCAATGCACAAATAAAGGTACATTTTGTGAGATGGCTTGGGCTTGTCGTTTGTTTTGTTCATTGTTTTGGAGCAGGAACATTCAGCTAACTTTGTTTTCACACACTGGGCTACGAGCTGAGGGAATAGCATTGGACTAAAAGGACTGCTTCTCTTTCAGAAAGGAGACATTCATTGAATATGTTGGGAGATATAGAGTAAGGCCAAGGACTACTGTAGTCTTTTGGAACCTTCTCTTAATGCTAGAAAGGGTTACAGCCTATTCAGGTTGTCACAGCTCATGTGACACCCTACAGCCAAACCAGCTGAAGCACTGAAGATGCAGTCAGAAGGGAATACTCTTCCTGAGGGAATTTGCCAGGAAAAGGCAAATTGTTTTTATATGTTTCACCTCAGATGGGAATTTCTCGTGGCCACTGGAGATTACAGCCAACAACAGCTCATTTAGGAGCCTTGCTCAAGACTCAGGGTTAGAAAAGGCACAGTGTGACTAGACTGATTTTAGCTTTCCACAGAGTAACTTCTGAGGTTTTTAATGTACTGGGTTTGGAGATTTCTTTTCCTTATGTACCAAATTTCCACATTTTGTTCATTTTGTCTCAGATTCTAGGAGTCTGATTTGACTTTTGATGTTGTAATAGCAATGCCATGCAAACTGTATTGCAGGTCCACCATACCACAAGGCTAGTTGGTCTTCTTTCACCTTAGTATCTTTTACCTTAGTTTCAAAATCAGTAGTGTTTAGAATTTTACATCTGTATTATAGAAGGTATTTGGGGTGTTGCTTTCTGTAGATCAACCATTAGGCAGGCAGTGTTTCATCCTACTGAGTCTCTTACATCCAGATGAACTTTCCTCTATTACTTTGTGCTTGGCCATTTAACTAGGAAATGGATTTCATTAAAGAATGTTGTATGTTAGCACAGAGAAGGAACTGTGTGCATACCCTAAGCAGAGAGATAAATCACTAGCAGACAGAGCAAAGAAACAATTCAGTTCCCAAATTTAATAATTCTGAAAATAGCACAGATTTATACAAACTGTATTCTTCAATGCTGTTCTATGGCACTGAATGTTATATGAAACTCTCAGCAATGAAAAATAAGAATTCTCTGCTGCTTATTAATAGTATTTTGATAGCCTCAGGTCACTTCTGTTGTTCTTGAAAATAAAGGCTCTTTTTTACTCTTTTTGGGTAAAATAATTTCACAAGTCCAGTGATTTAATTTACAATAATAAGGTTGATTCTGCCATCTGGCTTTAGATATGTGCACTCAGACCATGAATGAGGCAAAAATGGGATGGCAAGTCTGATGTTTGACTAGTCTTCAAATCATTATCTGAAAATGAATATGAATGGAAAAAGTGTGAGAATGTGGTCAAGAGGGTGATTATAGCAAACCATGCTAAACTGCTTCTGGAGGTTAGATTGACATTTCGATACATAGCAGTCCCTTCTTTAATACAAAATTTGAGTAGTCTTACAGAGGATTTGGCTTGAAATACTTGTGTAACTACCTTTGTATGTTATGAGTAAGCACGTTAGATCGACTTTATGTGCTCTCTACCTAAGCAGATTACAAATTCATCCTGACTTTTGCAAAGATCCTGTTATCTGCATGGACTACTAGTATGGCCTCAGAGCATGTAATCATAATGCTTCATCTGCTTTCCAGACAGCTTTGAATGCCTTACATTATTTTTGCAATTTGCTTCTCCCCACCCTTTTATATATATAGGTATGTGGTGTTGAACATTCCTACCTGAATTGACTAGCTGAGTGACTTCCAGTGAAGTAGCTCTGGGAAGAGTGACTTTTAAAGAAAGCTGCACATTGCAGTATGTTTTGGCAAGAATTTAGGTGCCTGTGAGCAGTTATGATTATGATGAAGTATTAATCTAAGGAGGTTTAAAGACATGATAAGCTCCCAGTTTCTCAGTTTCTGCTTTAATCTGGAAAGTCCACTAAGGAGATTGTAAACTGCATTAGCTGTCAGCAGGTTATCTCACCCAAGCAAAGCAATTTTGAGAATTCATAAAGTGTGTCTTGGAGCTACTGGTATGTGCAACATAATGGAACTTGCAGTTTAATACAAATTCTGTCAGCATCTTCCACAGTTGCATAAACTTAATTACCACTGAGTGTGTAACACCAGTGAATAACAAGTGTTAAATGACACGTGATCAATAATTCATTTGTTAGCACAGTATTGCTTACTGTGAAATGACCTTGATGGAACAGTCTTGCAAGTAGCTTCCTTTCTTTTTGTGATATTATTACCTGAAGAAAAATGAAAATTCTACTGATTTAATTTTTGCTGATAAACAAAGCAGTTGCTTTTTTAATGAATGGTGAAAATGTGAGCTGCAGGCTGCTTCTCTTCTATTGTATCCTATCACAGTTTCTAATTGCAGAGCTGGTATGGGGACTGTTTTCAGGAACCAAGAATACTACTTGCCAGTAATAGGTCTCAGCTTGAGATTTTGCAAAAAGCGATCCTGCAGTGCTGAATTTAAAAGAACCAGGGAAGTGCTCACTTATCTTTCAGTACTAACATACCAGCCCATTCATGTTGTATCATGTTGTTTTCTTGCAGTTTCTGTCGTTCTGTTTATGTGTTGTTGCTGAACAAGTTGAAAACCACATGGCTGCCAGATCTCTTAATTTGTGGCAGCTGTCTATGTTCCTGTACAAGAAACCATATGTATAGCTGCTGCACTCAAGACTCATTAGCCAGTACTAGTCCATTTATATCTCAGCATTAATCTCAGCAGGAACTGTGTGATAAAGTGTAAACTACAGGAGACATCTTTGCCTGGATTTTCTTCTGAATCACTGGCCATGTTGGTGCTGCATTAAGGTGCTGGCCATGTACTGGAGAAGTGTATACTCTTATTTTCCTGACTTAATCACATAAAATCAAATTCTTGAGTAAAAACACTGGCTTAGCAAAGACTTATTTTAGTGTTTTCTGTTTAGTATTCCTTGATCAGTAAAACCTGCTGTCATTTGCACATGCCAGGTGTTAGAAAACTGATGGATTAATTGCATTCTGTCTGCAAACTTCTGCTGCAACTGTTCCTTGCAGAGAGAAGTGTCTTGCCTTACTTTGCATTTTCAGCATGCTTGCCTGTGGATAGGTGGTACAAAGGTAGATAATTTGTTATCAGTCTTTCATTTCTGCTTAATTATTAGCACTGATTTTCCATACAGCTCACTACTTAACAGGGAAATGCACCTGCATTTTGGGACAGGGACTTACACAGAAGAGTGTAGTGGAGCCTTTTTTAAAATCGTTGTGTTCCTCCTGGTGTCGCTGTTGGTCAGGCTAAAGCCTTTGCATTTGCTAGCCAGCTGTGTAAAACACAGACCTCTTTGTCTGAATGTCTTTTATGTTCCAGTACATCTGGGAATGCTGCTCCTGAGCTAGTAATTAAATACATTGCATTCTGCAAAAGCCTCAGTTGATTAGTGCAATGGCTATATAAAACATTAACTTCAAAACCCAAAGGATATAAATAATAATGTTTCAGCCGGGTACTCCTTTCCAGGGAAGAATAAATGGTTTAATACATACTTTACCCAGTATGTTACTGTTCTCCAGCATTACAGCTCTTTTCCTGAAGCCTGATTTCAAGGTGGGCTAATAGGGAACAAATAGTGCAAGCTAGATCTTTGAACTTCAGGGGAAGGTAAATCTTTGCACTACATTAAAGTCTGGAAAGCTGGCAATAGGTGGCAATTGTGTTTTGCACTTCCCTGGCACTATCCTTACAGGTGTCCCAAACCTCCACAGATGTGATAGTGAAGTTAATATCACCTGTTTGCATATTCAGGACTGTTACAGAGGTAATGAAATCACAGCATGAGAGTTTAAAAATGGGAGATAGAGGAGGAACAGAGGATAAATATAATATCTTTTGCTCCTAAGGATTTTATTTAATTCCTGAACTAAGTGTTTATTGTCTCCTGTCTTTTATGAATTTTAAGAGGCTACTCACTCACTGGCCTGTGACTTAGACTGACCTATAATGATAGAAACATCTCAGTCCAGTGTGACAGCTGCACTTGAAAAGTATCTAAAAAGTGTAGTAGCACTCAGCTTTTCTTTGAGCTGTATTTCTTCTAACAACAGTTTGGACCACAATTGCTGGTATTTTTATATGAATACATTTATCTGAAGAAGTATGCAGAATTCTCATAGAACCCTGGAACACAAACCTCTTTCTAGCTCATATGTGACTGTATTCACTTACACCTGTATGTGCTCCTGATTATATGTTTGAGAAATAGGGGATATCTGTTTGCCACATAAGGAGTAAAGACACTCCTCCTCCTCTCTATTTAACTCAGACAGCACTTGATTTATGGTCTTGGTTTAAAGCAGAACAAATGGCAGAATAAGGTTATGGTGATGTTTCATGATACAGTACAAGTCGAACTATTCTCCAAAGATTTGCTACTATATTAAGTCCTTGTAGGTTAAAAAAAAACAGTGTGAGGACTTCAGTTGAAAGAGAGGATATTTAGGATCATGGAGTGAAGGCAAAAGAGACAGAAACTTAATGGCATAGAAAAAGGAATGGAGCACAAGTAGGAAATCTAAAAAGGGTAGGTCAAGCATTGCTGTTCCACAACCAGCTTAACCAACACTGGCTGCTGGCCCCCTGTTTTGCCTGTTCATTGCCTTCCCATATTTTTTGGTTAGCTGTGTTGCTGATTTATTTATTTTCCCCCTGCCAATTCAATGTGGAAGTGACTCCCTGCAAAATCTGAAGAAAGACACAGGCAGCATTGTAGAGAGACAGGACCCAGTACCATATTTTTAGATGCTGGATATTACATGGGGGATGCTGGGGGAGGTCTGACTGTTGCAAATGGGAGGCGGAGCAGAGTGTGCAAAATAGGATAAATTGAAAGAGCATGTTTTCAAATATATAAAAGGATAAGAGAATTACTGCGTGAGAAGAGCGGGGAAAGGAGTCAGATGTAGTTTAAGCTAACACATAAGTTTACATTTATGGCATATTTAAGCATAAACAGACATACTCACTATGGTATAATATCATCCCAAACCTCCAAACCTGTTCAGAATTCATTGATTATGGCATGAATCTAATAGCTGTCAAAACTATCTATTGTGATTAACAAAAATACCCACTATCAACACAGGCACCTCAGAACAGAAGAAACATTCTTGTTTTGATGGTTGTGTTTCTCTTAATGTTTTCTTTGCTGTAAAAATTGTCCCAATGTCATTAAACATGTTTTGTGAAAAAAATAAACCAAACCAAAACACCACACCAGTCCCTTTGGTCTGCGTTTTTAAAAATCATCTCTGATGTTGCAAACCATGCATTTCAAATCTCTGTGAGATTTATGTCAGCCATTGTTTGTCTAAGTACTCCAGCTTGCATGCTGATCATATCATTTTCTCTTCCGGGTGTTCACTGCCTTCTTCTTTCTGAACAACAAATACTGAAAGTTCACAGAAAGGCTAACCCTTCCTGGTACTGAGCCCGTGTTATTCCGTGTTGTGTTGTTCCTGTGGGAAATAGTAAATATGAAGAATAGTTCACTCAATTTTTATGAATTCTTCAAATCACAAATTTCCTAATTACTGTAAGTGAGAAGTTTGTCATTCCTCGGAGTGTAAGTTTGTTTCTTTGGGGCTTTTTTGAAACTGGGATAAGACATTAATATTTTGGGGTCCACTGGGTTGCAAAAAATAAGTGATTTGCTTGGCTTACAATGGCCTTCAGCTACTCAGAAACTATATTTTGAATTATGTATTTAAGCTGCTAAGAAAACTTCTGCAATGTGGGTTAAAACATGGAAATCATGGTCTTTCATTATTTCTCTACCAGAGATCAAACCAAGTTCTGTAACAGAATTACAGCAGATATAACCCAACTCAAAACAATAATTTTCCCCCTAAGTACCTATAGACTAACATAATATGCTCTCTAGCATCTCCATAACTTTGCATTTATTTTAATTATCTGTTTCGTCATTCTATAGCTTTTCATTTCTCAGCACTGAGGGATTAGTCAACTTTTGTTATAGTTCAGTAAATGATCAGAGCAGAGCAGAAAATATTTCTGCTCTTTCCTCATTATTGTGACTTAGCATTGTTTCTGTCTGTATAATCCTATGTAATTACTCTAGATTGATATTTGCTGGGGATAGAGAATCTGGATCTACCAGACTGCTTAATTAAGACTCAAGGTGTTAATTTTTGCTTTCTTCCATGAAGGCAAGATGAATACAGTGAGTGCAACCAATGCACAAAAATCAAGTTCTTCCTGATATCTGCTCTGATCATTTCCTTCTCAGCTCTTCCCCAGGACAGAGCATGCGAGAAGCTGAATTTTTCTGCAATATGCTGTTCTGTAGTTCTACTTGTCCAAGAGATGAGAAAAGCTGTCTGCCCTTTTCTGCTGCCCTTCCTGGCCCACAGTGGAAGCCTGCACTCACAAGATGCCCTCCCAGTTTCTCATCAGCAGGGCAGAGTGCCAGGGGTCAGAGGTACCAAATAAAGGCCTCCCGCTGTGTCAGCCACAAACGTGACAGCCTGACTGCAAGGTGAGAACAATGCATGAGCATCTTGGACTGAAACAGGTCTGGTCCTGTCTACAAGATGTCCAGAGGAATTGTTTTTGCTCCACAGTCACATGGTGCAGTGACTGCAAGGTAAAAACACAGAGATTTCAATACAAAGACATCTTCCTTTGTATAGCTGTGGCCAGAGCACTGTAAAGCAGGATTTTACCTTGTGCACTGAATTAGAGGCTGAACAGGTTCTTGGTTAATCTGTTGCCTCATCCTGTTCTTTCCCACACAGGACATGCTGTCAGGACACGTGCTGCTCTCTGAGACAATGCTGTTCCCTCTGTGGCCCACTGCCAAGTCTCTATCAGTAGATGTCAAAAAGCATTTGCCTGCCTAATTCAGTAAGTTTTCTCTGAACAAGGACAGGGCACCTTACAAAACCTAGTTGTAAATGTTTTCTTTTATGTCCAGGGGTGTATATCCAACCTCAGTCTTAAACATAGGCAAGTGCTGCCAAAAGGGAATTAGAAACATATAGCAGCATCTTCCACATCTACCCATAGGAGATGAATGTGTAATTACCCCCGACACTCATCATTTCCAGTTCCTCATTCCTCTGCCAAACTGATTACTCAGATGCTCTAATCTATTTAGCAAAGCTGATGCAGCAGAGCTGATGCAACATACCTTTGCACTCTGGACTTTTGCACAAAATAATCCCAGCTGATTTTCCTGGAAGCATATTAGGGCTACTGCACTACAGGCCCACTGGTGGGGAGGGGAAGCAGCAGCACATGACCAGGAAGGTGGTAAAGGTAGGGTGACAGCAATGCTGGTTTTTAAGGAGAGCAATGGATGGCAGTTTGGACAACAGTCACAGCTGGCTTCATTTAAGTGCTTAATGGCAGAGGAGATGGAAATATGCAAGGATCTGAACTGAGTTGGGCAGATGAATGACTAAATCCTTAAGGATCAGGCAATGCTGATTTCTTTACAATAACTTTTAATCTCAGGAAAGATACTAGCCACTCAACCATATGAGTGGTGAGATAAATAAACATATCATTATTGTTAGTAATGATAATAATGATAATGATGAAGATTATGCAGTTGGTCACAAGTGTTTTGTGAGGGATTGCTCACTGCAAGTGCTAGAGAGGTGGTGGAAACACAGATAGTGTAGGTTACCAAAGCACTCTGCTCTCCCGTGGCCCATGACACGTGCTTTTGCCAGTAAAATCCCAGGTGAGCAACTCACTCATCAACCAGCCCTAGGAGAGAAACTGATCAATTGCTCGTGACTTAAGAGGAGTAAGAAGAACCACTGAGCCTCAACAGAGTTGTGAGTGGATATTTTTGCTTGTTTGACTAATTCACACTTCCTGAACTGTGCCTCACTATGCCAACTACATATTGGTAAGAAAATTACTGACTTTCCCTTCCTTCATAAACCTATACTGAAAGTAGAAGATTGGCAGACACTTGCACAGTGCAGATTCTCTGTTGTCAGTCATTAGCATTGCTGCCAAAAGCCTGTCAGTGCCCTCAACCACTGTTTGCTCAGACCTCTGAGCCGGTATAGACTCACCCACTGCAGCAATTCACACTGTATAACAATGCTTAGTATAACACAATTGCATTATCATATGTGTTATGCAATTGTATGTGATGCAAAGCAGTGGGGAAATGCCCTGGAATTCCAAAAAAGACCAACATACAGAGACTTTTGTTCTTTGAGCAACTTCTTATTCATAACATAATTTAGGCTGTTCATACTCTCTCTTTGGTGGAGCAGATTTTCTACTGACTTCCTTAACAAGATTGGCAAAAATTTTTCTAGACTCATGAGATATATGAGGACAAATATATTGGAGGAAACATCAAGACTTCATTCCAGTGCATAGACCATCTATCTGTGTTTCATTTGCTTGCATGGCACATCCCTATTACTCTGCAATGATGACAAACTTCTGCAGCATTCAAAGATACAATTTTCATCCCTCCAAGACTGGTAACAGTGCTGCACTTTCCTGTCATGAGGTTGCAGTTGTTAGCCTGTGTGCAACCTTATCTGCTTATGAAATCCTCATGTCAAGACCAACATAGGAAGGAATAGTTCTCTCCTCCAGGAGATGAGAGTTGGATGCTGGATGAGAATCCACAGTGTTGGATGAGAATCCACTAGAAGGGCATCCCCTTGTCCAAGAGCAGTGGCATATACCTTTAAGTGGTGGGTATCACCAGGAGAAGTAACAGCTACCAAAGTGGTGAAATGGCTGGAGATTTAAAATTTTGCCAGTACATTATCAAAGGTCTTTGCCTGGCGGTGACAGAAACAGAACTGCTCTGCACAGGGCACTTCCTCAGACAGAGCAAGGAATAGATGACTGGGGAAATCCTGTACTGCTTTGAGCTTTACAAGTCCAGGCTCCCAAGTACCCTTCTAGGGTGGCCTGGGACACCATGTTATAATAATTTAGTGGCTCAAATAGCACAGTTGTTACACACTCACTCAACTATGCTTGGGGCCATTGTAATAACTTTTTAGTTGATGGAAAAACTGTCAGAGAAAAAAAAAATCACCTTTTATGATTTAGGCATTAACTTCTCTGTTTTTCCAATGGGATTTGAGTACATCTGTTTTTGCAGTACACTCTTGCACATTGTAAAAGAAAGAATGGATCGATTCAGACCAGAATAAATATTCAAACTCCAGAAATCAAACTAGCTTAAACATCTCTTACTCTGAGAGCTGGAAAAAACCAAAAAAAACCAACAAAAAATGTAGGTTTCAGAAAGGTAGAAAAGAAAACCCAAAACCTTGAAAAGAACACTATATAATACAATGTACAGTTGTTATTGTATATCTCCAAAACAAAAAGAATGACATTTTTTCAAAAAATGCAGAACTATAAATAGAATTTCTAGTACTTAAGGGCTTATTATAAGCATTAAAACAGACACAGGATATAACAGCTCTGCTTCTTACAGCAGACCAGAACTAATTCATCAAAGAGAGATGAATTGGAAAACTGGTAAGCAGAGAAAGTAAGAGATGCAGGAGATGATTATTTCTGTTTGGTGTTGGCGCCTGGAGACTAATTTCACTATTTAAAAAGAAGAAAAATTCCAACAAAGTATGCCAGCATATAACCTTGCTTTTGCAGGAGAGTAAAAAATATTGTGCATAGCATGAAGTCCATCTTATCCCAAGGCATACTTGCTGTGACAGATGTGCTTCCAACTTTACCACTAAAAGTTGTCACAGCTTTAAAAGAAGGTCTGATTTCCTCTAGTTGCAGGTAGTAGTACAGGTTTGATTGCATTAGGTAACTCTAACTGCTCCTGGAGGGAATACAAACTAACAAAAAAAAGAGGAGTTTTCTCTGATGCTCACAGTTTGAATAAAACCAGAGCTGTGCAGAAGCCTAACTTACTGCTGCTGACACATTTGGTCAATCTCACTTGTCTGTGCCCATGGCTCCTTGGGCAAGCACAGAGGTAGGTGTACAGGGCAGTTGTACAGAGAAATTGCCCCAGAATATTCTTGGCATACAATTACACAGAAAACAATAGAGGGAAAAAAGGTAGTAATGTCAGCAAAACTCCTAAAACATAATTTCAGGCATTGCTCAACAGGCCTGCATTTGATACTGGGCTGTCTTACAGACTCTTATCAACATCTCTGGTGGAAAACTATTTTTGGATGGGTTACTATTTACCAGATCAGCTTCTGGATCCAGCACACATCTGGTAGAACAAGATGGAAAATAGAAGCAGACAATGGTCTGTAAGCAGAAGAAGGGAGTAACTAAGTACTGGAGCTCTCAATAACCAACTCTAAGCACTCTCATTTCTTTAGTCCTAAACCTGATCCAAATCCTGTACTTTCATTAGTTCAAGTTTTTGTGGTAGGAGTTACTGTGATGGTCAAAGAGTGATTTCAGAACCAGAAATGTATGAAGGGACTTGGAAGAGAAGTGTGTCAGATGTGTTCTTAAAATCAAGAAGTTTGTCTTTCACTCAGCAACATTCTTCCTTATAGCCATTACTGTTGATCAGAGTCTTTAGAAGCATGACCATTTCCAAATCAGCTCAGGTAGATTATATTGGTTTTTTCATGTGTGCTGTTAGTGGCTTTGCTTAGAACAGTTTCTGGGAAAAACACCAAAGGACATCACGCTACTATCGTAAGTCAGGGTCAAGGCATTTATTTTTCATGATTCATTTGTGAAAGAAAGTTCATAGTTCACTACATACATCATGGAAACAGCTCTTAGTACAAGCTGACTTTCTTCCCACCTTGCCTCTGCTCCAGAAGGTGCCCATGTGTGCACGCTGCCATGACAGCAAGCCCTAAGTGTGGGAAGGATTCAGAACTATATCTGCCCTGTGTGCCAGGTTCAGCATGTAAGGTTTTAATTAAGTTACTCATTACCTTTTCTTCTTGGAGGGAACCCTTATCCATCTATTTGAAGACAGTATGAAGAGCTGGTTTTTAATTTTGTACTTGGCAGCACATTGGAATGATTTTCCTTTAATCTCCTGCTAAGCACAGCTAAAATGCCTAGTCAGTAGAAAATTACCTTATCAATACCATTATGTGAGAACAGCAGTTGAAGAGGCCTTTATTGTACAGTCCAAACTACCTGCATTGCCAAAGATTAATAAATCCTTGTTATGAAGCCTAATGTAGAATGTCACACCTCCATAACAGGATGCAGCTACTACATCATCATGACATGAGCTTGCTGTTGGTTATGTAAAGCCTGAAAGATACCTTTTCAACTCTAAGAACATAATGAACTTCTAAGCAGTTTCCAAATGAACTCAGTACAGAAATTGGCAAGGTAAGAAGGTCACATAAAGAATACAGTACATTGGCACAGGCTCTACACACAACAAACAAAAGGAAAAAAACAATGGGGGGAAGAGTTATCTAGACTGAATTCACAGAGGCTGGCAGCTAGGGAGCCTAGTCCATATGAAATGCATATGGGCAATAATTTTTTGGACAATTATCTTCAAGAGCTGATTTCCATGTTTTTTGGTACAGTTTATTTAGTGAACAGACATCCAACTCAGGGTGGTTACTCCTTACACCTACAGTTACACTCTTGGCCTTGCAGGAGAGGGAAGATTTTTTGGCACAAATGCTGCCCATAGTGGTGAAAATAGGTAAAGTGATTCATGCAAAGCATTTCTAACTTAATAGGGGGTATCTGGAATATTCTTATAGTTCTGTATATATACTTCCACAATCTTGGCAAAGGCTTTTCTGGCATACCTTGAATTCGTGCTCAAAGTCTGCCTGGTAAAATGCTGCAGCCTGCCCCCTTGTTTGTAAATTATGATATGAAACCAGGTGCAGAAGAAAGACAAAAACTCCTGATTATCATACTAACCCTGCTGGTATTCTCTCAGAGCATATTTCTCATCAGTTATTTCTGGGGATCACCCCCTTTGAGGGTCCTATCAATAGCAGGTGTAGTCAAGGTTTCCTAAGCACAGGATATAGGCCTTGTCATCAAATAATCTTAGACTTAATCTGAGTAGGCACAGTCTTGATGGGTGTTTTGACTAAAAGGAATCTTGCGGTTCAGTAGATGTCCCCAGGAAGAAAAATAGAAGGTCTGAAAAAACCCTCTATATAAGTATCAGTGAAATGCCTGTATTTTGGACAGCAATAGTGACAGGGATCATGACATTGCATGAAGCTCAGGGAATAAACTCTCTTAAATGCTGTGGAGTTCATGTATATTGTACATTGTTTTATTGCATGGATTTGACTGATTTTTTGTTAAAATACAGGAGGGCTACTGACAAACAGGGAGTAGCAACTTAAGGGACAATTAAGTGAAATTTACTGGCATATATTTTGTTATGGCTGTTCAGTGACCAATAGGATATCAAGAGGCGCTACAACCATAAAGTGGTATTACACTGATTTTAAAACCCAAGAAAGCAAAAAAAACCCCATCCCTTTTGTATAGTCTCATTATACGCAACCATGTTTAGTAGAAAGCTCCACCGGGTTCAAACTATAAACACAGAAGTGTCAAATGAGATTAGTCAATTTCCCCTCCTGAGCAAATTTGCCTGTCAGACTCAGATAGTCTCACCACGCAAACTGAGAGCAGGTGCCGGTAAAATGCTTTCAAACGACATTATTCCTCTGCTGTTTATAGAGGCATACAGAGGCACTGAGCGCAAAAGGGAACTGTTTGCTCAGTTTAATGTTTGCTCAGTTTTCTGTTTAAACAGCCAGCTTTTCCATGATCATTACTGCATATCACACCTGCGCTGTAAATGCAAAATCTCTTCTGTACTTGGGAATGACACCTCACTAGCAGTTGCAGCTGAACCAGCTGAGCAATAGCCTGCCAAGGCCTGGATAACACCAACACGGAGATTTATTTAGCATTTGTCAGCTGACTATCAGGTGGAAACACAGAAATGAAAGTGCAGGCGTAGCAGGAAGCAGAAAGCATTACTACACACCTGCTTGAAGGTTCATGTGAAAGTAGTTAATAGTATTAAATAAGCCCACACAAAACCACACACAAAACTGTTTGTCTTTCCTGCAAATGCTAATGGGAGTTACTGCCTTTTCATGTTCTGCTGAGAGGGGGGCTTTATAATACTTCTTTCTTAGAGTGCTAGCTGCATCCTTCACACCAACAGTATCCTAAACTTGATACATGTCTGGCGCATGATTTGGCAGAAAACTAATTCAACAACCCCCTCAACCCAACCAGCCTCTCCAAATGCACATTACTTTTTTTGTCTCCTTTTTGCTACCTGTGAAAAATGCACAAGAAAGTGGCAACCATGAATCTGGAAGAGGGGAGAAATGGAAAGGAGGACTCTTTCCATTGACAGCAGCCTGAAGGTAAGAGGAATTCCAAAAGATTAAAAAGTCATACCTATAATATACTTCCATGTTCTCTTCTGTCATCCCTTCCCCTCTACCCAGCAACTATCAGCAATTTGGTATACGTTCATACCAGTGAAGTGGAGAAAATCACTTTAAATTACTCTCAGTAGGTCAGGAGTTCCTTTCAAAGTCCACTTTGAAAGGTGTTGTCTATGGCTCTTGCTGACAAGCACCAAAGTGTCTTTGGAGTTTCCTCAAAATTGTTTTTTAAGAAAGAAAATCAAGCAGTGTTTACTTTGCCTCTTCTCCCTTACAGGATGCATTCTTATGAACTGAAGAAGGTTGGGCTAAGACTGTTTAGAAAAAAATACTGGGTCACCAACCACAACTAGAGAAAACATTAGTGATGTGCCCCTCTTGCCTTTCATCTGCAATTTCAAGGTATCTTCCCAGAACCTGGTACTCTTATTAGGTCCTTCAAGGCTGGTGGAACTTAGCTGTTTTTCTAGCCTCTATGCTGTGAAGGACAACAAACAGATAAAATTGGAAAAACAAACATGGAAGAATTTTTAAAGTTGGCTTTTTAAAGCAGATTTCTATGCAGCCTATGCGGCAAATTATGAATGCTCATTATTAGGAGTGTGTGCTAAGTATTTTGTGTGGATTTCTGACTTCCCTGAAGTCACACATCTTTCCTATTTCTGCAAACTTGCACTTTTGCCAAAAAGTAAAAGCCCTCCTCGTAGCCTTTGTATGCACTACCACAGATGGTAGGAGAAGTCCCCCTACTCTTTAACAGACTCCCAGCCTCACAGGAAGCAGATTTTCCTTGCTTACCATTGTTGGTACTTTCCTCTCAAACACGACTGGGGCAAAACCCCTCCTCTCTATGTGTAAGATTGAATCACAGGATTTAAATCACTCCACTTGCTTGCAAACTTTGTCCGTGCAGGGTCTTGCACACGCTCTGTTTGAAGTACCTCAGCACTTCTCACTGCCCAACTGCACACCGACACCTGAAAAGGGTGACATTCCCAAGGACATCCTTCTCCTCCCTCCAGCAAAAGGAGGGCGAGGGTAGCAACAGAAGTGGCCACACTGAATTGCATCAGTGAGCTCACATGACCTCCAAGTCACAAGACAATTCTTTCTCTGGAGCTTAGTTTGTTTTCCTCTGTTTGAAGGACACCATTACACCTTTGTCCAGACTCACCTCCCCTGGCACGCTGCAGTAACAGGCTAAAGGGCACACTTCCACCTCTGATTACTCATTCCCTCCAGTAATTATTTTGTTCACTTATGGCTAATGATAAGGAGTTAGCCTGCCTGATATGCATAGGCACATGCCAAATATTATATCCCTCCTTGTTCTCCTATAGCAAAGCACAGTTTCCAACATAATGGAGTAACTGGCTAACTCAGTTCAGCTGCTGGATATAATCAAGTTTTCTTATAGTTCCTTTGATAAAGGTGACTTGTGGCATCAATTTTTCAACCATAAACAGAGCTACAGACTTCTGTTACTGATACAGAATTCAAGGGAGAGAAGTAGAGAAGGTAGAGAGTGAGGTCAGAGTACAAAACATTACATAAGCTATGTAACTGTAGAAAAGAGCAGGGATAAAGAAAAAAAAGAAGGAAAAAAATAAACCTACTTATTTCAACACTTTTCTTGTGAAACTGATTTTTCCAATAAAGCCACGATAGTTGAGGAAGCAAAGGCTTCAATAGGGAGAACAGTCAAATATCATAGATTTCTTACATACTGTGCTCTGGTGGAATCTTGTGCCAGGCAGCCATGTTAGAGCACACAGGGCTCTCTAAGCTGCCCAAGCATGCCAATACTCATCCCATATCCTTCAAGGAGGAAGCCTGAGGACCTTGAGAAAGTTATTAAAATTTCCTTAAAACTCTGGGGGCCAAATTTGCTTGTAGTGTTCTTATTGCAGTCTGGGAAGATCTCATGTACAATTGAGCAAGGACAGTAGCAGAATACAGTTCCTAACCCTTTCTGTTGTGTACTGGGTTTTGCACAAACTTTGTACTGTAAGGTATAAGCCTCATAATTATGACCTTTGACTAAAACTGATGGATGGAATTGGGTTCTTTCAAATTACAGTCAAGTCGCTTGCTTTAAAAAAGTTTATTTAAACATAGTAGGTACATTTCACAGAAATGGTTATAAAATGCATAGCATATTACAAACAATACTGTTACTTTATAGATAGTAGTTGTTATTATCCTAAATATTGCTTTTAAAAACTAATGAGCCTGCTTGGTGAATCAGAAAGCTAAAAATCCCCATCTTAGGCACTCTGAAAAAAATAGTATGTGATAAAACAAAGCAGGTGTCCACTTTATCATTCATTCTACTGATTGTTTATATTGCTGCACCATTAATTTGCCAGTCCCTATTATGTGGAAATATCCAGTCCCTGGAGTCACATACCAAGGCTAGATTTCCACTAACTGGAGTATAAATTGCACTTGCTCAGCCAACCAAAACCCCATTCAACTCCAAGGAAAGCTGACTGAGGGTCTTCACACCAACTAACGTAAAGGACAGAGATGACAAAGAGTGGACAAAAAAAACCAAGTGGCTTTTCTAAATTGTGCAGATGTGTCACACCCATTCTGCCATTCATAAACAACTAGATTGTAAGTTGGCAAATCCATACAGATTTCAAGCTTTACTCCAATAGAAACTGAATGCCCAGCAGAAACAGACCTTACCCTCAGTGGTGATACAATGTCACAGAAGGTGAAATTGAGCTTTTCTACAGCACCTGAGAACTGAGCACGCCTCAAACATTCAGGACTTTGCACACCCAAATGCAGAGGCATCTATTTTCTGATCTTTGGGATGTCAGGGTGCAAAGAAGTAAGTAAAAATGAAGAGCACAGCACCGTTCCATAACCAAAGCTAAACCAGATACCTGCTCATTCACACAGCACTTCAGCACATGAGTCATGACTGAAATTCTTCACATTTACATTTGTATGACAACAGGCATAAAGCAAATGTTGAGGTAAAAGGATATGGACCAGGTTTGCACTGGTGTAAGCAAGTCTAGAATCAAGCAAGCTATAAAGTCCACTAATTCACACACAAAAGAGAAAGAAAAATCCCCATATTTTTAAAACACATAGATACATGTAGATCAAACCATGTATGTTTTCAAAACATATAGATATACGTTCAAGAATAAACTGACTTTTTGCATTATGACATGAGCTTTACAGTAGTTTAAGCTTGGCTTGGACTGAAAATAAAGAAGCTTGAACTCTGGCCAGCAGAGCTCCTTTGGAACTGTTTGTCACGATGGAAGAATGAGGTTTGAAGCAGTCCAAGAACAACAATGTTTCATTCACCATCTTCAAGAAGTTTCTGTAAGTTGTTCTGTATCTTAGAAAAAGAGAAGGAAACGGGGGGACACAAGAAGTGTTATATTGTATTTGAAATAAAAAATAAAATCAAGACATGCTTTTCAATATACTCTCTGTGAATGTTAATTCTGTCACACCTACTCATACCAGTGGTATTCCTGTTAAATGTTTCCTGCACTAGCATCAAAGGAAACACCTAGATACGACTGACCACCACAATACCTAGCTTTTATATTATGAGTATCTCCTGCAATTTTCTCCTACAGATTCTCTCCTTCATTAGGTATGAGAAAATAAGATAGAAATAAAATTCCAGCTTGAAGCAATGGGACAAGAAAACCAATTATTTTGAGCTTGATCCAAATCTGATAAAGGCCTCTTCCAAGTCACAGCTCTATGGTTTAAGTGGATAATTCAAACAGTTTTGTAACAGCTTCCTCTATGATGTGTGCACAGCAAAATAAGGTCTTCTAACCATTAGGAGATGTGTCCCATTTGCCAGGCTTAGTCCACTGATTGTAGGTCATCCTCTCAGCTACACTGAAGGCAATGCTAGCCAGTGGCATCCTCGAGGATAATTTGTACAGACCTATTTTTACACAGCCTATTTTTCCACTTTTCCTCTCCTTGTCCTTAAAAGCAGAGAGGGGGGAATATAGTAGGTCACATCCCCTGGCACACAAGTAGTCGATATGTCAGTATCTTAGTAACTCACAGTCACTGGTTACAGAAGGTTTAGTCCCAGCTACTTTCAGGCTTTTATCTGAGAAGCCTTTTTACTTCCTGTTCAAGGATACCACTTTTTAATCCTACTTCATGATTTCTATCCCAGATGCATACCGTTTTCAAGAGTGGTATTCTGGGGAAAGGGAAACAGTAAGAAGTACCTAATTTTTTAAGAGTTACAACACAAACATTAATTTCCTTTTAACAAGATCAGTTAGCATAAGGGAATGAGTAATATTAAGACACATTTCCCCCCCCCCATTTAACACTTTATCCTCTGACACACATGGTGCATTTCAACAACCCGTTAAATAAAATTAAATGCCAAATTAGCAGAATTTTGGTAAGCCATGGTAGTTCTTGGCTCCAGGCATAAAGGAGAGCTTGTAAAAATCACAAGGTCACACTGAAAAAGTCATTGCAACATACTCTTGCACTGAACATCTTTTAACTGCAAAGTAGTTTTTAGTTTTCAATCTAGATAATCTCTGTGCTCCAGTTTACAGTGCTGCGCTCACAGAAGAAGCAAGTGGAGAGACGACAAGCTACACTGCAACTTTTTACACCACCTCTGCTGCTGCACCACTATTCACTAAAGCATATGAAACTGTTAAGCAACTGTAGTAACTTTGCTCAGAGAACGAAAAGCTATTAGATTTCTACCAGTTTTTCAGTACAAAGAGTAGGGTCAAACATTCTGTTTTAACCACTGCTCATCTAGATTAGAGAGAACCAGCATGTGGCATTATGCAGCTACGGGCAATACTGATTTATCTTGTATGCAGAACACTTCACTGTCTTGAACAGCTGTCAAGTAAGTTTTTAAGGGTCCAATCCTGTAGACACCAAATGAAAAAACCACACAACTTAAGGGGGGGTCACTTCTCTGGGAACAGCTGAATGATCCAGCCATCCAGCTGCCTATTACTGTGTCTCCAAGCAGAGACTATATAAGGGAATGGGAAAGTGCCTAGCCCTGCTGCAAAGGGCTGGCTGGCTGGCTTCCCACTGAAATAAGGCCTCCCATGAACCATCTTGCCAGCCTGTCCCAGACAGCTAGAAAGCAGTAACCTCTTAAATGACCTAATTTGGCTAAAGATTCTATCTGGTAACCATCTGGAAAGCATTTTCCCCTTGTACTCACACTGTTATTATTCAGAGCACAGAGAGGGGTAATGATAGCATTACTCTAGATTTCCACTGACAAGGGGTTGAAGATGTGGGGAAGAAACTCCTTTTTGGCAGTATTTCTAAAATCTGTGCCACAGAGGTGTTATTATATAATCTTAGCTTTATGCTATTTGAGAAACTTGGTTTGGGGAAAAAAGGTGTTGAAAGACCTTGGCACAGACTCAGTTTTAGAAACAGAGGCAAAAATATCCCATGTGACTTAAGCACATAGGAATTCAAGTAACTTTTGGTTTTGTTCCACCAGTACTTTTGTCATTCTTGGCCTTCGTATGTGTTCCCAACACGCAACATTTCATATACCTGTACTGGATGCATTTATCAGCGTTTGGGGGCAGGGTGGGACGAGCTCTGCAGGGGCAGCAGCTGTGGGAAAGAATCAGGGGCTGCTCCGTGCTAGACACAGACATTTCAGCAGCCTCTGATGGACCCACCGCATCAACCCAGCCATGATGGTGGTGGAGCATCTGGCAAAGTATTTTAGAAAGGTGAAAAAATGCCACACAGAGACAGAAGGAGAGTAAGAGGATGGGAAACAGCAAAAGAAACCCCAAACTCTGAGAAGGAGGTGGGGGAGGAGGTGCTTCATGGCAGAGATGTCCACACCGCAGCCCATGGAGAATCCATGCCAAAGCATGCATTTCCTGAGAACTGGGGCTCTTGGAGGAGCTCGCACTGCAGCAGGGGGAAAATAGGTGAAGAAAAGAGAAGAAGAGGGAAAATAGTTATGCACTGAATGTAATCCCCCCACTAGCCCCATGCGGGTTAGGAGTCAGCAGCAAAGGAGTCAAGTTAAGCGTGGCGCAAGGGAGAGGATGGGTGTTCTATGTTGTCCTTGCTTATCAATACTCAAATCTATTTTAACTTAGTACTATTTTAAATTGATTTCCCCGGAGTCGAGTATGTTTTGACTGCAATGGTAAGTTGTAAGCAGTCTCTCTGCCCTTATTTTGACCCATGAGCTTTCTCCTCCTATTTTCTCCCCCTGCCCCACTAAGAAAGGGGAGTAAGAGAGTGGCTGGGTGGGCATCTGACTGCTGGCCAAAGTTAGCACACCACAACACCTGAAGTGGAAATAAGGTGTGCACACCCTCTTGTTATGTATAGTTTTCAATTTAAGTCACCAAATTCATTTAGTTTTGCAGTTATATGAAAGTCAGCATTGTTTTTCTTAATCAAAAAAGCAAAACTCAAAAAAAAGCCCCAAACAGGAAAATTCATCAAACAGCCACAAAAGTTAAAAATCCTTAGCCCTGATATATTAAAAGAAGAACTGAGATCACCACATGTAATAATCACTCCTGAAGTGTCCACTTCAGGGACAGTATTCCTAGTTATAAGCATCAGGTCAAGGTAAAATTTCTACACATACCAATATTATACTTGGGTTAATTTGTAGTTCAAAAACCAGTCCTTTGTCTAAGAAAATGTGTCAGTTTTTGGTATCAAGTCTGGAGGTAACTTGACACTTTTCAAAATAACAGATCACAGAAACATAGCAAGAACCTGATTAGTCTATCAGCATTTGATTATATCATAGGATGTTACCTTTTCCAATTTCACAAGATTGGCAGTTAACTCATCACAAAGGGCATCAGCATTAATTTGCAGATGAGATCCCAAACCTTGGTGCACTGGATTTCTGTCAAACGGAATGAAAAAGTAAGTGTGACAGACTCAAAAAAAAAGAGGAAAACAGAACTGGGATTCACCTATAGAAGGCAACACAGTGGCAACACTGTGAACTGTACTTGTTAATACAAACAAAGTACTAAGTCACTTCTTTATGTGGTCTCATTCTCCAGAAGTTTTGATGTAAAACTTTACTGCTATTTCCACTGAAAAGGTGCATAAGTTCCACATCCTGTGACTTGGAGGAAAGCAAAAAGCCCACCCCCTTGAGAATGCAGAAGTGCACATTAGATCTTCCTTCCTGTATCTTTTACTCTTTGGGATTAGAACACCAGAAACGGGACTGTCTTGAGTTTCTGAAGAGCGACACAGCATTCTGTTAATAAAAATATGCCAGAAGTGAGAAAAAGGCTTTTGACGTCACCTACTATGTGAGGCAGGTTTACCCCGCTCCTTGCATTGCTGGTAACATATAAATACAAACCCCTTTAAGATAGAGAACCGTTTCCTTCCTATCCCTTTTTTATGAAGAGCTTAGCTCTCTCTTCTCACACATGCACTCAAGTCCTACAGCTTTCCACAGATGACAGCTGAAAGCAGTTGGATCATAAGCAGGCCAGTCATTGTTCGATATGACCGAAAGTGTAATGTCAGAGCGACATGCTTTTTCATGGATGGGTCATCAAAGAAAGCTGAATTAAAAAGCACACTTATTTAGGAGCTTGGTATAGGTCTGAAACACTTTGCAGACAGTTCCACGATGCCTGAGTCAGCTCAGTCTTGAATTTTATTTTCCCTCTCTTTTTTCATAAGGTGCTTCTCCAGTTGTCAGCATTCCCATTCGTGCTGCATGTGGCTACAGGTTTTGCACTGACTTTACAAATGACTTTTGAAGCCATGTTTTTTAGAGTAGCTCAGGAAAAAATCTATTAAAAGAAGGGGAGAAGAGCTAATGCAAAGCTCAATAAACTGATTAGTATTTTCAGCAGTATCCAGTTAACTGCCTTCTGTCCTACGACAGGTACAAGAAGCCGACACAAGTTCTGGTGGCAAACTGCTGTGGAAAACACATGCCTCTGTATTGCCTCTCCATTTAATGTTTGCATATTTTCTATCTATGAAACATGGAGACAAAACAACAACAAAACAAACAAACAAACTAACCACAGGGGAAGATGATAGCCAGGATTAGCTACAGGAAGGAACTATTCATGGAACGGTGGTTCCTTTCCCTATTTCCCCTTCAAATACACAAAGAACTGTTGTCTCTTGGTGTGTCTGGATTTTTGTTTGGTTTGGTTTTCTGGTGTAGGTTTTTTTTACTTTAGCAAGACAGGATATCAGTTTCTAAAGAGAATATAGGTAGCCCAAAGCTTTAGAAAATGGTACACAAGTGAGACAGATGTACTGGGCCAAAGATTATGCAGTATGTTCTATTATTTTAGACTAATCAAATGACATCAAGACTGAAGACAGAAGTCACACCATTTTCAAGGATTACTGCTCTGGAAAGGAGCTGCTCACTTCAGCAGTTTACAGTGAAGCTACCCACAGCTATCTGAAATATTCTAAAGACAGCAGTACACCACAATATATCACATTTGTACTAATAGTCTGAAACAAAAAGATGAGATTGGGCTAGATGAAAGAACTACAGAACACTAAAGGATCACATGGGCACTACAATATTACAGTGGTTTTTGAAGAAAATAGATGAACACGAGAGAGACTTGAAAAAGACTTTAAACCCCCAGAGTGAATGTTTTAAAGACTGTATCTTACTCCTTAATATGCGAATCAAAGGATGTGATGGACATAAGACGTTCCTCCAGGACACTGATTTTATATCTCATGTAGAAGGTAGAAAATATTAATATACAAACACTGCAAGAGAGAAGAATAAAGTACATCAGTTAAGGAACCTTTAGTAGTACCCGACAAATTTAATGTTAAAAGCCACTTAAATTGTTACATGTACATGTTCAATAATAAAGGTATCATTCTTAGAAACACTTCAGGAACACAATCACTGGCATTCAGACAGTTATGAAAGTCTCAGCCTTGAGTATGGCTTTTTAAGTGACATAAAAAATGAATCTGCAAGTACTTAAATACTGTAAACATTTCCTGAATCAAAAGACCCCTTGCATATAAAAGGCCAGTCCCAGCAGGCTTATATATATATATATATATATATATTTCTGAAAAGTATAAAGGCCACAATTCCCAATAATTTTCCTTTTTCCAGTGAAGCTTAGATTATATCAATTCTGTAAATGTAAGAAAATCCTAATATTTGGACAATCTTGGTGTTAATTGCTAACTTACACAACTGCATAAAACACAAGCACGTGGTTCAGAGATAAGAGCTTCTGGGACTTCACTTTGTGGAAGAACCTGAAGGCTTCAGAATGGCCTGCAAGGAAAAGAACCAAATGTTACTTTGATTGGAGCAGACCACAGCATACAAACAGTTTTGAAGCATGCTAATACATGCTAATTAGCTAACAGCTAATACAAACAGAGGGAAAACCAAGCCAGAGATCTTCCAAATTATGTGAACTGTCATAACTATGCAAACTTATCTCAAGTAACTCCAGCTGATGGAGTCTGCCCTTGATTCCGTACCATTTCGAGGACTGTTTCGGGCTTTTCCATCAGGTCCACGTTTATTATGTGCATCTGAACGAACAGACTTGGTGTCAGTCTTGGAAACTTTCAAGTGAGTCTGTGTTTCCATGACATGATAATCTGTCAAAAGTAAGATTTTTAATAAAGCTGAAATATGAAGTCAAGGGAAATTGCTGGTAGTTTAAGTTAGTCAAGCAGTAGGGGAAGAGGATGATTTTAAAAGGTTCATTTCTGTCACTGGGTACAAAGCAGTTTTTTGTATCCTTGGAATAGTTTACATATGAATTCTGCACAAAATAAAAACAAGCACCTGGATTGAAAAGGGATAATGTATGTTGCCTGTATATTTCCAGATCCTTTGAAAGATGGCAACTCATGAAGGAACATTCAGCATGGGCTACATAAAACAAGTACTGCTGTACTCATTTAACTTATATGTAGTGAGTTTCTACACAGCATTACTGCTAATTAGGTGAACAACTTGAGACAACAGCAGATTGCAAGCAGCAGTGTTAAGTATTTTTCTTCTGTGTTTCAAAGCAGGAACAGCTCCTACATTGTATCTGTCCTAGTATGGGTAAGCAACTGGAAGCAGTAATGACAACTGAGATCTGCTGCTGACCAAGTCACTGCCTGAATGTGGATTGCAAAGGGTAACGAAATAAGAAAAATGCAGGTATTGGGGACTTGAGGAAGACCTCAAAAATCACATAATTCTCCAGGACTGTGGAGAATGTAGATTCCATATCAGAAGGGGATTACAGGCGCATAACTGAGAGCTAAGCCATGCTCATTTTCTTGGGGCTCCATGATCCCATTCACCTTGGAAGCATTCCAGCTCTGGTGTCTGTGAGCCTGTGCTGCTGGACTCTTCCATCTCTTGTCTTCGCTGCTGTACTATTCCATCCAGATCAGAATAATCTTCATTGAAATCCTGATTGGGAGAAAAACATCACAAAAAGGCTCAGTCCTGTTCTAAATCTAAGCAATCTAATTTCCTTCAACCTCTCTCTGCAATTAGAACCAAAAACTAAAGCTTTAAAACTCTTTAACCAGGAATAATCTCTGATATCAAGATGCTGACATCAAGTTAAAAAAATAAGATCCATAAGATCACCAGAATTCAAGCCTCATCCCCTGCCTTTGTTTAAGTAAAGAAATTAAGTCTGTGTATAAAAGTCAGACTGCTTAGTTATACAAACTGGAGAGTCCAGGATGGGCATTAGTAGACTTAGATTCCGGTCATCACATGAGTCTACACAGCTCTTTCATGTGTCTGAACAAGCTTACAGAGGGAGGAGTGCTTCTAGAAACACTTTAGAAACTATTCATGGCAGATGATGAAGTAACTTTGAGTACAGTGAAACCTGATTGCAAAACAGAGATATGAAGAACATACAAACCTTGGGATAAATCCAAAGCACATGCATGTATATATACTGCATGTGATCAGTTCAAACGACACCTATGCTAATTGCTCCAAGTGTTTTCTAATGTTAAAAAATCATGGAGTTTGAGAAGCAGATGTCATGATTTCCATCAGTTTCCTTTCGTAAGAGATTATAAATAGTACTTGCAAACAAAGATGCCATGCAATAAAAGAACAAACTTCTAAACCATTTACCAGGGGGAGGGTTGTAGGACGATCAACCCTGAAGCTGTTTTCTGCAGAAGAGGGATTTGGACTGTTGCCTACGCTGGTATCCTGAAAAAAAGCAGCAGTGTTAACAGGAACACACTCAGAAACTACCTGGTATTTAACAGCAGAAAGGGAGTAATAAAGAACACAAAGCTACACAGCCATTAGTACTTCCTCACTCCCACTAGTACTTACCTCAAGATGTCTACAGATAGATTTTAACAGCTTGTAGGTGGTATCTCTGGAGAGTAAGGAGACAAACATGTACTGAAAAACAAAAGTTCAACAATTGCTTAAGAAAAGGTACACACTGCAAGCTTCCTTTTATTTAAATAAAACTGACAAGTGGTTTTGCAAGTCAAGTACCTACTTTCAAGAACTTTAGTACAGCAGGAAAAACCTGCACTTCTTCTAAATCTATGACTTGAGGTTAATCACAACAGGCACATAAAAGTTACCATGTTCTGCTGCAGGAACCAGAGCATAATCCAGATCTGTTCTTTCTTTTAAAAACACTTTCCATGCTGTGTTTTACCTACCCCTTAAAAACCCCCAAACAAACAAAATCCCAAATCCAAAACTTGCTTTTAGTGTACAGTCTCCCGTACCCACAAAATATTTGTACAACGAAAGTATGTTGGTTCTAAAGCTGCTCTTAGGCTAATCACACTTCCAACTGACTGATGCAATTATTATTCCTGAATATCACTGTAAGCAACTGGTTTTTGTGTGTCTGAGGTATGGCTGGTTAGGTAAGAGATACAAGTAAATGAAAGAAGACTGTCAGATCTGCCAAGGCAGGTAACCTTTTGTGCATGCACTTCCCGACCCAGCTGTTTCAGTTCCCTCTATGCTATGACAGCAATCTTGGAAAATAGGGAGTGAAAGATTACAGAGAACAGGTGGCAAACAGAGATTCCGTGGTTCTTTTTTTATTTTCTCACCAAGTTCTATATAGCTTTATTTACTGCAGATCCAAAGAAAAAAAGACAGGAAATTAGTAACAGGAAAAAAGTTGTCCTTGCCTGTCAAAAGAGAGGAGGCAGAAGAAGTTAGAATCATTCCCAAACAAACCAGATCCCTCAGGGTTCTGACTCTAAATGCCCACATGTGACCAATTCCCATAGCTTTTTAACTGGCCACTTGGTACTTTCCAGATGCCTTCATATTACTGTTGGTAAGTAAGGAGAAAGAAAAAGTAGAAAAAAAAGAAAGTGGGTAGGGTGCAATACCATTGCCCTCTACCAGTACTTACCCTATCTGTGACTGTCGCTATGATCAGGGCATTTGGCACAAGAAGGGCAGTTTTGGTTTTCTTCAGCAGTGTCACTGACAGCACAGGTATACTAATCTGAAACAAGATTGAAGCAGTGTTCGAATCCCAACATGTGCACACAAATCTGCAGTACAATCTTTCACAAGGGGCAGCCTACCAACTGTGATAAGCCAGACCCTCTTAGAGATTTCTCCACTACATCCCTGATTACTATTATTTCATATGGAATAGGTATGGTTCCAGATTATTACTATTTCTTAACTACTTCTGCTATTATGAAATGCTAATCCAGGCTTCTGCTTGTGTCTTCCTTTCCTGATCCCTTCTGGGTCTCACAAGACTATAGGCTTAGTTCACTGTAGATCTGCAGAACACACCAGTCTTAGAGTTAGGCTTCTTTGTTTAGAAACCAAACATTTCAGAACACATCAGACAAAAGAAGCTTGTTGAAGAGTGAACACAAAAGTCTTCTCCCCAGTTGCAGATCTGCAACAAGCAGGTGAGTAAACAGCTTGTCCTTCAGCAATATTGAAAGATCCAATATCCACACACTCTCTGACTTAAACTGATTCCCGTGTGTGCCAACGAGGCTTGACTACATTTACATTGCAAAGTTCTCAATCTTCACTCCTGCTTTGTGTTTACATCCAACCCCATTAGCTTAATTAACATCTGCAATGTTTCAGAGGATTTCACTTTAGATATTCTGCATGGGCTTTTCTTGTAAAGCTCATGTTGCAAAGGAACAAATATCTGGCTTGATGCTCAGTTGAAAAGCTTAGAGACTTAGAGAGTTAGGCAAATATAATAATCCTGGATATACATGATTAAGGTACAGATCCTGTTAAAAATTCCTTTGGCACAGACTGTCACAACCACCTGAGAAACTTGGAAACAAGGTTTAAAGTGTCTGTAGATTGTTCAAAGAGCAATCACAGAACTGAATTAAAAAGATGTTACTAGAGGAGAATGAAGCTACTCTTTGCACAGATTCTTGTTAACTTTTGTTCAGAACAGTAACACAAAATCATGAAATGAAAAATTATTCCAGGTAACAAAAAATATATTATAGTATTAATAGGCTGGTTACGAGACTGCCAAATACTGTTTGAACAGAAATCCTACTACAAGCTACAAAAAACCCAGCTTACAAGTTTTTTATGTCAGTTCACAATTTACCTCCAAGAGCTTTGAATCAGAGATGATACTGCAAGCTATTCTGATGGACAACATCACTGTAATCAGGACTAAAGTGTACTTCAGTGGGATTAAGCATTTACTTATCGCTTAATGTATTAGACTGAAAGGGTAAACACACTGCTTTATCGCTACTTTATTCACATCTCAAGTAATAATTATTTCAGAATACAAGGTTAACCTGCAAGCAACTTGGAAAACAATTTAAAAATGTAAGATAATATTTAAATTCAAAAAAGACTCAAGGCCAACATATAGCCAAATAAGAGCTACCCAGAAAGAAAGTGATGTCTGTCAAAGCCTATTCAATCCTGCCAAAGCAATCTCTTATTTTTGAATACGCACAATTGTCTTCACTGTGTATTCAAAATTCCTGATTTGCATAGTTGTTCCCTGCACCAAAGCTTTCAATAAAAAAATTCTGCAGGTAGAATTCATGTAAAAAGTTTTATTAGAACATGTAGATCTGCTATTTCTCACAAACATTTTATCATGAGGCTTAAATTGTTTTACAAGTTTTAAGCAATAGACGCTTTGCATCTTGGAGACTTTGTCAGTGTATCTGACTGCTAAGAATGTTCTTCTTCCTGTCAAGCTTTATTTCCTCCTCTCTCTCCCACTACATTAATTTTCATTGTATTAATGATTTTCCTGGTTTTTTTTGTCGATGGTATTCCTAAAAACTGGACAAAGCTTTAAGTAAACAATAAGGACTATCCCCTTCATTCTTAATTTTCCCCATACTGTTTTCTGAAAACAAGACCTGGAATTGAATATTTTGGAATCTTACTACAGTCACATTTACAATACTGTCTGTTCTGTCTTATCTTGTGAAATGTTTTCACTTTTCATCATATATATATATTTATGTATATATTCCTGCATTTGAAACCCTGTTGACAAAGATAATTTCCTAGTACTACATCACTGTTATTCTGCCTCTTTTTTTCTGGGTTTTTCTATTTTTCAGTACAGTTCTACCATATTTTGTAAACATTTAGCTTAGCTTGAATTTAGAAAGCTATTCCACAGTTGGAATTAGTCACATTTGTTCATGCTGAATAGAAGGCTGCTAGTAAAGCAGCTTCAATTTTAATGGACAATGTGCCATTAATAATTTCAAGTGTTCTTTAAAACTATTCCATCTTTTTAAAGTCCTTTCAAAGACAGATATTCTATCAAAATGGCTGACAGCAGAGAAATAAGGTAATCTCAATCCCTAAACTGACTTCAGCATCCAGTTCACTGGATCTAACCAGGAACTTTGTTCAGAGATGCACCTGAAAGAAAGAAGCCAAAGAAATCCTTCAAGTGAACTGAGCTGTTTTCCAATAAAAGCCAAAAAAAAGCAGCTTATGTAAACAAAATCACTCCAAAAGCTCCAAATCAACAGAGCCAGAGCACAGATATTTTTGCAAAGATCTGTGTTCTTTATTTTTATCTATATGCACATCATTACCACAGTGGGACTGAACCTTAGGTGGGTCACAAAGACTAAATTTTGATCTTCCCAACTGTTCACATCTCATTTCTGCTCTGCATACTAGGCTCACAGGTAAAACCCTTGCAAACTTGTTTTTCTTTCCCTGTTCTCTATTTATGCAGAATGGGAGAGACAGAAGAATGCTTCAAAGAGCTTTGCCACTCAAGTCAGAAGCCAGTTTTAGTTCTTCCTCTTTAACTGCCTTAAAATATGTTGATTCTTCTCCCCAGTTCCCCAACTATAGTCTTGGAGTCCTTAATACTTTGCAGCCTTCATTATTCCCTCTCCTCCTCTTTTACATACTTACCCCAAGAGAGACATTTTTGCAGTTTGTGCTACACAGGTTTCACAACACCCTCACTGCTGCTTGTCAGATCCTCTCCTTTCATCAGGCTTTTTTTCAGACAGAAAGTCTTTAAGCAAGAGACTCAATCTCTAATAAAGATAATAGTGCTCCAGTTCTAGAGTGAATTTTGGCCATCACTTCTAAATAGTGACTGTATTTAAAAAACTTAGAAATATTAGTATTCTAGTCTTGCATAATAATTTGAACTTCTGGTGATGAACAAATTGTTAAGAATAGCATTACTGTTCCATACATAAATATTTTACTAACCTTAGTGTCTTTACCAAAAACTTTGGAATGGAAGCAAATCCAGTTTTCAGAAAGGAATAACTTTCCTTGGTACAGAATTTCTTTCTGCAGAGCACAGGTAAAGCCTGAAACAAATAAATACTCTATAATCTTCAAGGTAATCACAACCCAAGCCAAGCCAATTCAGGTTTTGTTTTGTTCTTTTTTTCAAAGCCATAATATATTTAGATTTATACCTTTGATAAACATTGTCAAACTTTGAAATTTTCAATGATTAACTGACACTGACAAGCTCAGAATATGTCACAGGCCTAAGTTTAGGCTCAAAATATTTGAAGAATAATGACTGAAATGAATAGTAACATGCAACTGGTCTCTACAAGTCAAAAATCCTTTCTGAGAGACTACCACCTAGCTTCCTATAAACTTTTTGACTAGCTTTTAGGTAACTATGTTACTTAAACGTAAAGGGTTTAATGAAAGTTTTAGCTTTAAACTTCTAGCTCTATAGCAGTTGTCTAAACTAGATGACCAGAGGTAGAACCCACATAAAGTAATACTGCTTTTACGGCATAGACATGAGCAAACCACTTCTCACTCGTAAACTGCCTTCCTTGTATTACTTTTAAGAAACATTCGTTATAAATGTCTATGTAGAATTCCCTTGTTGTAAGTACCACGGGCAACAGCACAATATTTAAACATTTGATGTCCTTTCCGTATTAGTGTTTTTAAGTATCAAAGCATCATCGACAGCAAAAACTCGAGATAATCACTTGACCAGTGCTGTCTCAGTAGTGCCTTTAGTAAGGAAGATTCAGTACCAAAAAATACTGCACTAGGCTACTCTGCTAAGTATTGCAAAGTGGGCTACTATTCCCAAACAAGCCCAAAATGCAAAGATTTAAGATCTGCAAGATTACATCAAAATGGCCATTGCATGTAGATGAAGGCCCTGAAGCTCTAGGCAGTTGGAGTTAAAGGTTTTTAAAATGTAGGTAGTTCCTCTTGTACAGCACCACAGTTGTTGGGTAACTACATTATCTAGGATCCACAGCCAACAATGACACAGGGATTAATACTTACTTTGTTTCAGTGGCTCATCAATGGGAACATCTAGAAACAGCTTATGAAAGTGTGCATTTGCCTTCAGCTAAAAAACAAAAAGCCCCACACCCAAAAGACACATACTTTATTAGACAGTCTGACAATCCAGTGACCTGCTCCACTTCCTGGTCTCCCCATACCTTCTCATTTTGCCCACTTGTTTTACAATAAATCCTCATTGTTTTTCTGTGTGGCTATTAACTCTATAATCTGCTTTACCCAGACTTTAACACACTGATGCAAAAGGAACCTATACCATTATACAACCATGAACTATAATATTGCTAAACAAAAGGCCTCTCATTGTAGTTATGTGTTTATTTTTAACATATGTAAACAAACAAGTAAATTCTCTGCCCTACCTGATTTGAGGCACGTTTTTTCCTTTCAATCTTGGAGTCACTCTTGATATCCATTGACAGGACTGGACTATCTGTGCTGCTCTTTGTCCTGAAGATTAAAAAAAGCATCTGATATAAGCCTGGCCTCAGTTCATTAGTCTTCGTATGCTACCAACAGGATGTGCTTTTCCATGAAACATATTAATCCTTTAAATAACTATTATCTAATTCATTAAGAATTACACAGAACTAAAGAGGAGTATATCTTATTCTTAAATTATGTCAGTTCCCCCTGAAGGTGGACTTTTAATTTAGAAGAGATATTCTAAATTATTTACTTGTAAGAAAGTAAAAAAATGTCAAGACAATTTACAACTTAGTGCATTAGCTATTACAGTGTTTAGCTTCACATTAATTTGTTTCTTGGCAATATGTGAAATACTAATACTAAGCAGATTCCTTACTAATGCACGATGAAGTAAGATAAAACTTAGTAGTTGAAAGTGAAAGGCAGTGTGCGGAAAGCTATGAATGTGTATTACAGGAAGTGAGCTCATTTGAAAGTGCAACAGAGAAGAAACACATATGTACAAGTCAGAGGATGGCTACGAACTGTGTCGTGTAGCGTAATGAAATCATTAAGATAACCAGCAACCCTAGAGGAGATTAAACGAAATTCTGAGTGCCAGTTGTATAGGAAGCTGTACCTGTACAGCTCTAGGCATTTATACTGGAAAACAAAAAAACTCATCATACAACTCTAGGGAAGAACAAGTACAGAGGAAAGTCTCTGTGGATGGCTGGGAAAATAAGTTTTGTCTGTTTTATAAAGGAGTAATTAATGGCCTGGACTGTTCAGAAAAACTGTTCAGAAAAACAGATTTATTGTTTCATAAATCAGGAAGAGAACATTACCTCTGAGAGCTATTTAGCACAGAACAAATGCATATCAACACACTATAAAAATCAGGCAGCTCTTTTTTAGATGCCTTCAGTTACAGATTGAAGAGCAGAAGTAAAAACACATCACAGGACTCTTATACTGAATGACCTGAGGAACATGCTGTGCTAAAGATACAATGGGGAAAGAAAGGTGCTCGTAAAGTTACGGAGAAGATTATTCCAGGAGGTGTTGCAAAACACCTTAAAGACAACACAGTTTTTCGTCAAAGCCAGCACGGCTGCAAGAGAGGAAATTCCTGCTTATCAAACCTGACTTCCTTTTATGACAAGGTAACTCACGTAGATGATCAAGGGAAGCCAGCTGACGTAATCTTTTTGGATTTCCATAAAGCTTTCAACACTGTCTCTCACAGGATCCTTCTGGACAAAATGCATAGTACACAGCTGGATACACACATCATGTGGGGGGTGAGCAATTGGCTCACGGTTCAAGCACAGAGGGTAACAGTGAACAGGGTAACATCAGACTGGTGACCTGTCATTGGTGGGGTTCCACAGGGCCCCATCTTGGGCCCTGTGCTATTCAACAACTTCATAAATGACTTGGATGCAGGACTGGAAGGGATACTAAGCAAGTTTGCAGATGAGACAAAACTCGGAGGAGCTGTTGACTCCCTCGAAGGCAGGGAGGCCCTGCAGAGAGACCTCGACAAATCAGAGGACTGGGCCATCACCAACTGTATGAAGGTCAACAAGGGAAAGTGTCAGATTCTGCACCTGAGGTGGGGCAACACTGGGTGTACAGAAAGACTGGGGAATGAGATGCTGGAAAGCAGTGCCATGGAAAGGGATCTGGAGGTCCTGGCTGATGTCAAGTTGAATCTGAGTCAGCAGTGCCCTGGCAGCCAGGAGGGTCAACCGTGTCCTGGGGGGGACATCAGGCAAAGCATCACCAGCCAGTCAAAGGAGAGGATTGACCTGCTCTGTCTGCTCTGCACTGGGGCGGCCTCACCTTGAATACTGTGGCAGTTTTGGGCACCACAGTATAAGAAAGATATTAAGCTATTAGAGAGTGTCCAAATGAGGACAACGAAGATTGTGAAGGGCCTTGAGGGGAAGCCATATGAGAAGTGGCTGAGATCACTTGGTTTGTTCAGTCTGGAGGAGAGTGAGGGGAAACCTCACTGCAGTCTTGTAAGGGGAAGAGGATGGGCAGGCACTGATCTCTTCTCTGTCGTGAGCAGTGATAGGACTTGAGAGAATGGCCTAAGTTGTGTCAGGGGAAGTTTAGCTTGGATATTAGAAAAAGATTCTTCACCCAGGTTGGGCACTGGAAGAGCCTCCCCAAGGAAGTAGTCACAGCACCAAGCCTGACAGCGTTCAAGAAGCGTTTGGACAGTGCTCTCTGGCACATGGTGTGATTCTTGGGAACGGTTCTGTGAAGGGCCAGAAGTCGGATTCAGTGATCCTTGTGGGTCCCTTCCAAATCAGCATATCCTGTGATTCTGTGAGAAGTTTCTATTACTGCACCATATCCTGCATAACAAGTCTTCTTTACTTGCCTAAACTTGAGAGGTTCAGAAATAATAAAATCTCTAAGGGTGAGAGGAACAGAAACCCTAAGTATAATGGAGACGCAGTTAGAAAGAGATTGTATAGTAGGACTGATTTAGATAAGAGGGGAAGTGGCTGCATTATCTCAGGTGGTTCCTCAGAGAAGAAAACACTGAAATACATGTGCACATGTATTTCTGTGCTTATCTAAAGCACAAGTTACAAAAAACTCATGCCTACCCCTCACCAAACACAATCAATTACATTATGAGAGGTAACACTAGAAGGACTCAGGGAAAAAAAAGTAATGACATATTCCTTCAAATACCTTTTCCTCAAAGATGCTTCATGAAATTAAGTGATGTCTTTTAAATATTTGCTTTGTGATCAAATCCACAGTGTCAGGTTGACCACTGACTTTTGAATTCACTGCTCAGTGAATTTCAAAGTGGAAAGGATGCAAAAGCTGTGTGCAAACCATTCAAGCGGGATTTTAGTATTACTTAGTTTTCTTTTAGTAGAGTTTAAAATGCATTCCAGTTCTCCAACAAAGTAATAATGACTGTTTCTGTGGAGACACTACAATAACCTATTTCAATATAGAACTGAGAATCTAAAATGAAAACTTATGTCATAGTTTTACCATGGACAATCAATATTCCAGCATGAAAGTGTTCTGGAAACAGGCCAGGACTCAAACTGCAGCTCAGTTTGACTGCCTGTCAAATTGATTGTGAAAGGGATGTAACTAGCAATGGCAACAAACAGTGCAATGTATTTTTTCCTAGAACAGGGAAAATAAACCAGCTCAAAGATTAAATTCCCACTATTCTGACTGCTTGTGTTGGGTAACAGAGCAACCCTGGAAAGTGCGGCTGACTCCTGTTTATTTGCACAGTGTGCAACCTAACCCACAAGTAGGATGTCTGATAAATATTGCTAGTCAGTCTAGCTTTTTTAATGGGTTGTAACTGTTCTAATAATTTGACCAGAGGAAAAGTGACAGTATTTCTGACATTACCTAGCAACATCAACTTTTTTCCGATCATCAAAATACTCCATTTCACTGGAGGGGGTCTGCAGCAACACAGTAGGCAATTTTCCTGCCTTTCTCTTTTCGTCTGTTCCATTTTCTCCATCTGAACTGCAGAGGGAAAAATAAACAAATAATTAGAAATCCAGATAGCGATGTGTATTGCAGGATTCATAGTGATGTCAAATGCCACTGCAACATATTGGCAATACAGCACATAATAAAGAACAAAATTATGACATATCTTTTAGATTAAGGTCCCGAAAAGTCTTCATCTACTGACTTGACTGTATTATGCATCTGAACAGTATTCTTAGCTCCAGTACTAGAATTTCAGCAAGAGAGGAAAACTGAAATACTGCCATGGATATTTCAGCGCTCATAAAATTTGTAGCTCTAGTTTCTGTTCCAAAGAGTATGTCTCGTTTAGGAAAAATGCATTCCATGTTCGGTACTTAGACTCAGATGACTAATGGAAATTAACTTGATCGGTAAGCTGGGAGAAAAACATCCTGCATGACAGTATCTAGTGCTTAGCAGATTATTTGTGGTTCAGTGTTGCAAGAGGAAGATGGGTCCTATTTTGCCTCTAACTTACCTCTTCTGTGAGAGTGCACATGCAGAATTTTTACAATAAAGGTTCCCCTACAAGTACAAAAAGCACTGGTTTTATTTTACAAAAGCAGCACTGCCACCACAGTGCATTGTCTTTTCACATCACATGTCACTGCCTCGGAAATATATGTTAAGGAACTAGAGTCTGAAGGCTGAGAGAGGTGCCATCAGAGCCTCTCCCTGGCTTCCCTTTTCATAATTTTCTAATAAACTATTAACTCAGAAAATTTAGATTGAAAAAACTGTCATTAATAACTGGGTCTGAAAAATGACAATACTTTAAAGTGACATGACAAATATATACAAATATCTGCCTGTGGAAACCTGACACCTCAGAAAGACTCAAGCATGCTCTTAGTATCAAAGAACAAAGCCAAACTATGTTGCCCACTAATTAAATGCCTGGCTTGAATGACCCCATTTACAGAGGCTTTCCACTAAAATGTTTAATTCCTGTCATTTTACAGCAACACCACAGCCATCACATGACAATGTCTTTACTACAAACAGTTTCTTTTCCTACTAAGACAAAAGTTTTGCTAACAGAGGTTCTCAGACTGATTTAATCTATGCCCCAAATCCTTGGGCTCCAAGGGCAGCCACAGAATATCAGATGTGAGTGGGATAAGGAACAGGATGAGGCAAAATTATCAGCTTCAGTCACACATGTATTTCAAAAGAGCAGCTCAGCATGGAAACTCCCAAGTGAATAGGACTACATAACACAGCAGTGGTTTTAAGATGCAGTTGCTTGGGCTTGAAGCCTGACTGGTGCCCATCATTGCCTTGGGCAGCCTGCTACTCTTACCTGGCAATGCAACTGATTCAGGTGGCCTGTCTCACACCTCTGTATTAAAAATAACTTTCAAAAAAACCTATAACACAAGTTTTAGTGTTTACTTACACCTGTCAGCATGGTTAGATGCTTTGCTACTCTTAAATGCTTTTTTTTACTTATTACTCTTATTCCTTTTCCCTCATCCATAAATGAATCCCTGCTTCACAGGTAAACCTATGAGCCTGTTCTATCCTATCTGTCTTCCCCACTGACTTCTACTATTCCTGAATCTTTACTGTCTGAACTCATTCCATCTAGCTCCTTTCAGATGGCAGAAAGTTTGGGTATCTCAACATGTCAGTCCTACTGACAGCTGTGTTTAGAAATGCTGAGCTAACTCACGAGGTGTCTTCTGCAGCTGAGAACAGTGACAACGTACACAAACACAGATGTGAGGAGACTCACCCATGTAACATGTGCCAATGGCAGTAGCAGTTGGCTGCATTCTACTATCTGACATCGTTTCACTATGTCTATCCTTCACCCTAACTCCTATATGCTTTCTTCTCATAGTGAAAATCTACCTAAGGATTTGTCCTTAAACTTCTGATAACTACAGCTTCACACAGCACTTAGCAGGTGGAAGAATTTTAGCTGACCTTCTGGAGAAGATCATTCCTTCCTAAATCTTCCTTTCCTTTTCTAAAACCAGTAAAATATTGTTTATCTAGTCACAAGTAATTTAAAGCAGTTCTTACATTTTTATGCGTGAGTCAGTATTCATAAATGCTTTGTAAAAAGAGCATAAAAGTCAGGAATCCATAAAAAAAATTAGATAAAGAGCATTTAAGAAACAAGTGACGCTAACTACAACTGTTAGTGGTAGCTGCACATAAAAGAACTGTATTTGTAAATATCAGGGTAAAGAAAAAAGACTTAGAGACATCAGGATTGTTGATACGAAAAAGAAAGTTTCTCAAATTGAACATATATTGCACATTTGGTACTACTAGCAAACCCACTCAAAATAACATCTAAAAGAAAAAAAAGAGAAAAGTTATCTCTAGCTGTCACAAGGAATATTTTCAAAGCCAAGGCCTATACTTACTATGGGATCATACATTGCATCCAAGCAAGTTATTATAAACATTAGTTGTGTTTAAGGGAAAGTGCTACGAAATCCATAAACCAAGGCAGTGGACTAAGTTTCATTCTAATGAAGTTCAAAAATACATTATTCATCAATATATTTTAAAAGTCAGAGGAACTTCCTTTCTTCTGATCTGAATAGTTTCTGTGAAACAAAAACTTGCTGGCAGATGTGCATAAAGTTCTTTATACTGCATAAAATTTTCTGAACTTCAAAAGGTTTTCTTGTTTGGCATTAATCTTCTCCCAGACCAGAAAAATTCAAATTCCCTGTGAATGTTATAATGTACCATATTAATGGGATTTTTTTCTAGAGAAAAAAAATTAAACACAGTAATCTAAAATATAAACTTTTCCCTGTTCCCTTCCAAACGAGTTTGAGTAAAAAGCACTGAACAAAAATCATAGGCCGCAGTTTGGAAAGTGAGCCTTAATAAACAACAGTTGTCTTTGACAAGCCAGTACAGAACCAGACACAAACACTTCTCAGGCATACATAAAATACCAAAAATTCCAGAACTGTATGGTGGTTACTGTCTTTAATTCCCTGCAACCACACAAATCCTTCTACAAAGCTTTCTCAGGACACCACTTGGTCTACCTGATAAAAGGTCTAAAAGTTCAGAAGCAACAATAAGTTGTGACAAACCAGTCCCCTGGTCCACAAATTACAGATCAGTTTCGCAGGAGGAGAAAGGCCTGTTGAATAACCAGAGAAGTTAGCTACAACTTCAATTTTTTGTAAAACTGGAGCCAAACCAGAATTTCCCTAAGGTTTAAAGCTGACTCAGAGTTGGTGCAACTTTCCTTCTGGGGATGCAGCATACATATCAATCATCATGTTACCTTAGAAGCCCTGTTGTTCTGCTTTGTTTCTTTCATACAAAAGTATTAATTTTGCAACAGCAGTTAGACTGCTATATTACCGCAAATGATCAACCAGTAGTGTGAATTGATTTCTCCCCTACTGTCTGCAACCATGCTTGTACACCATGGGTGAATATATCCATCACAAAGAAATTCTGTATCCCTTAGTTGTGTTGGATTTACTCGGCAGACCAAAAGGATTTGACAAAGGAATCAAAGCAGTGTAAAAGGTCCAAATGCTAAGAGATAGTGTTATTTAAGCTATTCTTACTCCCTGACACTGGTCTCTAATCAGAAACTAAAAGCCAAAGGAAGAGACTCCAAATATTTAAGGATCCCAAACCATGGAATCTTCTGAAGGAAGGAATCCATAAGGACCATTGAATCCAACCCTTAGCCCTGCACAGGACCATTGCCAAGAATCACACCATGTGCCTGAGAGTATCATTCAAATGCTTCCTGAACTCTGTCAGGCTTGGTACTGTGACCACTTCCCTGGGGAGCCTGTTCCAGTGCCCAACCACCCTCTGGGTGAAGAACATTTTTCTAATATCCAACATAAACCTCTCCTGACACAACTTCAGGACATTCCCTCAGGTCCTGTCACTGGTCACCAGACCGAAGAGATCAGTGTCTACTCATCCTCTTCCCCTCACAAGGAAGTTGTAGACTGTGATCAAGATAACAGACTAGGGCAGGCTTTGGAAGCAGAGGAGAATGAGCAGGATGAAGAGATCTAAGCAGTAATCCAGGAGACATAACCAAAAACATGCTTCAAGCAGAGAAGACTGCAAGAGGGTATGATGAAATGTACCAGTGCTTGAAAGGACATTCTGCTAAGCACACTGCAGGTCAGAGGTCTCCTCCTAGACACTGACTTTCCTATCACATCATAGAGGAGCAGTCATCTCAAATTACCTTGTACTAGGACTAAAGTCTTAAGTCTTCTTTCAGAAGATATCATTCCACTAAACATCTTTTCTATGCCACACCAGTCTGAACAAATTTTTTTTGCATGTGTAATTAGATTCTGGAGTGCTTTATCTGATAAGCTCGCTTTCATACTATAAACAATTCCATTACTTCACACCTGGACTGAAGAAAATACCTTTCCACAGTAAACTCTCCTGCTGTCCTCTTAGAGCATAGTGGTCTCCCTACTGGAAAAACTAACAGAAGTGCACAAGCTGAGGACTTAGGTGTTGTCTGTTTTGTCTGTTTGTACAGTCTGGTCACTTGAAGCAAAATGCCTCCTGTAGCTCTGTAGCCATGCTCCAGTGTTAGGTGGCACACAGCACTGTTTATGTGAGAAAAGACATCTCCTCAAAACAAGCCCTCAAAATAATGTCATGATTTAATCTAAGACCAAGTACCACTTTTACCACGTAAACGGAAAGTCAAACACTGACTATCACTGACACCACCAAACCATCAGAAAAGGCAGAAAACTATCTACAGCTACCCTAATCACACAGGACCAGAGAGCTGCTTAACAGTTGCTATAACAGATGTTAAAGATGGCCATAATGTATCAATTTGGTATTTATATAATTCCATATACTTAGGACACAGCTTATACTTAAGGCTGAAGTCTGAAGGAAGTTAAACAGCTGATTCTGAAGTACAGTATTTTGTTTGTCTTTTGTATACCAAACAAACAGCCAGCAGATGTATTTATACCAAATACAGAGAGCAGCAAAGCATTAATGTGTGTGGAGATGTAAAACCCTCCATGAAGGGTCTGTTAATATGAATAGGTATGAACCAGACTGAGATTTAACTACCTCAGGTTGTTCAAGAAGCAGGTTAATTCTCTTCTCATGAGATCAGTCAAACACGGCAAAATGGAGGCAGTTACACAGCTGCACATTAAGTGTATAAAACAGGCATATGGATGGGCAAACATGCATACACACCATGTGTTTCCGTATGCATTTCTAGGATGAAACATGTCTGCAGGCACAGCTGGAATCCTGATGTCAGATGCCACCAAAAGAGGAACGAACCCAATTGTTAGGGATGACCTTAAACTCTGAATCTAATTTTATACATGAAGGTAATTAATTTCAGAAATACTTGCTGTGCTTTATTCCACGCTTCTCTCTTGGAACACAATTACTCACTTGTGAGTAGTTTTGTATATCTGTGTTGCTATATCTTTATTAAAAACATGAATGAAATTTTTGAGTTAATACTGAAGAGAAACCCCTCTAACACTTTTAAAGACAGAGGAAGTCAGGTTTTTCTCCCCAGCTGAAAAGACATTTCACATAATAACTAGATCAAGTTTCACACTGCCTTACCACTTGGACATCAGCAAGATCACTGTGACACTGTGGACGTCATTAGCAAGTATGTAAATTCTCTGCTCTAAATACCATCTATTATTAACTGTCTGTATTCCCTGTCTAATCAAAACCAGACTGGTATCAAGTTCCATAGAAAAAAAACCAAACACAAACCAGAAGAATTCCCTGTGCTCTGAAACAAGAGACACTATAACAAGATATTTTATTAAGTCAACACTAGAACAGGAACACAAGCCATTTAGCTCTCTTGTCTTTTCATGAGTTTCCGTTTCATATATCCACTCCAAAAAGCAAGAGCCCTCTCATATGTATCTTCACTCAACTCCACACATTCCCACGATGCAGTTTTCATGGGAGTTTCAATAGGTTGGCCAACAACTATTTATCTGAACAAAAGCATAGACAAATCTAGCACACAACAATTTTCCAGGTGTAGAAAAGAGGGCAAAGGCACTTAAGTGCCCGGTCTACCAATTGTTCTATACCAAATCCAACAAAAAAGACAAATACTATACCTATATACAATTCATATGTTCAATACATCTATCAACCAGAGCTGCTCCTTAAGTCAGGCAGAAACACCACAAATCTCTGTGAAAGAACACAAGCATCTTTGCAAACGAGGCGTGATCATAAGAGCATAAGCATAAAGGTTTGGCCTCATTACCTGAAGCTACATCTCTGGTATTTGGAGGAAGAACTCCAGAGCAATATGCCTCCACATGAGGCATGTTTTTCTGCCAGTTTTCCAGCATTAACTGTGCTTTCAAAAAAAATTAAGCAGTTACATCAGACTGAAATAGGATTAAGAAAAAAGACATCAGCAATTATATTAAAAATTGTTATTAAGAATGCAGAACAGTCAGAAATGAAAGCAGAGTCTGAGAGCAATCTTACCAACACTTTATTTCCATTCTCTGCTTATAAAAAGTGAAGCTGCCATGAATCACTTGACCAGCAATGTCTGTGTTATGGCACTTCTAGAACTAACGACTTACTATGCAGTACATAGCGTGTTTTAATTAATGTACACAAGAAAAAATAACTTTGGTTCTTATAATAGGTTATACACAAAGAAAAGGATGCTGATCAGGCAGCAGTTTTGTTGAGAACTGGCACTGATAACAGATAATCCATAATCATTAATAAGATTTCCCTGTTTCAAGTGAAAAGTGTATTAAAGATAGATTCTGCTTCTACATATCGATGTACCTTTTTTGTTAAGGTTCCCCAGGAAGAACAGTGCACAACAAGGCCAAATGAAAAACATTAAGTGAGATGAAAATGAACATCTGTGTCTATCCACCCTATTTCATCACACCTTCCTTGTTTAAAATGGAACAGTAAATGAGAAGACAAAATTTGAAGTTTCAAGGAATATCCGAGTACATTTTTATGTTTCATCAAGGACAGATGTGAACTAAAGTAAAATCAGTGTTGGAGGCTCACTGTTCACCAAGAATCTGGCAATGCTGAATTTCCCATTATTGTATTTGCAGTCTATGATTTTTCTTACAGACCTGCCTAGGTGTTCATGGGAAAGCCCAGGACAATGTAGATAATCTAATACAAAAGCTACTGTTTCACAGTAAGAAATACCAGCTCCCAACAATAGGTCTAACCAACACTAATTGCAACAGTGCCTTTGACAGTGACACTGAACATAACAAACCATTTTCCTTCCAAAGTCTTGGAAAAAGACAGCCTTATTAGAATCAGATGTGACATGTGGTGGCCAGATTGCTGCTAAGGCCAGCTGAACTTTACTTTCTGTGTCACTAGGACAATGAGCCTGAATGCTCTGAAAGCCTCCTTCTTCAATATAAACTTTTCCACTGGCCACACACTGTCCTTCATGGCAAAACACACTCTCTCCTATGTTGGCCATAGCATGCTTACATGTATTTTAAAATTTCACAAAAACAAGTAGGTATATATATAAAATTACGTTATTTACTGAACTTTTGTATTATAACCTTCCTTCTCGTCCAGAAGAAGGCTGAAAAACCTAAATGTTTTTTTTTGAACTAGTGCAGCACGGATAGCAGCTACAAAAGCACCATCAAGTCTTTTGTCTAGGTGGTCTATCCCAGAGGGCTAAGCTGAGGCACCTGCAGGAATGGGTCTTTGTAGAAGACATGCCTAGGTATGGCTGGTTTTATAGTGGATGTACAGACCTGCTGTTTTATAGTCAGGTAATGAGAAGGCTTCTCCATTCTATCCACAGAGGATGAAGGCTTCAGTCTGCCTCTACATTCCCTACTCTGCTGAAATTCCCTGCTGCCTATCTGCAGTCTGCATATTATTTCCTGCCACTCTTTCTGGAACCTTATTAACCTCCCTAACCTTAGTGTGCTATTTTTCAAGGACAAAGGCAGAATACAGTCAGTGCCAGGTAGAAGTTTAGTTAAAGGAAGTGAATACTTCAGTACAGCACTGAAGCTCAGTTACCAGGGAATTAAGAAAAGGCAACTGTGTTCTCCTTGTACATACCCCTACAACCCCTTTTATTCAACTGTCCCACCTCCCAGTACTTGATTCTATTGCTGTAATGATCATCCCAGCATGAGATGTTATGCCATTTTACAAAGATGAGACAAGGACCCCACACAGTGGGTGGGCCAGAAGCAGTTGCCCAGGTCCTCCTGGAATCTTTTACTCCCCCTTGCACTACCTGGAAGGAAAAAGAGGTGTTCTAAATACTTGTAAATAATTATAGCCTTCTGGCAAGAAAATATAATCTCTAATTTTGAGGTAGTTCAGAGATCGTCTAGATAAAGTAAGAAGTTTCTCCTCAAAGAAAAAGTGAAGAATCAGGGAAACACTTGTCCTACCATACTCCTGTTATCTGCAGTGAAATTAATTCCATGACAACATTTGAAGAGGCTTTTGCTAGCCGGATTCAGAATGGCACCTATGAATTTCAGTTAAAATAATTACTGAAAAAGAGGTCTGTAAAGAACATTAGAACAAACGCAAGATCTCTATGGTATAAGAGTAACACAAGTCTAAAAAGATTAATTTACAAGGATATATATGGACTTGACAACAGCTATGTACAGAGCAAGAAGATCACTAACCCCAGCAGTGGTATCATTAGATAAGCACATATTTTCTAACCACATGACTGCAACATTTATGGAGATAGTGGTATGAAGACAATACTCTGATACTATGTTTATGCATCACCTGTCAAATACCAGCAATAAATCCTGCTGCCCAAAGCTTATCTGTAGTTGCCTAACAAGCATTTCTCACAGACTGCATATAACCAGTAAATGCAGCACATTTGGGAATATTTCAGGTTAGCCACATGAGACAACTGGGTAGAAAGAAAACATTGTTCAGATGCACATCATGCATTTACACATGGAACAATTATTTTTAAAAAGCTGCTTTTATAACTTAAGCATGCACATAAAGTGAAAAAAGTAAGAATGACAGGGGGAAGAAAGGAAAAAATAGAAGGCATTAAAAAACATCATCATGAACAAATGGAGGTTACCTAGGTTGAAAACCTTTCCTGTGACACTTCAAGTTTAAATGTTTCATTTGCAAGCCTATCCTTCTTTTCATAGATCATATGCTACAATTTTTGCTATAAAAATAAGAAGAACTACCAGGGAAAAATTAAAAAATATGATACTTAATAGACATTAATATCTTCATCCACTGAAAGGACACATCTACACCTTTTGCCCTTTGCAAAAAAACCAGTAGAAGTTTGGCTACCGGAAAGAAGTTAACCTGGATCAAAGCTGAAATAAAACTTTGAATCAGTAATAAACAATCTCCCCTTTCTGCTCTGCATTTTGTATTTCGCTGAAGTAAGAGACTTCAAGAAAAAAAATAATTCGTGAATAGCGATTATGCACAGGTCAGCCAATTTTCTTTTAACTTATCAACTGATAAACAGTTATTAGGAAACATCTGTTACAGTAGAATAATATTTCATACAAACAAACCATAAAAATCACATTCGCTCTTTGTCCAGGAGTACACAATTTGCTTGCAAGCATTTTCCACTGCTTTCAGTAGCATATTTTCCCCAGTATATGCAAAGCATTTTTGCTCCAAAAGGAAAAAAAAAAATCTAAAACCTTCCATACCTTTCAGACTCTCAAGGCCCAGCCTTTTCATTTCTTTAAGTTACACTCAGTAACTGGACATTATGCTGTAACCATAAGGGGATAGAATGTATTATCTGTATTTTCCTATGCAGGAACTCAGCACATCACATCAATACAGAGAGGCTGAACTGTACCACAACAAATACCATCTGTGGCACCAGAAAGTGCTATAGTGACTTCAGAAGAAGCAAATATGGGTGAAAGCACAGTGATACTGGCATGGAATATGAATTGCTTGCTACTACACTTCTGCCACTTCTCCTTCATGTGCCACACTCTTGTTTTCAATGCTAAAATATCTGTTCCACCAGCTGTCTCTGCAGCAGGGCTGACAGCTCCTAAGGCATGTCCAGTGCCACCACAAATATAACACATCCCACTTGCAGGTCAGAAAACTGAATCTCCTCTAAATACAAGGGTTAACTCCTTTTTGGTCTGAGGTCACATCGGGATGTAATGGTCAAGAATCACCACTCAGAAAGTTTTTTCTGTCCTGAAATTTTTTATTTGCTTGGGAGGAACTCCACGTAATGAGAAACTTTCGGCACATCACTGCTTTGGGTCTGCATAACAACAGTGCCCACCTGACACACAGTGTTACCTCTGTGGTCATAAAACTCACATAGATGTACTGCAAACTTTGTAAATACATAATTATCACTAAACATGTCAGAGAAGCCCATTTTCTAAATCAGTATGAGCGTACTTAACTCTTTTTGTATAATGTCCCTGAATCACTGCCAGATAAACAGAAACTTCCCAGTTTCTAAGCCTGAAATAATTAAGAACAACTAATTGAACAACAAAAAAAAACAACCCAAAATACTTCTACAGCTTCAATCTTTCAGAAGCACCTATCCTCCAGGGACATCTTTATGACAGCAGCAGAAGCATATCAAGCTTCAAGTCCATCTCTAAACTGAACAACATTTTAAGTGTATCTCCAGGAAGCATGGTTATTGTACATGAACACTCTACACACATATCTCTGTCTCCTGAGCTTTGAAAAACACAAAAAGATTCCATAAGCCTCTATAACTATGCTAGCGTTTTTTTTTCAAACAGAGGTCAGCATGAACTCTGTTGGTTGTATATTTTTCCCTGGAAGTACATGAAGGGAATGAAACTCCACCATATCCACACACAGTTATGCACAACATTTCTAAAAACAAATCTTCAACGTTTCAACTTCTGGAAAGCTCACTTCTTGCTGAATCAAAACTATGATTCTCCTCTTCTTCAGCTGAACAATCCCCCGTACAACTTCTCAATAGTCAAATCAAAGTTACTTGGCTTGTGAGCTAACTCACAGTTACATGAATACAACAGGTTCTCAGAAGGATCCAGATACCATAGGACTGGCAAACAAATTTCAACTTTGTTTCCAGCCAGCAAACGCTTCAACAGTTTTCTAGTCTAAGACAAAGCATTTCAAGTTTTTTTGCCTACCCCTGGTCTTTTCAGCCTCCTGATGGCCAGACTAGTATTGCTGAAGATTGTAGCCTACAGCGTAACAGACCTCCCAGCTTTCCTCTGCATCACACCTACTGAACAGCAAGAATTGACAGCTAAAAAAATGTCATAGTGTCATAGCAAGTGAGACTTCTCCATTTATCACACTGGTTAAGACTGACCTTGCTTCTAAAACTGTAGCTGATTCTGGACTGAAAGATTAAACTTCAGGGGTCAAAACAGACAAGTCAGTTTGTCAGCTGGTGTACATGCACTGTCTCTGAGATCAAGCTTTCTATGCCCTGTCTTGGGCTCCTAGTTCTGTTCTCAAAAGAAAACTCAGATACAGATCTTGCATACCTGAAGAACTTGATTAGGTTCATTGGCATAATTCTGCGTAGGGGGTCAGGATCCAAGTCTTGAAGTCAGAAGGCTCTAGAGAAGGTCTGGGAATTATGCCTCACTTGTAATGTGAAGTCACTGATGTGATTACACCATTCAGGATAAAGGACACTTAGAAGACACTTTGATTCCCAGTGCTCTCTAACAAGCAAGTTATTTCTGGCAACAGATTTCACTCTGATACATACTTTGGGAATACACCTGCTTAGAGATCAGGGATAGAACAGCTGAGGAAAAAAAAAAAAAACAAACCAAAAAAACCTCCAAACCCCACAGACCTTCTCAGTGTTTCTTTCCAGAGAAAGAGCTAGCTGCTGGTAACTTGTTCGCCTTTTTTCTGGAGGCTAAGATTAAATTTTTCTGAAAAATAGTTCTTTGGGAAGAGGAATCATCTCAGATTAGGAGAAAGTTAACTTTTTAAATTTCTTTTGAGGAGAAAGCCCCACAGTTTTTAGATTCTTGTTTTGCAGATGCTTAACTTCTCAAACACTATCCTTGGGACTGCCAAGACCCATGTGAATTGGGAGGCTGGTATGGAAACAGACAGCTGTTTGACTCCAGTAACATTTTCACGTGATGGTCATTGCCATGGCATACAAGAAACTAAACAACCGAGATCTCCACAGGAAGCCAAAGACCAATGCAGGAGATGAACCTTTAACCCTCTATGCCCCCAGTCACCATCAGAGGCTGGGAAGGTCACCAGCCCTGGGGGAATGCAGAGAGTCCTCCGGCCCATGGGAAGCCCTCTGACTTCCCTACATTCCACCAGGCCGACAGCCTCTGCCACCCAGTAAGGCCTCATCTTCCTCATGGAGAACATTAAGTACTTTCGATATGTACACCTGCTCAATTTTTACAGTACCTCCTAGGTTAAAAAGCAGAAGTTTCAGTATGGGTATTGCCACAACGGGCAAGGACCATGGTGGGGAACCATGCCAAGGCAGGTGACCGACCACCGCCTTGCCTTGTCCCATCTCTGTGCGGGACAGAAGTCACACTGAACTCCCATTTTACTGCCTCGTGCCTGTATCAGACTTTGTGAACTTCTGGAAAAGCTCTGGGTTTTCTTGGCACCCAGAGGAGAGGATCACAGCTTCCCACTGGAGCCCATGCACATTGCCGTAAGCGATAAAACACAGCTGCTGCACTTCAGAAAGATTCCCAGGCTGCTGCGTGAAATCACCAGAAGCAGTATTTATATGCGTTGCTCCTAAAGTGTAACTTCGGAGTTCAACGCTGTGCTGGGGTGCGGACCTTGGCTGAGCGGGGGTGTTCGCGCTCCATTTAAGCCTGGCCGCGGAGCCCCTCTGGCGACACTTCCCGGGGCACTTCGAGGCCCGCGACCCAGAGCGCGGCGCCACCGCGCCGAGGGCTCGCCGCCGCCCCCGGGCCGCGGTTCGCCCAGCGATCCCGGGGGCCGCCGCCGCTCCCCCCGGGCGGAGCCGCGCCCCGGCGGGTCCCCCCCGTCCCGGCGCGGGCAGTACTCACAGCCGCGGACCGCCCCTGCTCTCCGCCTGCCGGCGGCCCGCACAGCCTCTCGCTCTCCGCATCGCACGCGGCTCAGTCATGAGCACCATCGGCACGGCAGCGCCCTGTCGCCCCACAGCACTCCGCCGGCGGCGGGCCCCTCCCCGCTCCGCTCCGCCCTCGTCGCCCGCCCCCGCGCTCGGCCCGGCTGGGGCCGGAGCCCGAGCCGCCAAAAACCGGTCGATCCAGCCGGCCGGGGGCTGTGTGCCGGCCCGGGCCGCGGCCGAGAGCTCAGGGAGCGCTGCCGCCCCACGCTCCCCTCGCAGCCTATCCTTTACGAACCTTAAATTATTCAGTCGGGATGCTGTGTCGCGTGAGACGCCGCCTCCCGCCGCTCCAACAAAAGCCGTCCTTAATGTTTTATACGGGGGGACAGGAGATAGGCGCTTTCACACAGGCGCGGTCCCGGGGGAGAAGGCGGCGATGAGCGGGGCCCCGGTTTCTGTCAGCGTATTTCCCCGGTGACTCCTGGAAGCAGGCAGTAGCCCGAATATCGATGCTGGCCTCTGGACAGCTTGTACTAACGTGAACTTCTGAGGTGACTAGCTGATATTTCCATTTGTGGCAGCTTCAAGTGGTTTTGGTTCCTTTGTCATGAGCAGCACCCCAGGCTGGTTCGTCTGCCCAGAAAATCACAGAATCACAGAATAGATCAAGTTGGAAGGGACCACAGTGGGTCATCTGGCCCAACCTCCGTGCTTAAGTAGGGTTATCCTAGAGCACACAGCACTGGATTGTGTCCAGACGATTCTTGTATTTTTCCAGGGAGACTCCACAGCCTCCCTGGGCAATCCTTTCTAGTGTGTGGTCACCCCCACAGTAGAGAAGTTCTTCCTCATAGTTGGGTGGAACTTCCTGTGCATCAGTTTCTGTCCGTTGCCTCTTGTCCTATTGCTTGGCACCACTCAGCTTGTCTATGAAGATGTTGTGAGGGACAGTGTTGAAAGCTTTGCTGAAGTTGAGGTAGGCACTATCCACTACTCTCCTCTCATCCATCCAGGTAGTTGTTTCATTGTAGAAGGCAACTAAGTTGGTTAAGGATGATTTCCCTTCAGTGAATACATGCTGACTACTCCTGATCACCGTCTTGTCATCCATGTAAGTACACATGGCCTCCAGGATGTGATGTCCAACCACCTTTCCAGGACTGAGGTGAGGCTGACTGGCCAGTGGTTCCCTGGGTCCTCCTTCTTGTTCTGTTTGAACACTGTGGTGACATTTGCATTCTTCCAGTCCTTAGGCACCTTTCCTGATCTCCGTGGCCTTTCAAAGATGATGATGGTTAGCAGTCTAGTTATATTGTCTGCCAGCTCTTTCAGCACTCATGGATGTATCCTGTCACAAGTCTGTGGACTTGTGGATGTCAAATTTCCCTAGATGTTCTCTAAGTAGTTCCTCCTTGACCAAGGGAAAGTCTTCCTTCCAGCATTCTTTTACCCAGGTCCACTCAGAGATCCCCGAAGGCTGGTCTTGCCAGTGAAGACCAGTGCAAAGAAGGTGCACAGGAGCTCTGCCTTCTTTGCATCCTCTGTTACCAGGGTCCCTTTTTCATTAACAGGCCCATATTATCCTTAGTTTTCCTTTTGTTATTGGTGTATTTGTAGACACCCTTCTTGTTGTCCTTGACATCTTTGGACAGATTTAATTCTAGATGAGTCTTAGCCTTCCTTGTCTCATTTCTAGTAACTCTGAAAAAATGACCTAATATTGTGCAAAAAAGATCAAGTATGACCTACCCTGGCCTTCCCTTGGCTTGTGCTGGTGGAGGTGTGGGGCAAGTTTGTGCCCTCAGGAAGGTTAAATTTAAGGAAGCATTTGGCACAAGTTGTCTTGCATGGCAGGCACAAACTGTGAACATGCATATGAAAAATGTTTTCACTGCCTGCTTAATACCCAAGTCAGGTTTTAGTTTGGTGAACTAATATTTTCATAAAGTTAAGATGGAGTTGTAAGGATACAGTCTAAAGAGTGCCAATCTTGGGAATGAAAGTTCACGGTAACAGCTCTATAAAAAGGTCTATTTTCATGTTTTAATGTGTTAGAATATGTTAATAGAATTAATAGTAGAATATATTGGTTTCTTCCTAACAGCCAACTGTTCACATGAGGTAACAGGAGAATATGTACACGATAATGGCTTCTGTTAGTGAATATCTGTGTAGGAGATAGATACTAACATACATTTCAGATTAAAAAATGTAAGAAGCAAATTAATCACCTCTGGAGTGGCATTGTTAGGATTACTTGAATACTTAGTCTTTTGGAGGTGCAAGAAATGAATTTTAGGTATTGCAATACATTCAGGAAATCAGTGAAAAGAAAGAGGTGTTAATGGTGAAGATGTTCAGGACTGCCATAGTTTCTTGGTCACACAGCAAATGTGAGATTGCTGTATGATCTTATCTAGGCTGTGTCGGTTTAATTAGCTCCAGTTCAAGAAAATGCGAAGACTGTAAACCAAGCTGGATAGAAAGGAAGACATTTAAAATGGCTGTATTTCTGGGAAACACCATTAGCTAATGTTTATGTATTGTTTAACATAAAAGTCAAGGCATATGTGGAAAAAAATGAGCTGTAATTTACAAGAAAGATTATTCAGACTTGTTAGGTCCTGCACCTGTGAAACATTGATTGCTTCATTATGCTTCCCTGTGGAGCACCTGAGCGAACTTGGCACTGCTTTACAGAGCCTCTCCCACTCTTTTATGCCAGACACAACCTGTGGCTATATACCAGCATCTCATTTATCTAAAGATAACAGAATAGGAGCCATTTTAGCTGTCTGGACTGTGAGTAGAATTGGAACTGAAAGTATTAGGCAAGGCAGGGTTGGAATCCCGTGTCTGTTCAGGCTCAGAACCCTTTTCTGCAGTGCAGCAACCTGTGTGAGGTTTTGTGTTCCCCTCAGATTTTTCTCATATAAGGGTGTACTAGGCATGCACAGGATAATTAGAATCAGCAGGAAAAGTGACTGCCTACCCCTCATCTTGTTTTTGGAGGCTTCTCACTGCACTAAAAATGTATCTGCTGCTAATTTAGTCCTAATTATGAGGCAGACTTGTGGTTGAATGACTCCTGTGTAAGGAGGATATGCACTTCAGCAGAACAGTGGTGGTTTCTGTAAGTGAGAATCTGACTTTTAGATATTTGAATAAATAAAATCTGCTGTCTTTTGAATGCTTAGATTTTCAGTCTGGCAGATTTACAGGAGGTAAATGCTGTTTTGTTCACTCATCTCCAGAGGTTCCTATCTCTGCCTCAGTGGTGCAAGAACTGAAAAGGAGTTGCTTGATCCCCTGGAGCTCAGTCTCTGTTTTGGTTTCGTCTGGTTCCATTCTCAAGATGTGCAAAGCTCTCTGATTTAAATAAATCAGTCAAGTTATTTAGTGTAGAAGAAACTTAGTCTCAAATAAATTGATACCTGGAGCCTAAACCGTAAAAAAATAATCCTGGCTTAATACTTTTTTCCATATCATGATACCTTAATTCTTGTCAGAGAGTTTGTTCTGGCAAATTGCCAATACATGCCTCCTTAGAGCAGTTTGCTATCATTTGATAATGACAGTGGAAATAATGAGCAATGACCATAGCTTGTGATTTTTTTGGAGGATTTGAAAAAGAAACTGTGGCCAAGCTCTGTCAAACTGTACGTGACACAGCAACTCCAGAGTAAGAGGACACACTCCTGAGTGATAAAAGTTCTGAATGCCAGGATCCCCAGTAATATGCAGTGAGGAGTGCTCTATATGAAACAATCAAATCTGCAGCTGCTCATGTTGGTGGAATATACTTGAAAACTGTGTGCTTTTATTTTGATCAAGTCTTACAAACACACACAAAAAGTGCAGAGAAGCTTTTACTGTGATAATTGTTCATTTATATAGATATGGTAAAGCAAGTATTTGAAGACCAACCTGTCACTAACAGAGACCCATTGTTGTGCGAAAATGTGGGCTAGGTTTTTCTTTAGTTGATGAAATGCAGACTGGGGAGAGAAAGAGAAAGCAGTGTACTCTAAAATTACTGTTTCCTGTTTAGTACTTGCAGTACTAGTGATGCCATGTAGGCAAAAACTGACATGGTCCTGCTCTGAAGAGTACATAAAATCTCAGAGAAGGTTGGGTGTTTTCAGTAGTTGGGACCTTCAACATTATGTGTAATATAGCAAAGGATGAAAAATTAGAGGTGAAACAATGTCACTATAGAAGATTTCAGATACATATTAAATCACAGAAAAGCAGAATGGGGAGAGACTCACAGAGTCATCGAGTTCATTCCCTGTCCCAAAGTAAGGCCTGCTATTCTTGTGTTATTCCTGACAAGACTCTTATCTAAGTTGCTCTTAAAAGTCAACAATGCGTCCAGGCAATCGATTCCAATATTTGCTATCATCTGGGAGACATCCTCAAACCCTAACGTGGTCCTGAATCCTTGTTGCTGAAATTTAAAACCATTACTTCTTAATTTATTCAATATGAAGAACAGTGAAAAACTGTGTCCAGTTTGCCTTCATTTTCATCTTATCTTTAGTCTCAGGTAAAACGTACAAATTGTTTTCCTATGAACTGTGTCTGACAGGTTCAGATCTTTTCTGAAGTGCCTTGCCCCAGGCTGGACACCAGTAGCCTTACAAAGGCTGCATAGAGAGATTAAGAGATTACTCATCTATCGTATACACAGTACCATTGGTCATATTTCATAGTAAAATGTTTATGTGTTTCACAACAGGGTGAGGCTGGCTAAGGTTTAGTGTTCAAACACTGTGACCCAGTGAAGCTTTCATAAAGGACAGCTGAGATGTTATTCTCCTCTAGTATATTAACATCAATTTTCTAGATTTGACTAAGTATGACTGTCTACGTATCCTTTGTGTATTTTGCTCTGTTTTTTTTTCCAGTCTGTTTCTTCAATTTATCAGAATAATTTTGAATCCTATCTTGAATAATATGAAGAAAGAATAAAAGAGCCTAATGGGGCACACTGGAAAGGTCTGTATAAAAAGCAGTAGAACTGCTACCCAGGCCTAGAGATTCTTGGATAGGATATTGCTGTTGAACAATAAAAAAGGCAATCTAGCTGGAAATAAAGAGGGTTAGAGATTGTCTTAATCAACAAGGTTTATTTCAGTACAGTCAAGGCTATTCACACAGTATTTCTCAGTTTATATGACAAGTATCAGCATGCCTGAGTGTGAGGAAACTTACTTGGAAGGAAACAAAGCAGAAAATGAGTACAGTGATTGCAGGCATTCTGTATAGTTCGAGCACATTTCTCCTCTGTAGCGAATTTTTCTGTATCTCATTGCAGGTGCAAAAATGTATTAAGAGATACAACCTTAATAGTACCTGAATGCAGGTACTTTTGGCTCATAAGTCATTATGTATGTCTTGTCTTCAGTTTTTTATATGATATTCTGCATTGGTAGGATTCTGTGAAAGCTACAGAAATTCTTGGAAGCCATTAAGTGTTGAAAGACCTGCTAAGTTGAAATGTGATAGGAAAGCAGTTTTATGGTAAATGCTATAGAAATAGGAGCTGTGATAGTATGAGACACAAACTAATAGACAATTGGAAAGGTGTTGAAACAGTGAAAAAAAAATCTGATTTCTAGAATATATACAAGTCAAACACAAGTCAGAGTGAAACCAGGCTTACAGCTTGGGAGATGCACAGTAGAAAAGACAAAATAGCTGCACTTGAAGGGTGGTGCAGCACTAGAAGAGGTTGCCCCAAGAGGCTATGGACTCTGTCTTTGGAGGTTACAAGACCCTGCTAGACAAGGCAATACCTGATCTAATCGGGTGTTGATGCACTCAAGCACTCAAGCAGGAGTATTCAAAAACAGTGTTCAAGTCACTCAGCACACTTGAAGTATTCTCAAAATAGATGGAATAAGCCAGTGCCTAAAATAGCCCATGGAAAATAACTAGGGCCAGAACACAGAGAGTGGTGCAATTCTGTAAGAAATGAAAAGCAGTTTTGACCAGTTGACTCTCACTCCTTGCCTGGGTTAAGAGTTTAGTAATTTGTTTCTAAAAGCGTGAGATTACTTTATAGAGACCCATATCAGGTCACTGTTTTCTTCTGAGCAGTTTACTGGAAGTCTTATCTGCCTGTCCATTCCTGTTTTTTTGTTTAAGGTAGCCTGGATTATTGTATTGATTGAACTCTGCTTTGGACAGGGAAGTATATAGGGCAAATGGAGTAAGCTGGGCTGAAAGGTAGAGTATTTCTCATCACAAATGTTGAGGCATACCGAGGCTGTTTGTTGTGGCTCCATACTGACGCAGTTGGATGAACTAGACTATGCCAGAATCATGGACTGTAACACCCAGCGGGAAAAAAGAGACAAACCGTCTCACAAAACTTCTGGCTTACTAGTAATGTGGTGTCAGCCTGCCTCATAGTGAACGTGTAACATTGTCCTTGTGCTCCATTAACACATTTACAGCCTTATTTATACCAATGACCTTCACAAGGACCCGTTTATGGTCACGGAGGACACACTGCATACTGTCAGTCTTACTGCTGTGTCTTGCTGGGCTATACTGACCAAAAGAACAGTATGGGAAGGAGGCTGAATGGAAAAACACAATGTTGAAATAAAGTAACATTCATCTCTCTCCAAATTGTTCCCGACAAGTTTTTTATATTGTGACAAAAGCAACCTTGTGACATGTAATAGTTCAGTACTGCTACCTGTGAGAAGGCACTCAGTCAGTTGGCACACAGAGTGTCTCCTCTTAGTTCACAAGGAAAAAAAGTTAAGGCATGTTTTTCGTGCAATATATTGCCCCGGATGCCTCATGAGTGGCAATACTAGCACGTTAGAATACTGTAATGCCTAGATCTTGTAATTTAAAAGGATAGGATCAAATCCCATGGCAGCAAAATGCATCTTTCTGGATTTATAATACAAATATATATATATATATATATATATATATCTCCCTTTATAATAAAAGAAATATGTTATCATTTAATATATTGTCTAGCTATGCTGGAAAAAATAAATGCAAATATTACTTGTTCTACTCTGGTGGATCAGATTAGCTTGATTTGTCATCCTCTAATTATAAATGTCCAAGGAAATGCTGGGTGACATCCAAGTATGACATCTCTGTATACAGATACCTGGGACAAAAATTTCAATCCAGGTACAGCTGTATGTTTAGGACATCAAACAGATTATGTGCATCAAATGAATAAGATACATGCATGTGTATAACTATTGAATCTGTGTGTCATAGAGGAATGCAGTGGATCCTTTTTGGAACCAGATATGCATGCATGCAAGCAAACATTCACGTTATGTCTAAATATAGTGATCATTTTGTTGAGAGAAACCTTTGGTCATCTAGTAGTCTCTGAAGAGTAGCAGTATGGTATGTTAAGTTTGTAAGAAAATGAAAATTAGCTTATTTGAGAATAAATTGAATCTTCCATAAGAAAATATAGTACCCAGACATTCCAGAAGCTTAGGAAAATTTTTTTCTCACCCTTAGAAGAGGAAGGTTAAAGTGAGGAACACAAGATAATGGGAAAGAGTGGGTCATTCTATCAGTTTTCTCACAGTTGTTAACATCAGATGGGGTTGTGAATAATAAGCTGTTTGACTGAGCTGATATACTATTCTATCTCATTTAGAACTAAGAGCTGTATTACTCTGGAGGAAGAAAAAAAAACCCCAAATGTAAATATGTCTTCATATTCAGGCCACAAAGTGTGAATGCCAAATCCCAGATGCAAGCCACTGAACATTAAAGTGGTTGCCAATGTTCCAGGTGCTCATAATTGAGCTATAAAGGCAACACACCTTTTAGAAGGTGGTAAGTATATGTCTGTCTTTTTAACATGACTGCTTAAATTATTCTGAACTAAGCCTCAGCTTTACAGCAGTATGTTGGAAGATTCTGAGGGGTATAATTTCAATGCCGAATTTACTTTTAAAAAGTTTATTTTTCTACCAAAAAATTTTCAGAGAGAAAACCTAATGTGGGGATAATTTCTTATGTCCAACCAAAAAACCATCTGTTACAAAACCATCTTTAAAGTTTATGTGACTAGTTGTTACACGGTTTTTCTGTTATTCTACTGTATGCAAATGATAGGTAAATATTAATGCCAGATCACAGATGCAAAACATGGGGTTTGTGTTTAATTTATTTATGTGTTGTAATGCACCAAATGAGCTGCCAAGCCGGGATTAGAGTAAAGGGACTTTTTGACTCCCATTGCCATGAGTTTACATTTAGAAAACAAATCTCTCAATGCTGTACATTTTTCTGTATTTTAAAAAAATTGTTTATAATCTTTGCCTAATATCAATGTTACTGACAAATACAAAATCTTCTCTCTTTTTTCTTTTTTTTCCCCCAAGCATTTAATGTCCAACCTGCAATGTGATTACTGCTAGGATTGATGTAAACATACATAGCAGTGTGACATTCACAGACCTAGTGATTAGTAGTCCTGATCTAAATTGCTGAAAAAACACATTTTCTTGTGTTTAATATGTTTTGGGTTTTTTTTTTTGCAGAGTCACTCTCAAGATTGGTAAAAACCAAAAGGCTTGAGATTTTTCTAAAGTTTAGGAGATCTGGGTACAGAGTATTGACTCAGATTATAGGGATGGGCTCCAAATGAGAGGTTGAGATCCTTATTGTTTTAGCATGTATTTTGATCTGGACTGTGGAAAATGTTTTTTTTTCTAATTTCCAAACAACTCTATACATTTGTGCTGATAAAATGCTGCATACACATGTGGTGAATACTTTTATCAATACAAATTTCCCATCTATAATGCATATAAAGCTGACATCTCAGCTATAGCTCCAGAGACTTAATTTGCTTCTGAAATCAGCTCTGCTCTATGTCAGGAATAACATACTGCCATGGTAATAAACTGTAAGCTCCCCTTTATGAAATGTTAATAACCCCCTGGATTCTGGCAAATTCTTGCTCTTCCACATGGTGCCAATTATAGTGAGACGAAAACAGAGGTATATAAAAACTTAGGCATATAGTCAGTTTTTGTCCTCAGGCATGAATAATTAGGATGAACAAGAACAATCATTAATATAGTAAATTTTCTCTGTGGGTGCATCTTCATACATATGAAAAATGGGACTGTATTGAAAATAGAGTCTGAATGCAGAGTCTGCATTTATTTTTCCTGAAAGCATTTTACCTGATTTTTTGTGTAGCTCATTTTTGCATAAATGTATCATGACTGTGACAAACACATGAAAAGCAAGTTTGATGAGAGCTCAGTCCAGCTACTGGCTCATTGTGTGCTATCATGTATTCTTCTTATTATATTGACTAGTATTCACAGCCTGGTATTCCATCTTTGCTATTGATAGAGGTATCATTTCACATCAGGGCCTTATGGTCATATTATCCTTACTAAAACAGCAACTGAGTAAACTGTATTTCTAGAAGGCCTGCCCCTACCACTCAATACATTTGGCAGGCAGGTTGATTATTGAGAAATCTGAGGTAAAGGACTCTGTTCTTTGTAAGGCCCAATCATGTTGCTGTCAAGCGTATATGGCAGCTTTTTGTGTACTGTTATCTAGTGGTAAATAAAAAAGCAGGTAAGTCTGTCTGCCCAGTGTTCTGGACAGGACAGAGAAAAGAGGACAAACTTTGTATTTCCCAAATTAGAAGTGATTAAATGTCACCTTCTTGTGTTGCACCCTCCTTATGCCACTGTATGTACTTATGTGCCATGCCTGATTGGAAAATGAGATCAAGAGGTATACAGAAACAGATGTGGATTTTTTGTTTGAAAAACAAGCTCTAAGTGATTAATTCTAGATAAGAGTCTCTGAAAGTTCTAATTAAAACTTAAAATTTCTGTTTCTGTATTATCTGTCCAAACTCATGGACATTATCTCTCTGACATTTGAGTTGGAAGAAACGACGGTATGCAGATAAAAAAAAAAGAGAAAAAATGAGACCAACAGACTTATTTATAGTAGTGACCCAATTACTGATATGTATTGTTACTCCATATAAAATATTTGTGCACAGCCACAAAGAAATGTAACTCAGCCACACAAATACTATGTGGAGGTGACTGTTTCAAATCACTCTTGATGGTTGTTGCACTGAGCAGATATTAAGGACAAGGGCTTGGTAAAGAATTTTCAAGTGGGTTAAGAACCAATAAATGTCTAAAGATATCTTTGAATAGCTTTTAAAGCTATTTTATTCATGATGGGCTGACCTAAATACTATGGATGTTTACTTGTCTTGCTCCTGCAGTAGATGGGGAAAGATAAGTTGAAAGTGCCAGAAGCTCTCTGACATTGCCTTCTCTCATTTTTCTGTGCATGAAGTGTGCATGATTTATCCAGAACTCTTCATTGCAATGAAATTCCACCTCAGTGGTGGTCTGCTATCCAAAAAGCCCACTCTTCTGAAGTAAGGAAAAAAATTTCCCCTTAAAACTTTTTTTACTATTGTTCTATCAGCAAATACTTTAGCAGTATTCATGCATCCAAGTGTTCAACTTCCATGAATGTTCCTTGTGGTTAAGGTACCTTTTCTCTTGAAACATAATTTATTAAACATTGTGAAGTTCGTATAGGCCAAAACACACATGAAAATGTTTTGTTAAGCTGCCTGATATAACAAAGCTTACATTTGTTATGTGCAGAGATCCATTCAGATATCATAGATATCTGGATGACCTGATAGAGGTCACTTAAAGGTTTGAGTTTATTTGTGTATAGTGTTATACAAATTCAAAGCCCTATTTCAGTGTCATAGGTAATGAAGGAAAGAACAACACCCTTCTGTCCATGATTACAAATTTCTCCTTTACAGTAGTGCTCCCCTTCCCAGTGCAATCACTAATATGAATTATCATCTCTGCATGTATTACCTTCTCATATTAAGCTTTGTCATCTGGATATCGTCATTGCTGTATTTGTCCCAATGCCCTCTCTGTTGCTGCCCTGTTCCCCCTGTCATCAAGTACATACAGAAACCCCAGACATACTGGTATTTACCTTATAAATACTGATCCAACACTCTCTGTAGGACTGACTGGGGTGTCAATACTTGAGTTTCGGAAGCTGTTCCAACTTTCAGAATGAAAAACGGAGTCCTCTGAAGAGTTTCCTTTTCTCGACATTTTAATAGAGTTAACTGCAGGCTTAGGTAAATTCAGTTCTACAGTGATTCTTGAAACTTACAGCCTTTCACTGCTGTAGGAAGTGCTGTCTTGGTGTGAGTCCAGCTCACGCCAGATTTAAAAATCAGTTAATGAGTAACATATTGATGCGACGTCATAAGGGAGTTTACTTTTCTATCCGCAGCACTTCATAGGTTCACTTGAAAGCAGAAATCATCTAAATCTAAGTGCACTGTGTCTTTGAAATGTCATTATTAATAGCAATATCTTGTTTCGATGAATTATGAAGGAATGTAAAACAAAAACTCTTATTTCAAATGATGTTTTGCTGACATTTTACCAAAAAATGTAATGTGGTCTGTTATAAATTCTACTTTGTGAATTATCTATCTGTCTCTAAGTACCCAAGTTTGAATAACATATGTGTATATTTCAGACATGACTACGTCCACCCGTCCTGACATGTCAGATTATTATATTGCACTTCTCTGGTGATAAATTTGTGCACATGTGTGCATGTACCTGCTATAAAGTCAAATCATTGCAGATCAGTTTAAAAATAGATAGTATTAATTCTCAATGCACCAAAAGCCAGTAGGACAAAACCAGTTTACCTAACCAGTTTTTCCATAGGAATTGGCAAACATTAACTACTAACACAGTTTTCTGTTTGTTGAAGATTACTATAATGATTAGGTTGGTCAAGGAAATGATCGGCGATGTTTCTTTAGATTGCAAATCCTCACGCTCGAGGCATCCAGAAGTTCTGTTAGACTTCATTTAGGACCTGCACAGTAATGAGGGTTTCTCTATGAGACCGAACAAAGATGTTGAATGTAGTACTCTCTTTCTATTCTTAGCATCTATAAACAGATTGTGAAACAATACAAATGCATTTGGACTGTCTTTGGACTGTTCACAGGTTTTATTTGTAAACTCAGAGACATCTAGTTATACTATGATGCGTTTTTGTTGGTGTTTTGTTTTTTTTTTTTGTCTCTGGTTTCTTTGCATAACTAAATACTTGGTCTTTTTAAATAGAAAATTTGTTTTGTGGTCAGTATTAAACTGTAATGAAATCTATAAATGTGTGAAACAGTAACTATTGAAATATAGGATTAGCATAATAGCTAAGAAGCAAAAGTAAAGATGAAACAGCTGTTTCCTTGGAAGTGAAAATTCCAAATAAATGTGAGAAGTCTTGAGAGAGAAAAGGCAGAAAAGGAATTAAATACATGCTCTTCATCATCTTGGGTATTCCCTGCAAAACTTGTACTTAAGAAGCTGTATTTAAGCTACTTGGAATCTGACTTAATGCCTCCTTGAGTAGCTACTCTGTACATCTTTGGTTTCCTGCTACTTAGGCCTTTTTGTTAGTCTGCATTTCATACTACATGATCATAGGCCAGACACAAGGCTGGCCAGGTAGGCAAAGTCTCTGTACTTTATTCCTCCTCCATAAAACAAGTGCTATAACCTTCAACAAATATTGTAAAGAAAAGGTTTTACCTTCTCTAGTCACAAGGAGAATTGGCCTTGACTGTTGTTTATTTCACATCTACTTACTTAGGATAGGAACTCTTTATTCTTCTCAAAGAAACATAGATTCTTAAAACTGATTAGAAAACTTAAGTGACATACTGAGCTTGTAAATTATTAATATGAAGTATTTATCTTTGAAAACAGTCTTTGTACAGTAAAATGTAATGAAAACCCTTCATTAAAAGTCAGAATGGTAACTGTGTTCACTCTGTATGTTAAAGAACAAGTACAGAGAGAAGGCAATTGGTTTTTTTCCCCAAATGGATAATTTCAGGAACATTTTAGCAAGGAACAATTATGACATGGTTCCTTTCTTCAATGTTATGCATCTTTGCTGTAGTTTACAAAATAGTCACATTCTCTCACAGAGTACTGTATCTGCCTCTGAGCAATTATTTTCTATCCTATGCTACCAGCAGGGTAAGTCTATATTTTCCAGCCTGCAATTATGTCACTGCTTGCACATGTCTGTACTGAATGGCTTCTAGGTTTGTCCACGCTAGTGCAGTACTAACCAGGTCAGGTGCTAGGCTAGGGAGTTCAATGCTTTTGTGTCTACACAGCTGGTATTATTGAGCCAGTCTAAGTTTAGCTCAGGCCTGACTACATAGAATCATAGTGTCATTTAGGATCAAAAAGATGTTTAAAATCAAGTCTAACTGTAAACCTAGCACTGCCAAGTCCACCTTATGAACTTTACTGCAGTGGGACTTGGTGTTATGTACAGCAAAACAGGCTTGGGTGACTGTGCTCTGAGACTCTTACTGCTGCTGCTTATTAAGAGATCTTACCTTTCTTGAATGTTGCAACAGTTACTGCCTCGATTAATGGAAAGAAGAGGAGCAGGCCTTTAAGATGCATTTCTGGTGGGAGCAGAGAAGTATAGTGGTGATAGTGCTGTCATTATATGCCCAAGAGATGGAGATTTCCTCTCCTTCTTATCAGGCTCATACGAACTGAGTTTGCTATTGATTTCTAGTCTCTCTGCAGAACTGTGATCTTGAGATGTTTTGGAGATGTTTTAGGGCTGGAAAATAGTAGGTAGTTATTTGCCATTAGGAGCCCGAAAAGGCTGATCTGATAATGCCTGTATAAAAGATAAGACTTGAATTCATGCCATTTTTATTTCAAGAGCATCTAAACTGTATGATCAATTTCGGGATTGCCATATTTGGATGCAAGGATATGCAAATCTTGTAGTTTATAATCACTAGGCAGATTTTTAAAGCAGTCAATCACTCTCTGTCTTTCTGATTCCTGGTATCCATAATTTTTTGGGGGGGTAGGTTTAGATAGCTAGAGAAATGTCACATATAGAGGTGTGGGGCAGATACAGTACCTTATTTTCTTATCTGCTTGCTTCAGACCTCTTAGACAGATACTAGTATCTTTTCTCTTTCTGATGTGGTGGATCAGGTGTGGGAAGAAGTTGATACTCCTGATGGTGTGGCTATCTGCTGTACACGGACTTCTCCCCAGAGAATTGTTCTTCATCTTCTGAAGAAATTGGTAGCTGAGTGGCTTGTAAGCTTGAATACTTTTTTTACTTGGTCTCTTGCTGTCTCATACAATGAGAACAGCTTTCCCTCTTTACTTTATTTTTCAAATCCATATGTGTATCTGGCCCAGTGTGTCCTTATTTTTCTCAATTATCAAACTATGCCCTTTAATTCTGACCTTTGTCACTGACACTCTGATATCGCTTACCAGCTAGACTAGATCTTGTGGAGTCTAGCACTTTGCAATCGTTTCTGATAGGCAGGCAGAAGGGAAAAAAATGTGGTTGGTGTCCTTGAACCTCATACAGTTTTATTCTCAGTCTGCAGCAGTCATCACTAAAAGGTTAGAATTTGTCCTGAAAAATGTACAAATATATTTTATTTTTTTAATGCTCGTGACTACCGTGATTTATTTTTTTTAATTTACAATAAAGTTAATTATTCCAGGAAAAGAAATGGTAGATCATTATTGCTTTCTTGATCCCTGGAGTATTTCTTCTGAGGACAGTGATACTGGGAAATATATTACTAATGCCAGTTGTGTTGCACTCATTTTAGGTCCTTATGCCTTTACTAAAATGTCCTCATGTTATTGGATAGGAAGCAAAAAGTGATGAAATCTGGGTATTCAAAGAAAGAGGTTTCATTTATGCTAGAAAAGCCTTTGTGCCATGTGATAGGTAACTGCTAAGAAACTACATAAAGCTCTCAAGTTGATGTGATGATAAAGGGAGATGTTGTTAACAAAATATGTAAAGGGATGTTGGGAAATATATTCTGAACAAAACATTCTGTTTTATTATCATCCAAGAATGAATCAAATCAACAATAAACCAGCTGCTGTACTTGTGGCAGAATGTCATACTATTGATTTGGGATGGTAGTGAATGCTATTATGTAGAATCGTATAAGAGTTTACATCTTGGCTGGAGTGCAGCTACAAAACGTTATAGATTTTTTTATAAAGGGCAGGGGAATTGATGAGTGGGCATTTTATCAGTTTGCTCTGAGTCTCAGAATTTACAGCCCTGTAAATTGGAATAAGAGTGTGCATTATTCCATTATGATCCCTACAGTTACCAGGTGGAGGATAGAGGGAGCAACATTTAACTAGTGGCCTGAAGAACTGAATTCTTGCTTTATGGGTTTAGCATGCATAATTTTTGTTTTCTGTCATATATACAGAAGCAGCTGCCCTGATTCAGAAGTGACATTGTCTTTCATGGTTGGGATTGCCTTCAGTTCTTGTTTTCCTTTTTCACTGCACAAGTCTGCGCAAAAATTAGTATTTTTCCACCAAACTGTACATTTGAAAAGTGCACCTTTCCACAGATAATTCCAGAAGGAAAATCGGTTTGGACATTTTAAGATAGGTTTTATGGCTAGTGTTTGATATTCCTTTTTCTAATCTTAGATTTCTTGGTTTTCCTTTTGAACTGGGGTTTGATCTGTTCTACCCTATACTTAATTTGCAGCAGTGAGATACACTTAGTTTGTATGTCGGTTGTGCCTATTTCTGCTTAAACTTAAACAAGTACTGTGTTATGTGGGGTGCTATGGGATCTGGATGCTACGATACTCAGGATTGCTGTGCCTCCTTCTGTCCTGCCCTGAATGCTGCAGAAGACCAGAACTCATAGAGTCACAAACACATTTACAGAACAAGGAGACAGAAAACTGCTTCAACTGCTTAGGTGCAGTGAGAGAGGTAGATGAATATGTAGAATGTGCCATAGAAGCATTCATAGAAGAATGACACCTAGAGGTACATAGGAATGAAATGAATGGTGTGCTTTGTGGAAGCCAATGACTGTTTTCCTCTCTAGTAATCTTGCAGTTGGAACATGCACTTAAAACTATGTCTTTTCTGCTCCCTGGTGTGGTGGTCACCTCAGGAGATGCTGTTTCCTTACTCAAGTGCATGAATGATCCCCTTCCTCCTCCTGGAACTCCCACGTGCTTAACATCTGGAACACATAGCTGAGACTAACCCACTTGAAATACTTGGGCATATCTGTATTTGGATGCTTCTACCTCCAAGCAGGAAAACCTTTTTTAAGAAATAAACCCTCATCCGATGAACTTGGAAGAAAGTCACTGAGGTGGAGAACTGGGTCTGATGTGGGGTTATGAAAGGCAACTTTAACTTAGAGGATGGGGCTTTGTGAAATTTTCTTTTAAAAGAGGGAAATGCCAAATTCTAAAAATTCAAACTTTAATGCTTGAGAAACTGAGGCTGATAAGGAAATATAAGACAAAAAGTCTCTGAGTTTGTTGCCCTGTGTGAGTGAGAGACTTGGGTTTGTTGTTAGCAAGAAAAAAACGCATTGTCTGGTTGAGTGAAAGACTATTGCTGTTAATAAAGCCTGGGTGTTTGCAGGATATGCTTTAAAAAGTTAAACAAATTTAGCTTTGTAAGCGACTGCATTTCCCATTCTTTAAGTAATGTCTAAAGACTTGCATTAATATCAGTCCAAGCACTAAAAAAATGTGAATTCATCTATTCTCTGCAGTACTGGAATACTACTACTACTACTACTATCTTTACACAACTCAATCCATTGAGTTTGTCCAGGTCACACTTTCAAACTTTTTGTAGTAATGATGAAGATTACAGACAAGCATGGAATAAAATGTTGCTCAGAATGAGAAGTGACAATATTTTACCAAGCTGGTGGCTGCTGACATGAAAGGAAGAAATAAATTCAGTAAACAGCATTGTGATATGTTGAAAATTTCTCCTTATCCATAGTACTTTCATCTTTGAGGTGAGTTTATAATAGCTGCCTTCTGGCTAGACCTCTGCTTTATTAAACAATTTACTTGGTAAATGAAGTATTGGTATGTACAGTGTAAAATACCATTGCTGACTGTATAGTGACACCTCCTCTCGAGCACTGCATGGCCAAAGGCATTAGTGAATAAAACAGAAAATTTTAGCAATGTTTACCTACTGTAGCAGCACCAAGAAGAAGCATGAGACAGTAATAACATCCATGAGATAGCAGCTGGTAACACAGTTGTCAATAAAACAACAAAAAGGTGGTAATAGGAATTAAACTCCAACAAGGCCAGCTTTAGTATGTCAGTGTAACAAATTGTTAAAGCAGGAATGGCATTTGAGGCATTACACAAAACCCCACCTAGGTGAACAGAAGCTTCACCAGACTTCTGATCCAACCAGTGTCAGACAACTCTGTGCTGCACTAGTGAATTTAATTTGTAGATAGGAGTTATAGGAAAACCTCACTTGACAGAAAATTGCTTACAGTAATCAATAAAGATGATCTGAACAAGTCATGTATTTGCTTGCTTTGATTTTCTCAGGGAGTGATTAGACTAGTCCATGAGGAAACCAAACAAATTCAGGAAATTTAAGCACTTCAAACCTGTTTTTCTGTTCTTTATAAGAAAATTGGCAGTTTACTGCTCTTATGTAGTCCTGATCAGAATATGGGCTCAGCTGTTAATATGTTCCCTTTCTACCTCTTACCATATATTTTTATTTAACACAAACAATAGGAGGAAGTGTTGGAGAGACAAGATTAATCTTCGGTGATTACACAGTAGAGTGCTTCCTGAAAGTAAAATAAAAGTACATATTTTGTTAGAAAGAAACTTTTTCCTTTTGAGTGCCTTTTCAGAGGTGAAATTCTATCCCTGCACAGGCAGGCATCTCTTTTTATGTGCTGTCTTTCTCGGTGCAACTGTGTTAAAAGCAAAATAGTTTTTGCCCAGGCATGACCATTAGAAGGAGCCTTGTCAGTGCAAAAGGGGAACTAAGGTTTAGTGCATTTCTTTTCCATTGAAGCTCTTATATTTAGCTCGATTTCTGTTTACATAGGCCTCATGTCTTTTCTGCACGAGGGACAAAGAAAAGCACAGAAATTACATTGTTCAGAAACAAAAATCCTGTTTGCAACCTGGATATTCCTTTGTTTGGTTTCACTCTTGTTTTTCCCTTAATTTGCTTAACTTATTTCATCCCAAGTGAGTTGCTGTATATACTTATCCTTTGTAGAGCATTATTTGAGGCATTTGCCAAGTTGAGTGATTCCATCTGTCCCTCTTGCCACTGCTTGTTGGAATACCACAGTTTTAGCCCTTGTGCCTGTGCACTGGTGAGACAGAAGGCTGCCTATCCAGACCTCTGGGGCTGTTTCTCCTCTCAGCGTGAGGGAGGCAGTGAATTATCTAAACTGAGGGTGTCAGTGAAGGCTGCTGCTGGAAAGCACAGGCTGGGTGAGCTGAACTCTGTCATCCCTGTAGGTACTTAAAAGACCCATAGATGTGGCACTTGAGGGCATGGTTTAGCCGTGGATTTGGCAGTGATCTTAGAGGCCTTTTCCAGCCTAAATGATTCCATGCTTCTAACTCAACTGTAGACCCTATCTGCTGCTGCTGTGTGTCTGGTTGTGTAGCAGGGCTGCAAAGAAGGAAGGAGTCTGCAGAACTTTTCTGCAAATGGCTGAGGTGTTGGACACAATGTATTTTTCTTTTTTCTTTTAAAAATATTTTTTTTTTTTTTTTGTCTGAAGCTTGTAGGCATACAGCCTGCATGTCCCTAATGGGAAGATTTATTTTAAAGTACACATCAGTTAAGACTGATTGTTGGGTCAGTATTTACTATTTAAGAGAGTTTGTACCACATCAACTGCTTATAAAGAAATTGCAATTAGGGAGGGATATGTTATAACAATAGAGCCTCATTAGTCTAAAATACCTCTGTGCATGTTCTAATGAGGAGCTTAACATATTGTACAAACAACACCTAATGAAGTTGATGCCACCCTTGAGAGCTGAATAACAGACCTGTTTTTATAATCACATTAAGTGAAACTTGAAGATGTGAAGGTATTTGGGGAAGGTTAAAAGAGCTCGACTGATTTTGATCTAGTCTCTGTTACCAATTAATGCTGAGTGTTTGAAAAGTCTATTCAAGCAGCCCATGTCACTCAAATAAGTGAGACAGGGAGTCTTCAAAAATTCAACTCTTCAGTGTGATCAGCAATACAGAACTGTGTCCTTGAAGCACCTAATACTTCAGATGAGTCACCTAAAGCTATTGTTTGGCTCAATTTGCAGTAGTTAGTATTGCTTAAAGCAGCTGAATTGTGATAATTTTAGTCTGTTAATCTCTGCATGCATTCCTCAGTAACTGTGGTTAGGTTTTTAGCAACCTTCATTACATGCCTGTTTTAATATTCATATGGCAACTTTTCCTATCCCTAGAATGAAGGTGAACAAATTTAAAACAGCAGCAAAGTTGACAACTTGCAGGAAAAGCTTTTGTATTAGTCAGTAGAATATATAGAAACGTGTTTGAAAATATAAGGAAGCATTTTTAAATTCTGTACTAGATATGACAAGCCTTTTTTACTTTTCAGTGATTACATAGTTTGTTATTAAAAATTAAAGGGATTGGAATTTCCATCCAGACCATTACTCTGCATTATGCTATATTGAAAAATATCTTCTACACTGAACAAAAAAATGTAATAAGCTACCTGGTAAACTAATAGCATAAAAAGCCCAAATAAGTTGTTGATGCATGCAGAACAATCTTTTATGTTGAAAACTAAGTATAGATTTGTAGGTGAGTTTGTTATGCCAAGCTATTAATTTGTTATTGATAATATAGTAGTACCCTAAGTGAACAAAATCTGTTTAGACAGAAGACATAGCCCAGTGTTCCAGTAAAATTGGAAATAATACTTTAGGCTTTTTAACATCTAGCTATAAATTCCTAATATTATTTTTCATTACTAGCAATTTAAAATTATAATAATATTGCCTATTAATTTTCTGAATTACTTAATGTGGTAGTAAATTGTTTGTGTTAAGGAAAGACACAAAATATCAGAAACACTTATTTCTCACTCGATAGTTTTCCTGGTAACCTTTAACATTTTTGTCAGTTTTATATCTAAAAGGTTAAATTAAACCTCTACAGTAATACTTTGAATAAATTTTGGTTCATCATCAGAATGGTTGCATAGTTTAAGAGGTTTGATTTTACATCCACCATTCTAATGCTGTATTAATCCTATGTCATAGAATCATAGATTTACTGAGGTTAGAAAAGACCTTCAGCATCATTGGGTCCAACCTTTGACTGAACATCACGATGACAAATAAATCTTAGCACTGAGTGCTATGTCCAGTTGTTTCTTGAACACCTCCAGGAATGGTGACTCCACTACCTCCCTAGGCAGTTCATTCCAATGCTTAACCACCCTGTCAGTGAAAAACTTCTTCCTGATATTCAACACAAACATTCCCTGGCACAGCTTGAGGCTATGTCCTGTCTCTAAAAAAGCATCCTTAAAAACTTACTGCTTTATACTAGGTTCTTGAGGTGTGATGATAACTTTCCATGTACAGCAGCAGTTTTCATCAGCAGATTTCTTTCTGTGTGTTGTTATTTAAGCAAGCACTCTATTTTTTCTTTGCCTAACCTGTTGAAGCTAACTTTTGGGTTCAGGCTTGTTTCTGAGCTTTCCCTGAGAAGCTAGGAAAGGTAGATTGTAATGTGATTCTTCACTGACAGTCTGCAATTATTGTCTTGAATTCTTCTCCTTGAACTTTAATTAGGCCTCCAACAATAAGACACCTAATTTATAAATTCTTATGAATCTGCTAATGATTATGTCACCACTGGTTTTCATTATGACTCTTATTTTTCTGATGCAGTCTGCTGTGCATTAATAGCTTAGTAGTTTACACACTTTCTCCCTCCCTCATCGAGTAAAGTTTCCCTATGAGTTAACCCATTATTCCTCCCCTCCAATTCTACATGTATAACTTCCTTTTGTGTGTATGTGTGTAGCTTTCTTCTTCCACGACAAAATTACCACCTTTTGTGGTTAAGCTGCCATTTTTACACCAAAACTTCCAAAAAATACTATGTATCCTGCCCCTGCTCCCTGGTATGCCCTCAAGGGTTATGGAAGCGTCTAAACTGTTACTTTGAAATGAAGACAAAAAAGAAATAAGCCATTTGGAAAAAATAGTCTTGCTCTTTGTGTGCAGTGAACTTATGACATTTATCAGGGAGTAAACTGGAAAAGGTTCAGGAAACAAAAGGTCAGGTTCTGTTCCCTAGAATCCAATTTTTTTTTTTAATCTGCAATGTAAATTGTATTTTCTATGTAAATGATTTTCAAACCTGTTGACTGTCTCTCTGAATTAATAAAGTAAGAAAAGTCTCTCAAGGTATAAATTAGTATTTGGTTGAATAATTTATGTTAGCACTAGAGCAGCCTAAGTCTTGGATTATTTTAGAGAACAACAGTTAAAAACGGGGAGAATACGTCTCCAAACTTATAACACTAGGGCAAGGTTTAATTTTCTGATCTAATGAAAAAGAAAAAAATGTGATGGAGACAGCACCACTCACACAGGTGATGAGGAGAAAGATGATAAAATATTCTTCCCAAGCTTTATTCTTTCTTCTTTTTCTTTTCAAATATCGCTCCCCGCAGTGAGTTATTTTCCTGTTCTGATTCCCTTTTTCTTTTAAAGCCAAGGGTACTAAATATACGGGGGAACAGCACCATCTAGTGGATCCTGCCATCCTGGTGGCCTGTGCTGGGTGTTCGCCTTCCTCTCCCTTGGGAGCCACAGTCAGGGCCCCTACACCTGCATCTCTTCTGCTGGTGCTGGAGCTACCAGTTCCCGTTTGCTTGGGATGGTGGCTAATGGAAACGACAAACTACACGTCCTGCAGTCAAGTTTGAAAGCACTATGCAAAAATTTAGTGCATGACTTTTCTACAGCTTCGGGTGAGTTCTGGATCTTTAATAATCCATTGAATTATTTAATTGTTCTGAAAACTATTCTGATAACCTTTCAATTAAAAGCATCTTTTACAAATGTTTTCTGTCTTGATTATCTCTGCAGTGCATTTACTAATAGTTAAGACAGCTCTTCAGCAATGGTCTTTTTTTCAAAGGAAACTTTTTCCACTGTGATCCATTCACTGTTCTGACTCATAAAATATTGTCTAAATGCAGTTTATTTTTGCAAGAATAGAATTTAAAGCTACTTAAGAGGTTGAGCAAAGAATGATGGAACAAGTGAGAAAAATGAGATCCTAAAGCAGCCAGATATCAAAACTGAAGCTTAGTAATTCACTTGTTATGAGTTATTTGGTAGTTTTAATGCAAAATGACAAAAGTAAGAATTTTATAAACAGGAGGAAGTTTCATAAATCTTTACTTTGTAGAAAAAGTATGTTTATTATGTGGCTTTTTACTCAATGTTGTCTATGTTATGTGTTAGTATTGCATTTTCTACATTTGAGATTACTGGATAACTCAGTAGAACATGTGTCCACCAGGTCGGAGTGAGTACTTGTGAGATCCTGCTACATAAGCTGTATCTCAGTTTGTGATGTAGATGTTTGCGGTTTCTTAACTGTAAGGAAGGCTATAAAAGTTATGATGAGGAATTCATAGACTCAGAATCATACAACAGTTGGAAGGGACTCTAAAGATCGTCTCATTCCAAACCCCACACCATGGGTAAGGTCACCTTCCACTGGACCAGATGGCTCAGGGCCCCATCCAACCTCATTTTGAATACTTTCAGGGATGTGGCATCCACAACTTCCCTGGGAAACCTGTTCCACCACCCTCACAGTGAAAAATTTCTAATCTTAACCCACCCTCTTTAAATTTAAAGCCACTCTCCCTTGTTCTATCATTACATGCCCTTGTAAAAAGTCCCTCTCCATCTTTCTCACAGGCTCCCTTCAGGTATTGCAAGGCTGCAATTAGGTCACCTCTAAGTCTTCTCTTTACCAGGCTGACCAACCCCAACTCTCTCTCCCTCTCCTTATAGGAGAGGTGCTCCATCCCTCCAGTCATCTTCCTGTGCCTCCTCTGGGCTTGTTCCAACAGGTCCACATCCTTCCTGTGCTGGGGGCCCCAGAGGTGGACTCAGTACTCTAGGTGGGGTCTCAGGGGAGCAGAGTACAGGAGCAGAATCACCTCCCTCACCCTTCTGGACATGCTGCTTTTGATGCAGGCCAGGATGCAAGTGGCTTTCTGGGCTGCAAGTACACATTGCCAGCTCATGTCCAGCCTCTTGTCCACCAGTACCCTCAAGTCCTTCTTGTCAGGGCTGCTCTTGATCTGTTCATACCCTGGTCTTGATACCAGGGATTGCCCTGACCCAGGTGCTGCACCTTGCACTTGGCCTTGTCAAATTTCATCAGCTTTCCATGGGCCCAATTCTCTGGCTTTTCCACGTCTCAGGGTATTTCTCATCATCCAATTTATATGAAAGAGCTGTAAAATATTATATGTTGGATATATTAAATCACAGGTCTGGAATTAGTTGTGGAGAGTGACATGTAATAGATCCGAATCTGATCTGATTGCAAAACACAAGAATTTAATATATCCTGAACATGATTGGGTAAAAGGTGTCTTCAAAGGAGGTTTAGCTCTGGAATTTGGATTTAGAAAGAATTGTTTTTGTGTATGCTAGTGTCATGGTTTCAGAGCTCCAAAAATCTAATTCCCTATCTTCAAACCTCCTCTCACATCTCAACCTAATGTGAGATGGGTTTTCCAGACAACCACACGAGACTTAAATGGGGGAAAGGGAATATATTACAAGGACTGTACAAATAAATATTATAATACATCGTATACATAATCTCAACTATCTCTACCATGACATAAGTATTTACAATGGATCAAATCTCTTCTCCCCTCCAAATGAAAGTCCAGGAGGGAAGAAGGAAAGATCCCTTCTTCAGAGCAGCAATGTCTCTAAGGCAGCAGGTTTATCTGTTTTACTCTTCTTCTCATGCAGCAGCTGGATCTCTGCCAGCACACACGAGGGGTATCCAAGCCCCTCAGCCACCCGTCTTCGAACGAGGGTCTTCCTCCGTGGGCTGCATAGCAGGGACAAAACTCGCTTCAGCACGGTCATATCACGAAGTGCAGGGGCATCTTCGTGAAAGTCCCTTCCTCAGGGGGGTTCACCCCTGAGTCAGAACATCTTGGGCAGCTTTCAGTTGAAAACCTTTGTCTCAAGAGTTCTACCAGAGCTCCTGTGCTCTGACTCAGGCTGCCAGGCTTGGCAGCAGCAGCGAGGGGAGCCAAGGTCACCCCCCCCCCCCACATTCCTTCTCTGTCCTGGTCCAGCTTCAGGACGCCTGTGAGCTTCTCAGCTCCTCTCTCTCTGGTGCTGCAGCACTCCAAGACTCCTCTCCTTAATAGGAGTCCATCATCCTCTTTTCTCGGAGGTCTCAGAGGGGTTTTGGGGGGTCTGGTTCAGTTCTTACCCCCAACTTCCTCTCTCTCTCTCTCTTCTACTGGCTCTCTATCTCGGCTTGAGCAACTCTGAGTCTTCCTTGGCTGCATGCTTTTTACTGTTCCTTCAGTTATCTCTTGGCTCTTAGCCACAATCTCTGGACGCTGCTGCCACTTCTGCTGCTCACGGTGGAGAAAACTTCTTTAGCTTTGAGCCACAGGTACTTAGCCCAGCATTACGCTGTTCCAAGTCCCTGCAGTCCCCCCCAGCCGGGGGCTGGGGGGCCCCAGAAGCTCCAAGGGGCTCCGAGCCCCTTTCCTTGTGGCCTCAGAACATGGCTACCACTTCCACCACCAAACTACAACCAAGCTTCTCTTCTGTTTGTTTGTGGTATGTTTATATTTCGCAGAAGCGCTCATTGGTTAAAACCTCAAAACTTCCAGTGTCACCACCCCCTGGGGTTTTACCATTTTATAACTTCAGGGGGGAAAACTGTTTCCCCCCACTACAGCTAGGGAATTTATACTTGGTCACAAACCATTCATGATAACTGTATAATCCATAGTTTGTCTACTTTCTGGAATTCACTTGTTAATATGATAAACACTAATCCAAACTGCCTAATGTGTGATACAATCTTGCAGATGCAGATGGTGCAATAATCTATCAGTGGATCAAACTTGATTTAAAGGTTGTTGCCAAGCTTGCACTTGGAGAGACCCCATTGATAACATTGCTTCATTTGCAAGGATGGTGCACAGAAATGTGATCAGGACAGAGAGGCTACTTCATGTATATGAGAGATCTCTGGGAGTAAATCAAGGATCTAACTTTTGCTTTCCCCCGTAGTGATATACTAGTGTACTGGAAATTATATACAGAAGTGAGTATACATCTTAAAGTCTGAAAATTCAATGCAAACTCTTCAGCGGAATTTTTTATGGGGGCCAAAATGTTTTTGTGTTTTTCTTTTATGGCTTTTGTGTGTTTAAAAAAAAAAACCCATTCCCCTGGCTAAAAAGGACTGCATAATCCTTTAAAAAGGACTAATATCTTTAGGACCAAAAAAGAAGTGTCTGAACAACATTTTATAAATTACACTTTCTCAAAGGAGATGGATAGAAGAGGGATCAGAAATATCAATTGCTCCATAAATATGCTGAAGTGTTCTAGTTTACCTTCATTTTAACCTACATGTATCTGTTACTGAACTTTTGACTTTAGAAGGCTTCTGCAGTGTCTAACTTCATCTCCTGATATAAAAACTGAATTTTTTTGCCCAATTTTTCTAAGCAGTGAGTAGCTCTGCCTCTTGCATACAGATAGGCGCAAAGTCCACCGTCAGGGTTCTGGATTACTAGAATTACTGGCTGCCTGTATTTGCATCGTATTTAAATTAAACATTTTATACATTTGCTTATGAGGACAAGCTTTGTGGGCTTGAGAAACAGTATTGCACAAATTAAAAGAAGGATTGAATGTGCTTGAGCTCTTTTTCATCATAAATGCTAAATTTCATAATTTAGTTACCTAGCTGTGGGATCAAATATCTTCTTAATGGACATTAAATGTGTCTTGGCTTGGTTCCTTTGACCTCAACGTGGCAAGAGTGTTGAGGCTGAAATTTGCCTCAAATTTCCCAAATCTAGTTATTAGCACATCTTTTTTCCTCAGTTAAATTGCATCCTTATTCTTGTAGGTTTCCTTCTCCAAACAGCTGTTCAGATTGTAAGAGGTTGCCCTTCTTTTGTGACTGAAGATGAAAATATTTAGTATCCTCTTGATTTTTTTCCTGAGCAAAGTACTTCTTCAGATATTTCAGTGTTGAAAATAAAGTCTTATCCACTGTACCTTTTGTTGTTGTTGTTATGGCAACAACTGGATCCGCTAGTGCACATTAGGAAAGACTTGGAGGTGTTTTGATTTCTTATTATGTTTGATTTTATTGGATGAAGCCTTTGTGTGCAGCAAGGCAGAAGGGTGTCAGCACACTCCTTGCAACAATCAACACCCTTGACGAGAATGAACCATTAATTTTGGTAATACTTCCCGTGTTACTTATTCAATGGACTTCATTGTAATAAATACAAAACTCTTCTCTCATCTGCCAGTCAATCAAAATGCAGGCAATTGTGTGCTGTTGGCAAATTGGCCTTTCAGCTCATCCCAAGCCATGGAAATGAAATCCAAAGTGTGCAGATGGTGATATGCAATCTCCGAGGCCTGTTATAAAGCTAGATAAAACTGCTAGCTGAATGTGCCTCTGTTTACTTATCCTCAGAGGAGCTTCACCTGGTAAATGAAATTCATGATGCTTTGCTTTCATTCTAGGATACCTTGTCTTTAAAAGGTTAAAGAGTATGTTGGTGAAATGTGCAAGGAGTGCAGCCAAGAAAGGAAAGCTGTCCTGGCCTGCACTGCTTTACTGAGGGTACACAGCAAAGGCTGCACTGGGTCCTATATTGCCTTTTGATTTTGGGCTATGCAGCATCAAAATGCAGGCATGCCCTGTGGGGCTTCAGCTTTTGTTCTTGATACCTCATTCAGTCTCTGTACAGTTGTTTTGGTTCTTTTGATAAAAAATGTGCTCTTGCAGAGACCAATAGTCTCTGCAATTTCACATGTAGAGTTTCAAATGCCATTCTAAACAGGTTACACCTGTAAAATGTTTGTTTATCTGAAAATACAGCTAATACCAAAAAAGAAAGGTTAAAGAATTTGAAAGATGATTTCTTTTTTTTAATAGTCTACACAAATTTATGGTTTGTATAATTCAAATACATTTTTTTCCAATCAAATAGTTCTATGATTTGATTGATCTGGAATGGGTTTTCATTTTGTCAGAAATTAGGGTGGGAACAGCTGAGCTTGCTAGCAAAATACTGTTCACTTTCTTGAACCTTCCTAATGCTAGGACATGATTTCAACAAATAATAGAAGACAGAAGGAGAACACAAGTATAGTTGCACATCCTAAACCATCAGGACAATTTGTAAATTTCCAAGTTGACTTAATCAGATGCCTAAATGATGTAACTTTGAGTATGTCCATGTCATATGAGGTACACACTCAGAATGGAGCCCTGTCCTCGTAAACATGCAGAGGAAACAACTGTTGCAAAAAAAAAAAAAAAAGAAAAGTGCTGAGAGATCCTGAAAGTTTGTTAGGCCCCGTATTTTGGCACACTCCTGGAAAAATGTGGGGGCAAGTGGTTGGTCCGACTTGTGCACCAGTTAAAGGGCTGCACTTGTGCAGTAATTTGCAGATACTCCATCTTATATCTCAGGAGATGCAGGATTAAAAGAAGGCTGAAATCCACGCAGGGATACTGAGAGGAGGGTCCATGCTGCTGCCTGGGGAGTCCAGAAATGTAGTGTGCATGTGAATCTAGAAAGTTGTGTGTGTGTTTATGTTTTATTTAAATCCTGTACTTGGGTGCTCTTGACCGCAATGCCTTGACTGTGGCACTGTGTGAGTGGTTGTGTTAATGTACCGTGCGTGTCCTGTGTGTGTCTCTGGGATATGTGCTCAGCTTCTCCTGTGGGACAGCCTGCACATGGGAAAGCAGCAGGCTCGCAGCCTGGGCAAAGACTCTAGTCACCAGGCACCAAGGTGTGATCAGAGTAATTTTGCATTTTGATGAATCAACAGAGGTGGAGCTAATGAGGGAAACTTTTCACACTGTCAGTTTTAAAAAGTCTGTGAGGTCCTCTCCATGCCAACGCTTCCTTTTGGAAGGCTTCTTCATCAATGGCAAAACAGATACCATCATGAACCCACCAAATGGACTGAAATTGTTAGCTTTGAACAATTTTCCAGCGCTTCTTTGGAAAGGCAAAGTCATCAGCTTCACCAGAGCACTCCTCTGAACAAAGGGAATGGATTCTATTGGTGCTTTGGTCGCCACTGCATGTTTGGAAATGCTTTTTTTTCTTGAGGGATGCTAGGTCAGCATTCTTGTCCCATCCTGGAGGGACAGGAGAATATGAGTGTTCTGTTGGAAGGGACTCATCCTGAGCAGAAGTGGATGATATTTCTCCTAGAGATGACTCCCCTTTGAATTCTCTTCTCAGGGTTGGAGTAGAGTGATTCCTAGCTGTAGATATTTCCCTAGGCAACTGGGCTTGTCCTGCCCGACAGCAAGTGCCAAGAAACTGGCACCAACTGGCTGTGAGTTCCAAGGGGAAGCTCTCAAACATCACCGTGATGCTCCATGGTGGTGACATTAAAGCCTGTAGCCTGTGTCCTGACATGCTGAAGCAGCAAGAGAGGAAGCTGATGAACAGCAGTTATCGTTTGTCATTCCCAGAGCTGCAAGTGTCTGAACTCAAGAGCTGAGCAGTAAATCCAACTGCTGTGAAAGACTGTAGGCGCTGGCAAGGCAGTGCAGAGTCGCATTGTCGGTAGGAGACGAAAGCCATGGACAAAGAGGGAAGACAACAGCATTAGGCCTCAAAGTGCCCCATGAGGAGGTTACTCTGTTGGGAACCTGTACCACATGCAAAAGTGTCCTTGTCCTCTTTGTTGTAGTGGTGGCTTTGGAGCTCCCACTTGAGAGCCTGCTTGAGCCAAAGTTGTGATGTACAGGGTTGGGGCTGCAGCCAGTGCCCAGCCTCCTGGGGTTGTGGGTGGCTCCTACCCTGGATGTTGGAATTTACGCTGCACATGCAAGTTGGGCTAGGAGGGGCGTGTGGGATTTGGATACACAGTGGCCCTGGCATGGCCAGAGCAGAGGCTGCTGCCAGAATGGACAACCATGGGAAACCATGTGTGCCTGAAGGGAGGCAGGACAGCCTCAGGGACTTGCAGAACTGCTGTGCCTGCCTGCAGGGCTAGAAATATGGTAAGCCCCAGCTATCATGTGCAGTGCGTCCAGTTCCTTCTACTCTAGCCTTAGAAGGGTTCTGTGATTTCAGTAGCACTCCTTCTATCCTGGGCAGTCCCTGCGATGCTCTGAGATTTCAGCAGTCTCCCCCTGTCTGATCTGTGGAGCAACTGGAAGTAAACCACTAAGTGCATTTTGAAAACAATACAAATGGGAAACATGAAATCCCTGCCTCCCATTTCTTTGCATGGGGTCCTATGCTTTCATTTTATATTTAAAATTCAGAAAGCAAGCCCCCATGTCTTATAAACATTCTAAATTAAGCTCTCCTTAGAGGAGAACTCCATTTGTGATTTTTTTTTTGTTTTGGACCATTCACAGATGTACACTCATTGAATGATACTGAAGTTTTTCCTGACAGTGTAGCTGCTACTTCATAAGCAAGTCCTAATGCTGTATTGAAATATATTACTTCATAACCATAATTTAATTCTAATAAATATATTGAGTGTCAGGAGCTTTGAACTGATCTACCAATGACTTGCATCTGTATTACATTTCACTATTTTCTGTGCAATGTCTGTTTTTCTATGTGTCATTTTCACATACTTTTTCCAAACTAGTATTGTAACAATTTCCTCTTGGTTCAGTAAAGTGACTGTAAAATTTTTATTTTGTACTAGTTTTTTGGAAGGGAGTCTAAAGATCTCACAAGAAACTGAGGATTAAAAATTAGTTTCCAAATTAGGAGAGCTACAGTTTGCTGCAAAAATATAAAGGAGTCATTCCCTTGCATTTATTAAACACCAGTTCAATTAATCTTGAGCATAAAATTTGAGTGCTTTTAAAACTGTAGGTGCCACAAAACCTGAGGCAGAAAAAAGCCTGTCAGTGTTCACAGCATGTGTGGTATCTCTTTATTAAGTAGCACAATACTCTATTAGCAGGTACTGAAAAACGAGACATTGAATAGTAGTAACTCCATTTTTGTGCTTGCTGGTGAGTCACTGCTCTCCTCAGGAGCAGATTGTGTCCACTCTTGAATAGTCACAGGCAAATTCCTTGACTGCTGCCTGCAAGAGAGCTGCAGATCACATGCATCTGAGAAACGAGTGATGTGAAAGCTTGCTTTTTGTAGCTTAGAGGTGTCTGAAATCCAAGCTCTGCATAAACCATCTTATTCCTGAGTAATTACTGCGTACCACACCTGGTAGTGTGCTAACACATGCAATTAAAAAAAAAAAAAAGGTGAGAAAAATTAAATCAGGTTTGACCCTACAAATATAGGTAATGACATTGCAGTTTTTCAGGAAGCAGTCGCTGTCGAGACATGGTATATCTGAGGGTCTTCCTACGTGTTATGGCATTCAGTTACATCAACAAATCTGTTTGGTAGAATCAACTCTAGATGTAAACATAGGAATTTGAAGAATTCAGTGTTCTTTGCAAAAACTAAACTTGGAGGATGTAATTTTACTGGTCAGAGGGAGCTGCAGCAAGACTTAAATATCTGGTTTCTACTGCTTTGCAAAATGTATTCAATGAAAGGTAAGATACTGAATGAAAACTCTGAAAAGCCATGTATGACTTGAGAATTTGGAATACTATGGAGAAAGAAATTGTAGTGTATGAATATGTGGAGATCCAAGCTGTTGTTCAGAAAAAAATGTATAGGCCTTTACAATTAGTAGAAGGAGAGACACACCTTTGCCTACAGCGTGGAAAAAGCTTACATCAGTACTTGTATTTGCAAACCTCAGCAGAGTTTGCCTAGTAGGAACAAGATCAGGAACTATACAATTGTCATCAGGTTTCTTTTTATGTGTGACTCTGGGAAAAAGTCGAGTTGTGTGTAATGAATTGAGCTGTTAAGCTAGAGTAAATGGTGTGGGGTTTTGTTGTTAGGAGTTTTTTTGCTTGGTTGGTTGGTTTTTGTTTGTTTGGATTTTTTGGTTTTGTTTTTTAAATATCAGCTGTACATTGTCTAGTGTCCTGACAGAACAATAGTTTTAGTAATATTGTGGGAATCAATTGACACAAAAGGAAAGTTTATTTGTTTCCAGAGAACAATTTTATGTCCTGTGAGGCAGGACATACTTGACTTTTATGGGCAAATAGGGAGTTGGGACAGATGTTACATGAAAAGACAGTGGGCAAGGCAACACCTGTTACTAGATAAATATGTAAAAGTGCCTGACATCTTTTAGAGAGCACTTGTAAGACAGAGCCTGAGAACATTTTCCAGTGGTAAAGAAGAACTCAGCCAGGGCAGTGACAGAAATAAAAGTACAAAAATTAAAAAGATCTAGGTCTCTTCAGCTATTAAAAAAACCAACAAACCAAACCAAACCCAATCAAAAACAAAAACAGCAGAAAAACCCAGTACTGGAATGGATTCCTCAGCAGTGAAACTTGCAAGACAGTGGGAGAAGGCCATAGACTCCTCATTATGCAGGCACTCAAACTTGCCAAATTTCCACTACCTGCAAAGGAGATAGAATTGTGAGGAGAGAGCTTAATTATGAATATTTTTTCTATTTAGGAAACTTTATTTGACTTCCAGGATATATTGCAGGGAGAAAGGAGAAAGAAGAGGAAAAATGACACAACACATTTATATTGCAAAACATTTTCTCCAAACCAGCTTGTTTTGTTTAAAAACCAATTAAATCCACCCAAGATGCAACTTGATTTGACTTGAGCATGAGAATAGGTCTGAAGAGTCCCTTGCCATCATGCCACATTAAAATATTTCCCTCTGGGAGCAGTAATATTGTTCATTTTGATAATGACCTCAGTTGTTCAAGTATTATTGAAGAATTTAGTTGGACTCCATTACATGCATTTGAAATAGTTTTAGGCTGGGACAAAAATAGAGGGGAACTGTTCCTTTTTGTAGTTTTTAACATGCAACATAGAGGCTTATGCTATGAAATTTGGGCATAGGTGGATTATTCCCAAGCATTCATAAAAGATGATTTGGGAATACTACAGTTTCTAACAAGATATGTATAAGTAAATTTATACAGGACAATTTCTCACAGAGTGCTCTTCCTAATGTATTTGAACAGTTACAATACTTGCACTCTACTAAACAGTAATGATGTTGATGTGAAAATAATAAACATTTACAGTGTAAGGTCCAAACTCTCAGAGATTTGTGGAGATTGAATGATGCACAGACAGGAGTATTTGATGACTGGTGCAGAGGAAAGAGGAGTTAAAACTAAGGCAGATGAAACTTGTCCTTGAGAATTTAATTTCCCTTGCACACAGTCTTACTGAAATCCTAATAAGTCACTCAAATCGAATTCCTACAAACAAACAAAACAAAAGAACCCAAAAATCAAAGCCCCAAGCCAAACCCCTCACTAATTAAATACATGCTACTTCTAACCCCGAGCATTCCAGTTCACATATATGCTAAGATTTCACAGCTAAACTTTAGTGAATGGAAATTCAGTTCTGAAAACTTAATGAATCACAATGCAGTGATTTGAAAAAGTTGTCATCATGTTAACTTTGACTTTCATGCTTTCATTCATCATTGGTAAAAGCAAAGAAATCATAATGCTCTCCTTTACCTTGCAGAGTATACTAAGGGAATACTAAGATGATGTTATGGGTGACAAACACTTCACTTTCTCACAGAAATTAGTCGGTCAGTATTCAGAATAAAGTGTGAAAAATATACTACATTGTGAGGCTGAGCTGAGTAATAAGAAGAACATGAGAAAGCTGAGTCCTCTCTTTTCAGTAAGCATCAGCATCCTGGTCACTGAATCACTCAGATAATTGTCTTGTAGAAAGAAATTTGATCATATAATTAAGGCTACTGCAATGCACAGGATAGAGAAAACTTGTCCACTTGAGCCTTTTTGCTTATATCACAACTGATGTAAACAAAAATCTGAAAAAGTATGTGGAACTGGAAGAACAGTTTCTTTTTCCAAGTCTCAAATCCTCCCTAGTAAAGGAGGCATTCATGTCTTTTCTCTGTTGTGGGTATTTTTGTCCGAAGGTGCTATAAAAGGCTCTTCTGGAAGATGGAAGAACCCATTGAGGTGATCCTGAGGATGGAATCTGTGATTCTAAGAGGGATTGGTGTTGCCTGTAGAGCACTTCAGCTGCTATGTCACATATTCGAGATATTAGCTATTCTGATGCTACAGCTTTTTGAGGATCTCTTTCTTTACTAGTTTTGATCCTTCTGAGAGTGCAGTTCAATGAATAAGAACGATATGAGCAAGATAATGCTTATGTCTACTGCACAGTTTATTCTGCAGAAAGATCAAAGTATTTTGCAAGACAGCAAGCATCTTGAAACATTCTTAAGTATGAAAGAAACAAGTGCCATGCAATTCATTTTTCTTTAAGATACTGCTAACCCCTGCCGGTAGTGGAAGCTTGGTTTTACTGCTGCATGTGACTTTGAAGCTATTCTATCATGTTGTTTATGGTGTGGTTGTTTACCTGTTTAATATTTACTCCTCACTTTCAAATCATAGCCTGAAATGCAGTGAGGGATTTTACTGTAATTTAAAATTACTTCACATGAAATTTTTGAAAAGCTATGATAGCTGTGAAGACCAAGGGGAAAATCTGATTTATGGTTAGTTCTAAATGTAATTATGATTCCTTAAAAAAAACGCCAAAGCTATAACATCCAACAAACCTTGTCTTAAAATCTGTATGGAAGAAAGTAGTCTTAAAGCAAAAATTAGTAATGCTAACCACATTACCCACATATCTACATAAGAACTGGATGGATTTCTTTTCTGAAACTTTTATTGCTTGCAATTCCAAGAAGGTAATATAAATATTGAATTCCAGCTTGCTTCTGACCACTCTTTTAAGAATTTAGGCCTAGACCACAACCTTCTTTTACAAGAAAACATAGCTCCATTTTCCACCATGTTGTTTCTGCTTTTATGGTTGATCAGCCAGCTTCATAATTCCTCAGTTTGAGAGCAAAATGTGCTGTGTATAGAGCACTTTTTTCAGTATTTGATCTGCGTGACTTAGACAAAAGAGAAGAGTGAAGCTGAAATTTCTACCAGGTCACAGTGTAATTATGCCACCTACTGCTGCATTTCTGGTATCACATTTGAGTTGTCTGCCTAAGTGACAAATATCACCGTGGGCAATACATAGGTATAATTGTAGCAGAGATAATGGCTTGGCATGAGAAAGCATTGTTATGCTCTAAGTGATGTGCAGCTTTAAGTGAGACACTAAACACTGATCAGATATCTTCTGTTTCTTTAATCCCACCTTTCAGTGGAAAGCTCACAAATACTAACATAGAACTAGATCACTATTTACTTCCTTTTCATGATTCAGCTCCAGAAAGCAGAGATAATGACAGATTTGCAAAGAATATGTACCATAAATTGTCAAATCTAATGAGATATAAAGGTTAATACAAAGTCTGAATGCAGAAGTCACTGAGAATCAGAAAGGAAAAGAAGGCTGCCTGAAGTACTGTTGTGGTGAGTTTGACCTTAGCTGCAGATGCCTGCCAAGTAGCTCTATCACAGGGCAGAGAAAAAGTAATAAAAGTCTCATGGGTCAAGATAAGGGCAGGAAGATATCATCCAGCAATTACAGTCACAGGCAAAAGAGACTTGACTTGGGGAAATTAATTTAAATTCTTCCAATCAAATCAGTAGAGAAATAAAGAAAAAACTAAGTCTTAAAACATCTCCCCCACAATCCTCCCTTCTTCCTGAGCCTAACTTTAATCTCAATGGGGACTGCAATCAGTTCATCATTGTGTCCACTGCTCCTTCCTCTCCAGGGGGAGGATTCCTCACACTCTTCCCCTGCTCCGGCATGAGGCCCCTCCCATGGAGGCAGACATCCGTGAACTTTTCCAACGTGGGTCCTCCCCATGGGCTCCAGTTCTTCATGAACTGTTCCAGTATGGGCTCCTCTCTTCTCAGGGCCACAGGTCCTGTCAGGACCCTGCTTCAGTGCAGGTTTCTTATGGGGTCACAGCTGTCTAAGTTTAATTTGGCTCCCCGCCAAGTCCCCAAGAGCCAGCACGAAAACCTCTGGCAAAGACCAAAAGAGAAAAAAAATTCTGAAAAAAATCCAGGCTAGCCATATATATTAAAATATATATGTATTTACGTATAATCTCAAACCAAGACAGTATACTACAGTTACATACAGTTGAAATACTATATACAATCCCAAAAGGGAAAGGGAAAGGGAAGGGGAAAAAAAAAAGGACAAAACCAAAATAGATATGCACAATCAAAAACTCAGGATCTAGCAAACTAAAGAATTAGCAAAAGAATGTCTTACTACTTTGCTTGGGACAACAGAACTAGCGCTGAATGACCGCCGGCACCCCCCGCCTCCCAAGGTCCACAAGGCCTCACCCGGCCCCACTCCCCACACAGCAGAACCGACAGCAGGGAACCCGCGCCTCCAGAACCTCCGGGAGGGAAGAGAGGAAGAGGCTTCTCTCTCTGTCTGTTTATATGTTGGATTGCGTAAAGGAATAGGTTGGAATACTTCCTTCCTTCTTGGCAACCAGGAAGGAAGGCTGTGATGGTTTCACTCTAGGCCTTCCTGGAGACCAGCTTGTAACCAGGAAGGAACTAGGAAGGTGATCACGGAAGTATTCCATGCTATTCCTTTACGTAACTTGAGGTATAAATAAAACCAGCAGGAGGGACCTCGCTCTCTTCCTTTCCGGCGAGGTTCGAGAACGGTGGGTCCCTGTCTCGGTCTGGCTTATCTGGAGCCGAGGCCTGCAGTGACTGCTGTTATCTGCCACGTGTGAGGGGAGAGCGCTGGGCCTGTCCAGCCATCCTGCTTGTTCAAAGGGAAGTGGTGAGATTTTGCTAATTTACCTTCAGTTGGCTGGTTGACTTGCTCGGTCTTTGTCCCTTTTTGTCCTTCTCCCTTCTCCCTCCCCCTCTTCCCTTTTTGGGGAACTATTTGGGATTTCTGGAGTTGTGGTGTATAGTATTCTCATTATATATATCTGTCTCATATGTAAAATATATATATATTTGCTATAGCTTTGGCTGCTTAAGTCGTTTCTTTTCTCTTCCCTCTCTGGGAAGCAGGTCCTTGTTGTCGAGTTTTGGGGACTTGGCGGGAAGCCAGCTCGAAACTTGCACAAAGGCCTAAACTCAAAACCATTACAACAGCCTATTCAGGCACCTTCCTGCTCTGACATGGGGTCCTCCATGGGCAGGTGGATATCTGCTGCTCCATGGACCTCCATGGCTGGCAGAGGGACAGCCTGCCCTCACCATGGTCTGTACCACAGGCCACAGGGGAATCTCTCCTCTGCCTGGAGCATCTCCTTCCACTCCTGCACTGACCTTGGTTGCTGCAAGGTTGTTTCTCTCACCTATTCTCACTCCTCTCTCCCAGATACTACTGTGGAGCAGTTTTTACCTCTTCTTCACTGTATTATCTCAGAGGTGCTACCATCACAGCTGATGGATTTGGCTTTGGCCAGTGGTGGGTTCATCTTGGAGCAAGCTAGCACTGGTTCTGTTGGACATGTGGGAAGCTTCTAGCAGCTTCTCACAGATGCTACTCCTCTACACCCCTGCTACCAAAACCTTGCCACACAACTCAAACACAAACGTAATACAAATAATTCAGATATACTTTATATAGGACAGCCACTCCCCTGTATCCCCAACTGCGATTCTTTTTACTTGATTATTTTAATTTATTTTGCATTTAATTAGAGGATCAGTGTTATGCTGCTTCTACCTATCTCTCTTAGGGGCATGTCTAGTCTGCTCTCAGACAGGAATGGTTCTAGACACTGTCTTCCATTTCTGAAAGTCTTGGATATTAAGACTTTTTTGTTGGCATGTAAAGTAAAAGCTTTTGAGCTATTTCCTGTAGACAATGGATCTAAAGGATTTATTCTACTGTAATTTTTTTTTTGCCACATTCTTTTTCATACTTCTAGACTGAATAACTTGAATTCCAATCCTCTAATTATTTTTACTGCCTTTTCTAACTGGTTCATATCTTTCTTGAATGAGTGCCCAGAACTCAGCATGACTCTCCAGCTAAGGGCAACTCAGTCACTTAAATGAGTGAAGAAATTCTTATGGCTGATAAAGCCTGTTCCATTATGTGCTTCCTCTTGGATCTCAAAAGACACTTGTTAATTCCTAGATCTCTTTCTGCAGTGCAGCTGTGTTTGGAGTCATGCATTTTCCTATGACTGTGAGCTGATTACCTGTTAAGTGTAGAGCTTTGTAGTTGCTGTTATTAAGCACTGCCTAACCTCTGATGTCGTCTGTAAGAATTCAGTTAACTAAGATTTTGAATTCTAACTCTGGTCCTTCCAGATCAATATTACGTGTAAATTTGCTAACCATACCTGTTATTTCTTTCATCCAAGTTGGTAAAGAAGTACTTTATAGTTCTGGACTTGGGATAGACTCTTGTAAAACCTCACTCCGTACTCTGTTCCAGTTTGTCACTAATCTGCTGTAATACTTTTGTTATTTAGTTTGTCCTACACACTACTTTCTCTTAACTTGCCTTTGTATTTCTTAGAAGAAAATAATCTGAAACAGCTTTGTAATCAAAGCTTAAAGTCAAGGTATTAACACTTACTGTTACTCCCCATTCAGGATCTATGCCCTCTAAGGAAGAAGTGCTATGTACATCTCTACAGCACTTAAACATTCTTTTTCTCCTTTTTTCTAGAAGTCAGGTAATCTGACAGGGTTCAGAGTTTTAAGTACTCCTCTTTCTTTCTCCCTGTTTTAAATGTAGTCACCAAGTGTTTTTTCTGTCCTCAGTTTTCAGAGCTCATCCAGGTCTTTATGAAATCTGAAGCAGAACTGCTGACTGTTCTTGAAACAGAACTGCTTCCTTTGGCCTTTTGCAAACACTGTTTTTAGGACTGTAAAAAGGGCCAATAAGTTGCCTGTTGCTGGCAAGAAAGCAGGTTCCTCTCCTCTGCTGTCTGCTCCAGTGTGCTGTTAGATGGGCTGCACCATTCATGGAGAGACTGGTCTTATTCTATTCAATAATTAATTTCAACAGCACTGCCAGCTTCAAAACATCCACCATGCTCCTAAATCTGTTGGAATTTTTACCTTTCTGTTACTTGGATTGGTCATGTTAAACATTGATCACATCCTGAGTGAAGAAGGAGGCAAACTGGTATTGAATATGTCAGTCACTGAGAACTGAAAAGGAGAGCTTCCTCTTCACTGTGTATCAAGCCAGCTCTTTTGTGGTTGTCTTTTTATTAAATTACTTACCAAATAAGTTTAATTTCTTCTTAACTCTTCAAAGATTGGTCTTTCTAGATTTTCTTGTCTTCTCAGTGTGTTTTTTATCCTGTGCCTTTTTTTTTTTTTTATTTGTTTGGTTTGGTTTTTTGTGTATGTGTGTTTTTACATTACCAGTGGTATCAAAGAATAATCTGACCTGATTTCTACTTTGAGCTTTCTTTTTGAAATCACTGAAAAACTGAATTAGCCAAGTCAGTGCTGTCCAACCCTTCCTCATCTTTTCATTGAACTGTGATAATTTGCACCTGTGCCCTTTAAAGGTCACCAACTCTCCTCACTACCTTCTCTTTTCTAGACATCCATACCACTAGACCTCAGTGACCACAGCTGTAGGGTTATAGAAGTCTGATTTCCTGAAGGATATTGACTTTTTCCCATGGTTTTCTTCCTAAAATCCAGAACTGTTATTTTTATCCTTATCCTCATCTAAGTTGCTTTACACATTTATTCTCTGTCACTTCCAAACTGAGCTTCTGTCTTGTATTTAAAGGATGCCCCTGTGTTTCGGAAGAACTCTCCTATGTCCTGCTCTATTCCACTACTAAACATGGAAATTGCATGTTATCATCAACTCTTAGTGCCTGGATGACACCGCTAGTGCTTATAGAAAGCAACATGAACACTGACCTTGCCAGCCAAATTGATATTAAATTTGTGCTCTGGCACCTTTCTTGTTTTCAGCTTGTGTTTTTTAGCACTTTTCAGTTACTTAGTCCCTTCCGTAATTTGGAAGTAACAGAAAGTACACACATGTGTGATATTATAAAGCTACACTTTATATTGATTGTTTTTCTGAAGAAAAGATATATTATTCTAGATTTCACATAAACTTCATATGAATTGTCCTCCAGCAGGTATCAAATCATAATCTAAGTATTTATTTCCCACATATTATTAAAAGTAGAATCGTCCTTTTATTCTTTCAGGGCCCAATGGCAGATTTGTTTGTAACAGAGTATGAAAGAATATTGCACTGGAAAAGGGGAATTATAGAATTGAATTATTTCCTTGTGTTTGTAAACAGTGTTTAAAGTGATGTTAATCTTGTTATTATTATGCATGCAAGAAGGGCAGAAAAATAGTTATTCATGTTTCTTGCAAATTCCACTTAAACAACGAAAAAAACCACATTGGAATGTTCAGTTCTCTCACAACTTCCTGATTTTGACTTCAGGTCGTGGTATCAAGTAAGGTTTGCAGAGCTTGGAATTCCCAGTGCATTGCCATACCAAAATGTAGTAAACCTGTCCTTATGGCTGCAAAAGTCACACGGAAGATACAGGGTTGAAAAAAGTATTAAAACATGAGAGTCACAGGAGCCCCTCTGATCCTGCTATCTACTATGTAGCAGACCAGTTGATATAAATCATAGACAGCACTACCTTTAAATATAGTCAGGATATATACAGATGTAGATATATTTATGTGTACATAAATACATACATATCTGCCTTGACTACGTTAAAACATAGTCTTGTCTTTGATTTATATCAGCCAGTTTTTCCTATATGCAAAGGATCTGAATACAAAGCTATCTAAAAACCCCCACAGGTGTTGGAATTCAGAAATAATGCTCATTTCATAGAAGCACGCCCTTCTAATAACTCTTTCCTGTTTTGAAAATATTTTAATTTCTACAAAACTCTTAGGAATATCTTTATACGGAAATGTTGTAAGCTAAAATGTATTGGAATCTGTAAAGGGAAGGACTGAATATTCACTTATGTAGCAATGGAAGCAAGGTGGGAAGGGAAGAATTGATGAATGGATGTTGGAGCTTTCCATGGGTATTATGCATGGATATGTTTGTGCATTATGTTTGTGTTTGTGTCAAGTGGTGCTTCTGTGGCTTTTGGGAACTGTAGTTTCAAACCCCCATAAAATACATGAAGAAACGTATGACTTGCAATGCTGCCTAAAATAGAGAAAGCTTTCTGGACAATATTAGTATAGGTAAGGTAGAAAATGTTTCTTTTAGTAAAGTGCATTTTGATGCAGCAAATACATAATGTGCACATGAGTGTCCAGGGGTTCTACAGTTTTATAGTACTAATCCATCCAATCTGAGAACAATCTGCCCCCAGGACCCCTCCAGATCTACCCCCCCAGCACACCTCCCTGGAACTGAGTTGGAGGTCTCAAGACCCCTTTCTTCCTCATCTTCTTCCTCCTCACAGCATGCGCGGCCTTTGGAGCTCCTCCAAGGTTCCTGGGCCTTCAAAGTTCCTTTGGCTATAATGATATCTTATTATTCTGGTCCAGATGCACATGTCCTGAACAAGATGTGCTTGATAAAGTCTTTTCCCTTGAAAAGAACATTAAACAAAATCTGAAGAATTTAGAAAATTTGACATGAAGTGTGAGAACAGGGTTTGGTAACTGTCAACTGCTATTTTAAAGTGTAAGAAACTGTACAGCCATACTAAAAATCCATAGTTGCTACAAATCTTAAGAATCCTAAGGCATCAGCAAGAGCAGAGAATTGTGTGCATATGTTAATCTATTACATTCATATTAATTTGAATGATAGCTTTTCTAAAGATGTAACTGCAGAAAACTATTAAGACACATGGAGAGGAAAAAGCAAAAGCACAGGAAAAAAGGTTGCCTGAAGTGTTCATGTATGTTTTTCTTTAGCTATGTATTGGCTTTTTTTCTATTTTCTGAATTACTATGTTTTGTTTTTCTACTGACTGCCAAGATAAATATTAATGAAAGTACAGAAGACCTGGAAGTGACTCAGTTGAACACATCCTAAGCTGGTAGTAGCTTCAGCAGGTGTAGGAATTATTTTTTCCCATTCATTCAGATAAAATAAAATTAATATATTTTCTAGCAATCATAAAGCATACCTGGAAACTCACTGCGTATAGAGACATGAGCAAATTTTTCCTGTTGCAAGAAAGTTTTTTTTTTGTTAAAAGAGCTTTGAGGTGCTATTACCAAAGGTTACCTACTAGGGTTTATTTTAGTTCTTGTTTGTTTCCCTAGTTGTTCATTTTGCCTCATTTTGACAAGCAAGTAGTAGTTGGAAGTGTTATGATGGTGCAGTTGGGATAACATGAGCTTGCTTTCTTTTAACACTTAGCCTACATGACAGTTGTCTCTCAATCTGTTCGCTTCTAATCACCTGCTTCGTATCAGAGAAACAGCAGAAAAATACATACTGCTTTGTAATGAGCATGCATGGGTGTGAAACCTACAGTCTCACTTCTAATATGCAGCCACTTTTTTCTTTGTGCAAAAGCAACTTGAGCTTTTGTGATTCTTTTTTCCACTTCATTTATTTGCCTATTGCTCTCTGTAATTAAATATGAGGATATGAGTACATGTATTGAGTTTTTCTGGTTGTTTGGACTCTTCATTTCAAAATAGCTAAGGAAATATATATTTCCCCTCCCCCATATTTTTCAAATATACATCAAGATGGTTTAAGCATGTGTATGTATTTGGTTGCATCTGTCAGTGACAATTGAATTCCAGAGCAGATCGCTGATTTCAAAAGGCAATAAATATAGTAAGGTGATATGTTTATGGACCATGGCACTTTTCTTTTGTCTAGGTAATGGTTTCTTACACCATTACCCTGGTGCTAGAAGGCTAAGAACTGAGAAATGTTTTGTTTGATCTTTTAATCAAACTGCCCTTACATCTTCCTGTATAACACCCTGGAGTTATGATGTTTGTGCTTGATTTCTCTTCCTGCTGCTGAAAGAGAGAATACTAGTTGTTCAGTACATCCAGACACCCTTATTGAATCTTCATTCTGAAAGTTACCACTAAAACGTGGAGAGCTTGGGACAGCAGTACTTGTAAGGCTGTAATCCATAGTTGCTGAAAGTGACCCTTTGGCACCCTTCACTCCTTATGCAGTGCATTGTTTTCTAGTATAAAGGGTACTTTGTTGGTGTATAGGTTAACAGAGAGGAAGAGCCAAGTGGATAGAGTTATTACCCCATCATGAGTGGGTAGAGCTAATTTGTTGTTAGGTATTTATGATCATCGAATTTTTTGTTCACTTTGATGAAGTTATTGCTAAGATTTTTAGTTGGTTTTTGTGTGTTTTATGGGAAAAGTGGCAGCAGAAAGCAGAGCTTAGATTTCCCTATTTTCTGGATGGATGCTTGAGCTGATTATTTTTTCTTTGGTGTTGGTTATTTTAATGTCTGAATCTGTCTTCTGATGCTGACAGTCAAATAATGACAGGATCAAGTCCTGATAAGTCAAACAAATATTCTGTAAAATCTAGTAAACCTTAGACTAGAGGGTGACTGCTGTCCACTTCCTGGTTTTTCACTTGTCTGTTCTACCTTTGGTATTACTAAAAAGCAGTTTAGTTGAACATCTGCATATCAGGTAATCATTCACAGAGTCCTAATCCGATCATACCTTGAGATGAAACCACTCTGCTTCTTGCTGGCATGGTAGAGGTGAAGAGAGTCATACGTAGTAAATGCACTGTAAGAACTAATGGAGGTTGTCTGATCTTGAAAGAAATTATTCTTTTAACTAAAATAAATGTATTGGATTTTTAGAGAGCCAATTTAAATAAAACTGCCCTTTTTTTCATGAATGGGCAAAAAGTGAAGTAAGCAGTCTTTGTGTTTGGTTTTTTTTTTCTCCAAAGAATACAGATGGTTTTTATCATCTGAAAAAAAAAACAGAGTGAAATTCAAGTAGTAGGAAAGTGAGATGCTACAATTCATGCTCAACTTTCATTGTGTTGTTCTCTCTTGTGATAAAAATGGCCAAATCACAAGAAAAATTTGGATGAGCAGTAAGAGAGAATGCTTGACCATATAAATTAGCTGCGATATTATTCTAAACTTATTTGAGCACTGTGGACTGTAGACAATTTGTAATTCACCTAAAACAGCCTCATGACCTATAATGACTAGGATTTGAGTATTATAATCTGAATTTACTTAACAAGATAATTAAATATTTAAAGTCAGTTCATTTAGAGGATAGAATGGATAATCTCTCAATATTTGCAGATTTCTGTCCTTCTATTTGTATGCATGGCTAAACATTCTCAAATTTTTTGTTGTAGCTTTCTTTCAAATTTCATACCTTAGCTTTTGCCATAACAATTAGGACTGTGAAGAGCTTTTTGTTGTCCTAGGAACTGAGGGAAAAGAAATTATGCAATGCTGAATAAGACAAAATGGGTTTAGTCCTCATTGCAGTGTAGAAAAGCACTCATAAAATTTAATTAAGCTCAGGAAACAGACAGCAAGATAATTAAGATTAGGTCTAATTTTACACGGCAGGAATTCTGTGATGTTTTCCAAGGGACATCATGTAGAGAAACTCCAGGCTTTCAGTCAGATTCTCAAAAGATCATTGCAGATGATGTTAAACAGCAAGACAGACTAATGTGATGAGGCATATATTTTCTTTTATAATTTTTTAAGAGTAAAATTCTGCCATAAAATAGGACTAAATACACACTTTATTATTTTATGCAATGAGATATCTAAGTGAATCTATTGCTGAAAAACAATAATTATTACTGCAAAAACCTCAATGCATTTGTTGCTTTCCTCTACCAGACTAAAGTCTGCCATGCTGTACTGCAGTTTATTATGTTCTAGAAAACTATGAGAAAGGTCTTTTGTTTCAAACAGGCATGCAGTGTTCACTTTCCTCCCTTTGTGGACCTTAGACATAATCTGTAGTATTCCATGGGCTGGCAGTGTAGCTCCTATTACTGTCAGATAAAGAAAATCCATACGAAGCCTAATTACACTCTTATCCACTTCAAATTTTTATTACTAAGTACATTAGAAATCTTAGAAATTAAAATGAGGAATAAATTACATGGAACTGTGGATTCTGGTTATTTTTTTTTCTGAACTACTTCTACTAATTCTCTGTGTAGCAAATTAGTCTCATTTCTTATTAGGCTCAAGTCAATTGTTTAGATACCAGTGCTGTATTTTCTATGCCTGGGCTTATACACCAGAACTGTCAAAACTTTCTTTAGGCTGAGTAATCGATCCTAGGAAATATTTTATAGTTTCTTTAATATTTTCCATCCAGTAGCATTTGATTATATTGATTCTGTGTTTGCTTGTGTAATTGGAGGCCTTGGTTATTTTTAGATTTATGTACCCTTCCTATGGAAAGAAGTAAACTGATAGAAAGTGTGTGGGGGTTTTGTTATTTTTAAAAAATATCTAGATTATTCAAAGCTGCATATACTAGAAATTATTTTCCCTCATATCTTCTCAGTGGGTAACAACAGAAGTGTGAACAAACATATGTAAAAAATGTTTTTTTAAATAAGTTTGAATACATAAGAAGTTGAAGAAATTGTAAGATGATGAAAAATGAGGGGGTTTAATACCTGGTGTGTCAAATAGACTACAAAAACTGAACAACTCTCAGGCTGATGAAATCCTCCCTGTGATGCCAGTATTATGGCATGGATGTAGATTACTATCAAATAATCTAACACATCTGTATGTGCTTCTCACATCTCAAATTAGGCAGTTTCATAATACTACTTTGACTTACAGCTTATGTTCCTGAGTTCATGGTGATGCCTTAAGCCCCTAATGGTTTTTTTATTTTTCTAATATTTGTAAGACTTGTAAGTTTTATAAGTAGGTTTTAAAAGCAGCAACCTCCCCCCCGCCCTTTTGTCCCTTGTCCCTTTCCCTTTCTCCAGTACCCTTGTTTATACATTCCTTAACCCTCTTACCCCATTCTATGCTCCCCATATCAATCCTACTCCTGGACACAGCAGAAATGTTTAGTCTTTTGTCAAGGCAAGGCCTAGATTGTTGGCAGAACAGCATATCTGGGCCTAAACCACAGAATACATTCAAGAATTAGGTAAATATGTACCCTTTGTGCTCCGATGAAGACAAAGATGGGATGAACAGGGGGTCCCGAAATACACCCCAGACTCATTTCAAGGGGGTGGTCCCGGGGCGGACCAGAGTAAAGGCCACAGGGTGGGCACGTCTGGGATTGGATGGATGGTGATATAAAATGTAACCTCTCAGGCATGGCCAGCAGTGCGTCCTGTAACATCTTGCCTTGGCAGAATAAACCCTTTCTTATCTCACCCGTAATTGACTGCTCTGGAGATGTTTTTTTCAGCACCAAAATACAGCGGCAACAATGGTTATATGTAAATTTTAGCTGTCATCCCAAAAATATTTCTAGCTGTCAATGTTTAGAGAAAACCTTGAAAACATGACTGAAATGATTCCTAAAGGAAGTAAATGCTTCTTTGAACAAAGGCACCCACCTTGCCTTTCAATAAAGAGGCTTAAAATAAAGGTGGGGATGGACTTTTTAATAGGACCTGTAGTAATAGGGTGAGGGGTAATGATTTTAAACTAAAAGAGAGTAGATTCAGACTACGCATAAGGAACATATTTTTACAATGAGACGAAGTAAGTTCAATAGATTCTTTTTTTTTAAAGAGTCTAAGCTTTAATTCATTTTATCTTGTAAAATAAAAAGCTCTGTCAGCAAACTCTCTAAAATTAATTTGGTGTTCCAGAAGTTAGTGCTGTAATTTTTATAGGATTAATTGTATACTTCAGCTAAAACAAAGTAAGTGGACTTAGGTATTAAAAAAGGAATTAAACTGTGACTTAACCAGCTTCTCTACAAAACGAAGTCTTCATATGTTACCATCTGTGCATAGAAGAGGACAAGTCTCTGTGCTTACTCAGTGCTTTGAAATTCTGCTGAAAACCTTACATCCTTTTCCTCACTCGTTTTTGCCGCTTTTAAAGTTCACTTTTTTTTTTTTTTTTTTCTTTTTAAGTTCCTCCTTGCTCTGGAGTAGTTCCTACTTGCTTTTAAGTAGACTGGTTTGGAAGATGCAATGTGATTCTCTGTAGTAGCTGTATTTAAAGCCAAAACATGTTTGTCTTCAAACAGGAGTTGGACTCAAAATCCTTATGGGTCCCTTCCAACTCAGGGTATTCTATGATTCTACGATTCAGGAGCAGTGCTCTTAAGGGAAATGTGCTCACTGCTGAAGTGCAAAATGAGTGTACAAAGCTAGTTGAACAGGTCTGATTTTCTCATATACCCTCAAGTGCTAATATTTTAAGGTCCTTTGTACATGCATTCTACATGTCTTTGTAGTCAGGTAGCTGATTATTGTAATCTTTCTTTTGCTCTGTTTACACAACAGAACACAAATGCAGCTACTGTACCTTACTTACATTTATTGTATTTTATCATCACTATCCTCATTCTTTCCAATTCAGCATTCGACCTCACCCTTCTATTTAGTAATTAACCTCTTTCCCTCTGAACCTGAAAGATTTTTTTTTTACATCCCAACATTGCAAGAAGCACCGGGTTTTGTGTGTGATTTGAAGTTGGGCTTTTTTTCAGTGTCCTGTCTTGCTCTTTTTTGTGGGTATGCAGCATTTTTGAGGATGTCTTCAATGATACTGGCTGCTTACTAGTGCAGATGCTTTTCCTAGGTTGCTGATTCTCACTGTATTTCAGGATGCAAGTTTTCATAACGAATGTCCGTATTTGTGGTTTTTGAAAACCATGTACTCCTTCACTTAAACCAAAACTTAAACAAACCAAAACCCATGGAGTCTTCTGTTCCCATACGCAGCTTTTTTCCAGAACATAATTTATCATTAGGAAGTGATTTTCTCTTTGCAGAGTCCCTGGGAGGTTTTGTGTCACCATAATGGTGCACTGTATCACAGAGTCACAGAATGGGTCAGGTTGGAAGGGACCACACTGTCATCTGGCCGCACCTCCCTGCTCAAGCAGGGTCATCCTAGAGCACATTGCACAGGATTGCATCCAGGCAATTCTTTTATTTCTCCAGTGAGGGAGACTCCACAACCTCTCTGTGCAGTAGGTCTGATTCTAATTTTGTGTCCTGCTGCAGATATCCAGGCCTGCACATTGGCACTGAATGTTTTATTGAGACTTTGTAAACGTGCAGTTATTTCTGTCACGGCTGGCTTGACATATCTGTTTGCTTCATACAGCTGTTAAAAGCTTAAAATTTTAGCTTTGGCTTTTGGCTGGGTGTGGTTTTGTGATAGAGTGATATGACTGAACTCCTGGCTAAGCAGTGTAAAACGTGCTGCTAGCGAACAACCATCTGTTGTCAAACCACACAGTTCCTGAAGTGTTGTAAACACTTGCCTTGGGTTTGTGCAAAGAATATCTGCAGGACACTGTCTTCCTCAAGGTCTGAGTGAAACCTATGGTGTGGTGTGCAGTATGTGTTGCTGTGGTGGGAATAAAGGTGGTCATGATCAGCCTTGCCTAATCCTCAATATATCCTTGCCTATATCTTCAAAATAGAAACAATACAGGGAATTTACTGTAGATAGTCACAGAGTTGAAAGGGACCCATAAGGATACTTGAACTCTTCAGTGAATGGCCTATACAGGGATCAAAGCCACCCTGGTATTATTATCACCATGCTCTAACCAACTGAGCTAATCTCAGTTACATATATGTTCATTTCAGTTGTGTCTTTGCCTCTAGGGTAGTGGCATGTGGTTAATATAATTTGTTTGTGGCAACAGCTGGGTCTATGTCACCTGGGAATGCCCTGCTCCTGCCTCAAGACTGAGTGAACGTGAATCACCTCCTGAATGCTGTGGGTGCTTTCACTCTTTCAAATTGAAATCAAATCAGCAGTATTTTATCTTAGCACACTGAGTAGCTTGCTACTAACTTCGTATTTTGACAATAGGTTGCAAGTTAAAACATGTGTTTAGTGGCTGAGAAGCAGATTTGTATTTCTGTTTTACTCATTTGCCATGCTGTTCTGGCTTACATAGCCTTAGCAAGTCCATCAGTAAATGAAGTACTTCCCTTTCCCCTCCCCAAAACTAAGAATGTTCACAATTTCCAAGAAACTTTTGTCTTTTGCTGCTTGTATTGTGTTTCCTGGAATGTGTCATCAACTGCTCCCTGCATGTTGAATATCTTTGGTCATGTTTGGCAACTGTCTGTAGTAGGCTTAACTCGAAAGTCAAATCCAGTCAGAGCTTGTTGTCTATTCCCAATCAGCTTAAAAGAATTTCCCAAAGAATTCTGTATCTCAAATACTTCAATGCTTTATTGTACGGTGACATTTTTCTCACTTGATCTTAGATAGAACATTCAGTAGCTGATCCTTGTTAGAATATCAGATGCAAATAATCTTATAAAGTCTTCTCTTTTTTGTTTTGTTTTGGTTTTGTTCTCTCTGAAGCCATAGAATCTAGTTAAGTTCATCTGCTTTGTCTCTGTTTTCTGTTTTTCCAGGTGGTCCAGATTCTCTTGGCTGCAGAACTGTTTTAGACACAAAGGTATAATTTTAGATAAAAAACCACAGCGCTCGTCTCTGGTATTGTCTACTGTGCAAACCTTGGGAAGTGAGAATGCTACATTTTCAGACCATTACTAAAAGATTTCTTTGGGGCATTCTTTTGTGACTAGAATCTGTCTTAAACAGCTGTGTTCTTAACGTTGTAAACACTGACTAATCTGTTCCTGACTCTCATTCCCCTTTTTTTGAATATTTCTTTGGCACAAATGACTTAGAGAAGTTACTCATAGTGCCTTCTTTTTCTGTTTTCTCTTTCTGTTACTCTAATATCACAAAAATAATCAGTGAACTGGATGCAGTATTACTTAAGGTGTTTTTATCTGGTTTTTTTGCAGTTATTTCCACTATATAAAAACATAACCAGGAACGTATTTTCCTTGAGATGATGTCTTTTATGCAAATTGCATCAGAAATTTCAGGCTGAAACATGAATGTCTGCTGATTTATCTCCCACTGTGATGATTCTTTAAATCGTAAAATGAAATGTGTAATTGCAAATGAGAGTGACTCTATTAGAATAATAATTAAAACCTAAAATCAATATTCTCACCAGAGTTAGATATTTTCTTCCCCTGAAGTCTAACAAAAGAAAGCCACTTTTACCTCCTTGCTTGCTGGTACCACTGAGACAGGGTAATATTTGCCCTGAGTGTATGTGTGTGTATTTTACCATCGCATATGCACATTAAGGCATTTGTATGTGCAAGTAATTTAGATTAGACCTTGATCCTGGAAACAGTTGTGATTATATTTAACATAACATCCATACCTGAACTAAACAGGTATATGTGTTTATGCTTGGAGAATTTGTGCGTTAGTGTTTTGTGTAACTCGGTTCCAGTCCAGTAGAACTCAACTGTATGTAAAAGAAATCACACTTGAACTCAGTCAGAGTTGACTGAGTTCAGAGTAATGTGTCTCACATGCTCTGGAAGTATCATGAGTTTCTGAAAAAATTCTGTTTGGTAGAAATAAAATGTTTTGTTTTGTTTTGGTTTGTTTGTTTGTTTTTCTTCTGGAAGTACCTGTTTCAGTACATAATTTTTTATTTTTTTTTTAACAAAGACCTTTCTGGTACTTGCCTTCTGATTAGACTTGGTAGACTGCTCAGGAACTTCATGTTACAGGGACCTTGTTTTCATGCAGAGTGATACTTGACTTCTGGATCCCAGGTGTCCAGACTCTACAGACAAAGGCAACCAATTATGTAGGTTGATGCTGCCAAGACTGCAGTAGCCAACAGTGCTTTGATGGATGCAGATTTGGATATAGTTAAAATTCCTTTTTTTGGAACCTACTCCAGGTGCGTGAGATCAGACCTCTTGGTACTTAAATCTCTGTACTTTGCACCAGAAAACCTTCTAAGTATTGGTGTCTGAGGGGATACTAGCTGTTTTTCTCATGGTAAATATGACACTAGAACATTTAGAACTCTTTTTTTTTCTTTCCTGGGAGGATAAGAGAGAATGAAACAATCTACATTTTTATTCCATCATTTTTAAGAACACACTTCAATTTCCTGCACATCAGAAAACAAGTTGTGATTGACTTTGGTAAGAGCAATCCAATTACTGCTTCAGCTAAAAAAAAAAAACACCCTCTCATATTTGTAGGATTTCATCCCATACTGCTCATTTTTGTCTCTTCCTCCTCACTGCCACCCTCTTGCTTGCTAGATGAAAAACCTGCAGTACTTACGTAGAGATGTGTGTATTTTTGTTTGAACCAATTGCTCCCAACAGGACCAAGTCCTTTCGAAGCAGGACATGCTCACTGTTTTTAAACTCCATTTAAGAACAAGATTATCTATAATATGAATAGAAACTTTCCTTAACCATCACTTAAGAGCATAAGAATTATACTTTCTGAGCTTCTGTCCTCTTTTCAACTTTCTTCCTGCTCTGTGGATTGTAGCTCCTTCTGATTCTACGTTGGGACTGCCAGAGCTGTCAGACCTCCAGAGGCACTCTACTGTCATAAGCTGACCTGGGCCTGATAGGACCTCCCAGCAAACCCCAGCCTGCATCTGCTCCTAAACAGAGTCTCGTTGGTTAGAAGCCAGCACAGCTGTGAAGGTTCTGAGGCTGAGCCATGGGAGCTTTATTTTGGTGTGGATCTGTTGATTATGGAAGAATTACTCCCAACTTATCATGGAGTTAGAGAAGGTTTAAGGCTGGAAGGGACTACTGAAGGGCACCTAGTCCAACATCCCTGTTCAAACAAGGCTCCTTGGAGCACAGTGCTCAGGATTGTGTTCAGATGGCTTTTAAATGTCTCCAGGGAAGGAGACTCCACAACGTCTCTGGGCAATCTGTTCCACTGCTCAGTCACCTTCATGGTAAAGAATTTTTCCTCATATTTAGGTGGAACTTCCTGTGCATCAGTTTCTTGCTGTTCCCTCTTGTCCTATTGCTTGGCACCACTGGGAAGAGCCTTCAGATTCTTATATATGTTAAATCCTCTTATAACATATTTGTAGCAGAGAATGGATCATGTTTCTTATTTACTTGTGAATTGTAGTGAGAGACTGTATTATTTTTATTTTCAGCATTCAGTGAGTTCAGTGTGTTCTTATTAATTAGGAAAATGTTATCCATACTTGCAAAACTTGAAAAGGTCATTTTAGTCAAAATATGCTTTAAAAAAGGATAATAAATGCTGTCATCCAGGACCATGAAAGGTGAGAAATGTAAATTATGTGTGGTTGGGTAAAATACTTTTCCATACATTCTCTGTTTCCCAGCTCCCCATAGACCTGTGCTCCTTGTCTTAGTTACTTCACTGCCAAAACAGGAGCCCAATTTTAGTTATCATCAAGGAGAGGAAAACTGAAGAGCTCTCTTACCATACAACTTTTAATTATAGTCTATATATTCCTGTGCATGTAGCTGTTTATACTAATCTTGTTCATTTGACCCTTATAATGCAGAGGCAACATCTCAGAGTGAAGAATGTGACTTTATAGGACTAAATAAGGGTGAAATAATGATTTCTTTCTGAGACTGTACTGGATGGCATGCTCACACCTTGTTTACTCTCCCTTCCCTAACCACTCAATATAAATTTCTTAGAACTGATTTTGTAGCTTGAATTCAAAGTTCTCCAGTAAGAGATTTCCATCCTTATTATTTCTCTATTTATCAAGTAGACAAGAAACCAGGATCTCCCTGTATGTTGTAAATTGAGGACATTCTCCTAATTCATTCCTTTTTGCCTACAACAAACTGCCTGGATACCATAGAAGGGTATGATGTTATACCCTCTTCATGTATTTGTGGTTTGGTCTTTTTGCAGTGATGTCACAGTCTACCATGAATATTTGCATTTGTCCCTAAAGGAGTTGTCTTAATCATCAACAGTAATAGTTTTGCATGGGATGCAATTTTTGTCACACTAACAGATACCATACTAATACACTAGTGAACAAACCTGGTGACATACTTTTTGTTATGACCTGAACAAAATGAAAGATATTCCTGTCTAATGTGACAATGTATTAAAAATCCATCTGTAATATCAAGTATTGCATCCTTTAAAAAAAACCCCCCCCCCCCCCGATAATTTAATAACCCTCTCCCAAAAGGAGAGAGGCTCAAAATGGGCAGATGAATCTGGCAGGTAAATAAGTGATTAGAGCAATGGTGCAACAGTAAGGGTTTTGGTTACTCAGGGACATGCTTTTACAAGCCTGTTTTACTGGGGGCTGATAGGCTCCATCTGTCAAAAAAGGGAAAAATTACCTTTGGTTGGTGACTTGCCAGATTAGTGAAGCAGGCTTTAAACTAAATGTGTTGGGAGAGGGCATCTATCCATCCCAATCTTGCAAGCTGGATGCCAACACCTGTGATATATAGGGCAATGACATTCCAGGTACTTCAGCCAGTGAGGTGGCTTTATCCATGGTCTGGCTCAGATACCTCTACAGAAACGCACATAGTAGTAGTCAGATGAAGTCCCTTATGACTAGAAAAAGGAAAATATAACCCTGTTTTTAAAATGTGGAAAACAGAAGACCTAGGGAACTACAGACCTGTCAGTCTCATCTCTGTGCTTGGCAAGATCGTGGAGCAGATTCTCCTGAAAACTATGCTCAGGCATATGGAAAATAAAGAGTTTATTGGTAACAGCCAACATGGCTTTACAAAGGGAAATCATGCCTGACATCATGCCTGACAAATTTGGTGACCTCCTATGATGGGGCTACAGCACAGGTGAATGGGGCAGAGCAGTTGAGGTTGTCTACCTGGATATTTAAAGTGTTTGACATAGTTTGACGAGTTATTGTGCAAAGTGTTTGACAGTGTCCTGGAAGACATCCTTGTCTCTATATTGGAGAGGTGCGGATTTGATGGATGGACCACTTGGTGGATAAAGAACTGGCTGGGTGGCCACGTGCAAAAACTTGTGGTCAACAGCTTATTGTCCACATGGTGGTGGACACCAATGATGAGTGATATCCCTCAGGGGTCAGTACTGGGGCTGGTACTGTTCAACATCTTTGTTGCTGGCATGGACAGTGGGATCAAGTGCACCCTCAGGAAGTTCACTGACAACACCAAGTTGTGTGGTGCAGTTGACACACTGGAGGGAAGGAATGCCATCCAGAGGGACCTGGACAGGCCCGATGCAAACCTCATGAGGTTCAACAAAGTGAAGTGCAAGGTCCTACACCTGAGTTGGGACAATCCCGACATACCTACAGGTTGGGCAGAGAAGTGATTGAGAGCAGCCCTGCAGAGAAAAACTTGGGGGCGATGGTTGATGAAAAGCTCAACATGAGCCAGCAGTGTGCACTTGCAGCCCAAAAAGCCAACAGAATCCTGGGCTGCATCAAAAAGAATGTGGCCAGCAGGTCAAAGGAGGTGATTCTCCCTCTCTACTTTGCTCTGGTGAAGACCCCACATGGAGTACTGTGTACAGTTCTGGTGTCCTCAACATAAGAAGGACATGGAACTGTTGGGGCAAGTCCAGAGGAGGGCCACGAAGATGGTAAGAAGTCTGAAGCACGTCCCGTGTGAAGAAAGTCTGAGAAAGTTGGAGCTGTTCAGCCTGGAGAAGAGAAGGTAGGGTGGAGACCACAGAGCAAACTTCCAGTATCTGAGGGGGCCTACAGGGAAGCCGGAGAGGGACTCTTCATCAGGAACTGTAGTGATAGGACAAGGAGTAATAGGTACAAACTGGAAGAGGGGAAATTTTGCTGTGAAGGTGGTGAGACACTGGAACAGGTTTCCCAGGAAGGTAGTGGATGCCCCATCCCTGGCAGCGTTCAAGGGCAGGATAAGGCCTTGAGCAACTGGTCTAGTGAGAGGTGTCCCTGCCAACGACATGGGAGGTTGGAACTAGATGATCTTTGAGGTCCCTTCCAACCCTTAACATTCTATTATTCTATGATTCTATAATTTTGATAATTTCATACATTTACCAAGATATTGTGCACCCTGGGAAACACTACAACTTCTAGAGAAGTCCTTTAGAAAGTGAATATTGGTTGCAGACATTTACTGCAGGTTGAAAAACAAATTCAACAGAAAGACAGGATATTAGGAGACATCTGAGTACCCATAAGTATTACAGGTACAATTTCATGCATATTTTTAAACTGAAGTATGATACCTTCTAATAGTAAGAAGTCTTAGGAACATCTTATAAGAAGTATAGGCAGAAAGATAACCTCTGTGTGCCAATGAAGCAATGCTGATTTAGCATAAATACATGAGCAGAGACTAAATATAATGGTTTTATGCAAATCAAAGATCCAGTGCAGCATTTCAATGACAACTCATTCTCCTGCAAATAACACTTGACTTCCAAGTGCAGCATACTCTTGTCAAACCAGCTGAGGTTTCCATTGTCCAAAAGAGAAACTGTCAAACAAGAACACTGCATTACATTTCCAGCTATCATGTGGTTTTTGTCTGCTATTACCTTTAGTTGAAAAGAAGTCACTATGATTTATATAACTTCATTTCAATGTATAAAGCATTTGTGTTGGAAAATAATAGACATGAAAGACAAATGCAAGTCTCTTGTGAATATACTGAGCATGATATGCTGCTGAGTGACTAGGTATAAAATTAACAGGAAGTAGTAATTATAATTATTACTAAGGAATTTTAAAAAACATTTTCTTAAGCTGATTCCTTTCTGTGAGATCAGTAAAGGAGCTGTTCAGCTGATGTTAAATGAAAGTCAGAATCTGTTGTGTGGGACATTTTGGGGAACGCATCAGGTTGATTTAAAATTTTTGGCAATTGTAAAATAGGAGTGTGCCTTGAATGACAGAATGAAAAATGGTCAGTGTACTTTTGGCAAAAAGTAACCTATGTTCCTAATGTTCTTTAAACATATGCTTTGACTAGAAGACATTATTTTGGCAATGAATTTAATTAATTGATGAAATAAAAGGAAAGTAAATATTTTTTCCAGAATTTAGTTAACAGAAGTAACGCTTGAGCAAATTCGGCAAAGCAATAAATAGACTAAGTCTAAATCTCCTGCGTGTTTTACAGTAAATAATAACTTAAGTGTACTCACTAGAGATATGCGTGCACCACTTCAGCTTTAGTAATGACAAAATGTCATCTGTTTTTAACAGAAAGGTGCATTAAAGGAAAAGCAAGCTGTTAGGAAACATATCCTCAATGACATTCATGGCACCAGTGAACTGCATTAAGGCAGTGCAGTAATTAAATATTCACTTCAGAGGAGCTTATTATACCTTAATTCACAGTTACTCTGTCTATCAAGAGCCTCCTGGACCCAAGCATTATGAAAACATGATGCCTCCATCACTTGCTAAATTTCTGACTTAAACTTCAAAGGAGATGTAAAACTTTCCCAAACCATGCAGATAAAAATAATGAATAAGAAAGACTTGGGGAACATTTAGAATTAAAATAATTAAGCCACAGTGGATGCTTTCAAAATTTTAGCAGCTATGCTAGTATAAAAAAAAAAAAAATCCTCATTAATTTATGAGCCAGGTTTTACAAATCTAATGTTTAGTTATCCAATAATTTCTAAAATCATATCAGAAATACTGTGAGGTAAGTTATCCATGTTAGGAAAACATGCTTTTCTGTTCCAAGGAACATAGCTAGATAAAGTTTTACTCTGTTTCATGCTAGCTGCTGCTACTAAACTGAATGGAAATACTGTCAGGAAGAAGGTAAAGTTCTTGCCTTAATACACAGTTAATATTCTGTAGTGGTTTGAACCAGGTTTTCCCCCTGAAGCTAAGAAAATGGTAAAACCATGACATATTCTTAGAGAGTGCATGGTAGATTGTAGCAACTGTAGACAACTCTGTTGTTTTCATAGCAGTCATTCCTGTTTGGTTTGGTGGGGGGGACTGACATTTAAGAGAGTATTAGTACAGCAAATTTGATGCAGTAAATGCTGACTCTTGATGCAGTTGAGTAATTCTAGTTATCAAAAACTTACCTGATATCCCAGTATAAGCTGCAGTGATCTCATATCTCATAAAACATATCATTTTTAACTTCCCCAATAAGTGATTGGAAGTAATTATTCTTTTTTTCCCAAAGATGACTTTAGTCAGTTTTGCCTACTATTTTTCTGGATAAACCAGCTGGACAATGTTACCTTGACATGAAAATGCTAAATTAAAAACTAGTTTATGGTTTTTAACATCAGCAGATTTGCTCCATTACTTCAGATGGTCATCATTTAAAAAAAACCCAAACCCTCTTTTTTTTTTATTTTTTCTTAAAACTGTAAATCTGCAGTGTTAAGTAGAAAGATAGGATTATTTTATGTCTGAATAATTAAACTAGATTTTGCAATATAGAAAACTGTTACAAAGTTGGTGCTGGAGAACCTAGGTTTCTATCAAGGGATTAAAGAATTAGATGGCAATTGAATGGGATTTCTGGAGGTCTGAGTTTTATTTAAATGAGTTCACTTACTAATTTGTGGAATTTCCTTATAGTTTGGTAAGGTATTTTATCAGCTTTAGATATAGGATATGGGCAACATCTATTTGGTCACTGATGCCAGGCAAGGAAACAAAAATGTTATTAGTTCTCTTACTACCTTGATATGTACTGGGGAAATACCATATGAAATGCATAAAATAGGACACATACCATGTTTTCCATACTTCAGATAAAGAAGGAATAAAGGATGGCCATACTGGTGATATTTTGGAGTCTAAATTGTATTTCTGTTGGTAGATAGTAGTGAATGTTTATGTAGAAGTTATAGGGCAAGCATAGAATAAGACTTGTAATTCTGGAATTATGTGAACTAAAAGAAATATCTTGTTTTAATACTTCTTGGTGGATAGATACAATAGGGATTTTTTGGGTTTTTTTTTGTTTGTTTTGTTCATTTGTTTGTTTTGTTTTCTTTTTTTCTTTTTGTTTGAATTCTTGTAAACTTCCAGCATGGAAAGCATCCCTTGCCAGGGGACTGGGTGTGGGACAGATATTTTCATAAAGCCATCTAGTTTAATCACAAAATCTTTTGTGACCAGAAACAGTCAGCTTAGGAATTATCACTCTAGATGCTTTTTTTGAAGTGTATTACCTTTTGCTTGCATTGCATTGAACATATTTTGTCTGGTAAGGAGGAAGACCACTTATAAAAGATTGTAGATGCGCATTGGGGCACTTTATCATCAGACAGATAAAAGGCAGATGGGCATGGCCTTTCATATCTGATTCAGAAGGCCTGATCTCTTCTCTCCCCAGTCAAAAAAAAAAATGGAAAATGTGAAGATTACTGTCCTAAATAAGTGTAGTGAATAATATTACGTAAAGAGTTTCAAGATTTTAGGCTTCAGCCTTTGGGTACCCCCAAAGATTTACGTATTTAGAGATCCTAGAATCATGCAAGTTTTTAAGACTGACAAGATAAAATCCCACAGCTTTTTAGTCTCCCTTTGAATAGGCTAAATTGTATTTATGGCTCTGAAACATCAGGTCTCAACAAGAAACCTCATCCATCTGTTTTAGTATTATTAACATTCTGATAGATAGGCAGAATTGAGTGTAAGTCAAGACAGCTGATGTACTTTGCTAGCAACGAAAGATGCTTATGAAAAAGAAATGATTTGGACCTAGATTTCCAGTGATCTTAGGGATCTAAGGTACCATTGCTAGGCTGATTTAGTAATTATTTTAAAATTGAATGGATTAAGGTGTTTCTGCTGGATTTGATTTATTAACCCACTGCTCTTAATCTGTTAATGAGCCCATACTTCTTGGAATCATCTGTCCTATGTTATGATCCAGTAGCCTGGCTGGATAGGCATTGCCTTAGGAATCTCACTTGAAAAGTCAGCAGCAGCTTGGGTACATCCTGGGACCCTGTTACAGTGAGATTCAACTACCAAAATTGACTTTTTGACCAAAATTGGCTTTTTGTTTGCTTTTTTTGCCCTGTATTTTCAAAGTGCTAACTTGGTGAAAAAATTAATGTCACATTTTTTTTCCCTCACCAGAATCATCCAACAGAGGCAATCCCTGAGGCTCAGATCAGGATGCAGCTCATTTGTCTAAGAGAGTAATGCCCTACATGGGCAGTGGCTAAAACTGACCAGTGGCAGAGTCCTGTATTAATATTGTTACTCTTTATTTTCATTATTCTTCTCAAATTCCACAAATGTATCAGAAAATACATGTGACAGTGAAACATTAGAAATTTTCCATGTCTTCCAAGTCTGTGTCTGTGGTTTTCTGAATGACTATTTAAAAAAAATGCAAAAGATAAGACATGGTGACAAGAACCTTTTTCTTGCTGCCAGAAAAGAAGTAGTTGCAAGGAATGTCTACACTTATATAGAAATGTCTACATTTATACAGGAGTTTAAAACACATCTTCCACACTAATTCTGATTACCATTTTGCCTGTGACTCTTGCTGTTCTAGTTCACTATTGTTTTATTAAAGGTGTATTGAAGGTCAACTGCCACTAACTATACTGCTAAATATTGATTTAACAATTTGAATGAATGTAATTTTCTGTTGTTCTTCCCTACTTAATGTACAGCAGCACTTCAGTGCCCCAGTCAATAAGATCAATAGCACTCAGGCGAAGTTCAGGCTATGGCTGTCACTGGTTTGCTTCCCCCCTCTCTTTGCTTTCTTCACACAGGTCAGACAGGTTTTAGTAAATGTGCAATCTATGTTCCTGCTGATAGGCTGTGGGACTTCGCTAGCTGGATGCATTCTCCGCACACCAATTACTCTGAAGAAGAATATTTTGTGCTTCATACTGATTTTTTTTAATCACACTACTCTTTCTCCTTTAAAGAGAGAAAAGATTAAACAATGAAGGCATCTTTTGTGCTTTTTTCAAAGATTTTCTGTAAACCCTTGTTAAAGACACTTTATACAAGTAAAAGTACATAGCTGATAATTTTTAAATAGCAAGTCATTACTTGGTAACACTCCCTAATCCCTGTGCCAGAGCTAAAAGACCAATATTTAAAGACATAAACATGGTTAAATTAAGCACGTGTTCTAAACATTTGGTTTCATGTTCAGAGTTGGTGTACTAGCAACCTGGAGAGTTACACCGTAGTGAGAATGAAAAAATATCTGGGCAGCCAAATGTTAAGCACTTGGACAAAATAACGCTTAAAATACAATGTACCTTGGTGTTCCATGGGAAAGTATGTGTGATTGTTCCCATTCCATGAATGTGCTGCCTGTCACAAAGAGAAGTCACAACTGGTTGATATCCAGATGGTAAAATGATAGTAAGTGTAGATTTGAGTATGTATGCCCGGAGTCACTTTCTCTTTGAACATTTTTCATTAAATGTCAGTTGTCTTATTTTCTCAACCTCTGTCTCTTTGAAACCAGGAATATATATGTGTGCATAAGTGGACGGAAAGTTTGTGTGAAAAAGGAAGAAACATGACAGTTAATGTCTTTTGACTGATTTTGAGATTAGAACAGGATATGTGTTAAATATGAAACTGATGTTTGTGCTTTCATTTAACAGAAGAATGACAGTAGCTCCAATAAATGAAAAAAAAGAAAAAAAAAAAAGCCTTGGCCAAAGAACTTCACCTCTGCTTTCCTTCCTTAATTCACAGTGAGGTCTAGATCAACATTGTGATCATCTCATGCTGCCAGACTTTTCCTTGCATTATTTTTCAAGTGCAGTTGTTCTTCACAAATGTTCACCCACACGTGAAGGAGGTATTACAGGATGCCCTGCTTCTCCTTGAACCGTCAGTGACTAGGTATGATAAAGATAAGGTTACAGAGGGCCAGCAGGATTGATGCAGCTGCTGAAACCACATGCTTTATGTGCCCAACAAGGAAAGCAACACAATCCCTGATGCCTGCTCTGTAAAGATTAGAAAATGTGATTAGAGAACAGTAGTTTAACCTGGGAAGGTATTATGTTAATGGAACAGGCATAATAAACAGGATCATTTTTTTTGTTCTGGCTCCAGATAACAGAATGAAGTGTAAGGATCAAACATAAAAGCTTCCTGTTTTTCTGCACTGGCTGATGATCATTGAGGATATATTTTGATAATTCGACTGTTCATTGCTTTCCTTATATTTTTCCATGTGAGTCTGTTTTATCAAAACAGATGACATGAAATAGGATGTCTAAGACGAAAAATGAGAGATCAATGCTAACATTTCAGGTACATCTGTGAACTTGAGAAAGTTAAAGGATTATAACTTTATATTCTAATTTACAGTCTCAGCAATTTACAAGTGTCTTCTGTGAAGATCAAACTCTGAAGCTACTTTTCTTGCAGAATAACGACTCATGTCTTTGTTAAAAAAAATAAAGATTCCTTTGTGCTTTCTGTCCATTCTCTTTCATTTTGTGACCTTTCAAAAAGCCCTTTTAGCTGTATGGAATATAACAGATTAAAAACGCCTCAGAGGATCTTTGTTCTGAATTGCTTCTTTCATTATTTGTTTTCCTAAATTATTCTTAATGAAAATAGTTATAATCTGGTTCTTACAAAGAATGTATCTTCTCTCTTATGTTTCCCTCCTGTTATTCCACATCTGTAAGGTGACATAATGATTAAAAATTCTCATCATGCCCATCTGCCTCTGTGCCCTGCACTTTGTCATCTGGCAGTTGGGTATCAAAGTAGCCTCATCAATGTTCTTTGAAAACTAAGCAGGTTGGACACGCAATTTAGATGAAAAACAATTACACTGTGTTAGCTTGCTTTTGGCAAGAGTATTAGGGCTCATCTTGGAGACAGGAAACAAAAGCAGCACTTCATCTTCATAAATTTTAAATGAGGGAAAGTGTATGTGTGTGAGAGAGCTGTCTGGCAGAAGCTTTTCCCTACAATCTTCCTCTAACTAGTTCTTTCCTGTCTAGAATGTGTCCTAGTGTGTGCTACTGACATTGGCTGGAATAATATGTATTTTCATAACACAAGTATTGCTGATGATTGTCTCACTAGAGTTTCTTTTGGATAATGTCTTTGATATTCATTAAAAACAAAAGCTTCACAACCAAAACAAAAGAGGATTAAAAAAGTTAATATATGTTGTATAGACTCCTTTTCAGCCAGACAATTTTTTTAGTCATGTTATTTGTCAGAGCCTACTGTGGTATGTTGTTAAAGACTTCTAAGTGATCATTCTTATAACTTTATAAGCAGCATTCTTGAAAGTCTGTCTCATAAGAATATGAAACTAAACACCACCTTGTTTTCCATATATTTATGCAGAACCCCTCATATGTTACTGTTTTCAGTCATGCTAAGAACAAGTATGTGATGGAATGTACTGACTTTGGAGAAATTGCTTTTTAGGGAGTATGTAAGAGCAAGTTTAATGGTAATCACGCATTTTAGTGTGGTGGGGTTTTTTCCTCAGTAAAGGCCATAATCTGTCCTGCAGCACTTGTAATGAAGTTCTGAACAATGTCAGCAAGAAACTAACAATGTGTCTGTCCTCCTTAAGAAAGGTCTTTGCTCTGAACTTTAATGCTAACCATAAACATCAAGCAATTCTCAATGCATGATATTAACCATGTGACTGAAACATAGTCTGAGTTGTAGCTTGCCAGTATTGTGTTGCTTTGTACTTGAAGTCTGGCAAATGTTTAATGAGGACAATATGTTTGCCTTAAAACTAAATATAAAACATTCTTCTACTTTCTTCATGAATTTTTTTCCTTCGATATATAAGCCCCTTAATTTGATGCACAGTTATAAGAATTTTTTTGTTTGCTTACTAGATTATGGCGGAATCTGATTGTAGAAAATTCTTTAAAATCATGTTTTCCTGAACTCTAGTTAGAACCTAGTCAGTTTTTATTGTAGGCTCCATCACTGGTAAAAAAAGACTTTTTTCAAATTTGATCCAGATATCTTGTCCATAAACATTTTACTCCTTGATCATGACATTCCTGCAAATACGTTATATTTTAATGAGTAGAACAGAGATTTATGACTGTTGAGTCAGCTCTGGATTCTTATTCCTGATACTTTTTCACAGGAAAATAAAAAAGAATTAAGATGGTGTGGGATGGCAGACTTTTAAATTGTTGATTTTTTTTAAGTCTGCCTGTTTGAAAGAACATTGCAGCATCAGATGGGAAAGGTGTGTGAAGCTTATATTTTAGATTGAGATCTGTCACCAAGCTTTTAGGGGCCAGTGTAGATGAACAGTAAAACTTCAGCATATTTAAATGTAAAAGTTTGCACTGTTTCCACGATCGGCCACCCTTTGAGGAAGGCAACAACCTTGAGCTGGAGGTGTAGTTTCATGATGTTCAGATTCAATGGGTAATTGTGACTGGGGATAGATTTGTTATAATCATTTTCTTTCTGCTACATTCTTTGAGGGAGATAGTCTCAAAAATCAGCAGCATTCTGACCAAGGATGTGAAATTTAATCCCCTCTGCCTAAAGAAGGGAAAGGGTTATGTAACTCACTACCTATACTAGGCTATTGATGTTGCCTGGGATGAGTTTGCACTGTTGATCCTCTTCCAGTTTCCTTAACAGTATTAAGGTAGCTCCAGTATATGTTATGTACATTTCACCTTCCAGAATATCTACTATTGTGTATTTTGAGGAAAAGGTACAGTGAATCTTCTTTGTTGTGTACAAAATTCTTAAACAGCCACTGAAAAACTCGTGATACTTTGTTGGGTAGTGAGAAGTTTCATTTGGATGATCAGGTTTTTCATTTCTCTATAGTGAGAACATTATTAATATGGAGCCGAAAAGAAGCAGCCAGAGCCATTTTCAGAGTCTCAGGTAGAGTGCTTTGGGAAGTAGCTGTTGTCCTTAGGAAAGATCCAGCTTTGCTTTCACTATAGAAGAATTAGTCACTCTGCTATTTCTTAAAGTCCATTGTTTTCAGTAGCTTGGGAATGGAGGCTTCTTTTTTCCCTTGGTTACAGCTACTCACAGCAGAACAATATAAAAGTCAAGTGAAAAATGCCATCCCTGTGGAAAACCCCCCCAACATTTGTGTTGCATCTTGAAAAGGTGGCAAACTACAATGAAAATGGCTAGAATTAGGAAAGTAAATTATTTGTTGACTTATTCATGGTCACTAAGAAAGAGACTGCATGTACTAGTTGTTCTGAACAAAGGCACATGAGAAATTTGGAAGAGCCAACACCTGAAATGGAGGACCTTGTTCAAACCCATGTCCACTGCAGTCCACATGGAATCCTGCACCTGAAATTTGTTGCCATGGTGAGTCCCATAACTACAACAGCATTCCCAGTACTCCTAGGCTTTGTCTGCCATGTAGGGACTTAGGGAATGTATTCAGAGGTCACATTCTCTGAGCAACGGCAGCTGTTTCTGTTTGTGCCCAAAGGGTGTGTTAAGTGTGGGGTGTTTTTCAGTACAACCTTACAGGTTAACAGTAAATGCCCCTCACTAAAACCCAAGCAAATAAGAGTGAATCTCAGCTGATGGTGTTGTGTGGTCTCTGCAAGCAGAAGCAATCCTGGCCCTGATCTGACAGAGGGCTGTGTGACTCTTGTACTGTGGCTGTGTCAGCCTGCCAGGGACAAATGCATTTTATCACTTGGTACTGAAATGAGGATTGCTGTCTGGCAAACCCTCGTCTATCTGTTTCCAAAGCTGTGCTAGAAGAGGTTTGGCTCTTGAGCTGTATAAATATTGCTACTAGCAAGCTTCAGTCCTCGCTATCGGTGGCCACATGTGCTTGGCAAGGTTGGTTGGCCTGAGCAATCCAACCATGGTTTGCCTCAGAATTTCCCATATGGAGAGGGATGCAGCACTTCTGGCTCTTGTCCCTTTCAAACAAACTGGTTGCAGATTCCTATATTACATGACATAGAGATGAGACAAACAGTTTAAATGCAGGTCAAGTTAAATGGTTAAGTAATTCAAAGAAATCCTTTTTGGGACACTTATGACCACTGCAGTCTACTTTTCTGTTTCAATGCTGACAGGGGGAGCATATTCAGAGCTCCATAGTCAAGGTTTGCACTCTGTAACTCTGAAAGGTAAGTAATTTTTAAACTGTTTTAGTGTGCGTCTGAATATCTAACCAAGCTGACAAAAAGGCAGGAGGAAAACAATAAAATTACATGACACAGACAATGAGAAGAGCTGTAGAGATTTGAAATGGTTTTGAATGTTTTTTACCCAAAGAGCAGTGGTCCAATAGCTAGAGTGGATTATTTTGGGCTCATAGGACAGCTCAATTCACTACTGAATACCAAGTTGCTGATCTTAAAATTGTCAACAGGACCTAGCTGTCACAGAGGTGTTGAAAGAGAGCTCTTCTTTGGTTTAAAATTGTGTAAAATTTAGTACTAGTATTATAGCATATGTTAAATATTCTGGAATTTTTAAGTAAGAATGAGGGAATTTTAATAAGCAGAAAATCAAGCAAATTATATGTGTTGGGCCTTAGACATTAATTAAACACCATGTTAAAAGTCATTTAAAAGGACAGGTACTGAGAAATTCTTATGGGGCAGGTGAGGGAATGCCAAACTTGTTAACACTAGGTAGCAGAGGCTAAAAAATAAAGACTGAAGTCAATTAACTACATGTGCAAACAGCAAAGTGATTTCTTCTCTCTTCTTGAGTGTTTCCCAAGGAAAAATGGTGATGCTTTTAATAATTCTTTTTTTGGACTGTACAGCTGATGTGCATTAGATTCAAGTATGTCAGGAAATTGTTCAGGATTGAACACTCATGAGAGTTTGCTGCTTGCACATTGTGATTACCAAGTTTTAAGAGAAGACTCAAAAAAGAAAAGGGGAATGATATTTCAATAGTTTTCCCAGAAGCTTTGCCCTAAGGAAAAAAAAAATCAGTGATAACCAGCTTTTTCCATCATAGTCCAAAAATTCTCATTCATTATGGTATTTTAATAGCTCTGGAAATTCTCTGTGTAACAGGCAGGTAACTCAACTCTTTTTGTTCTGGTGTAGGATTGACTCAAGAGTTTGTGGATTGGAAAAAAGAATGAGATGAGTCCTGCATAAGGCACCATCTGGTATCTCAACTATTGAATCTTTTGTTGCTTTTAACACTTTCATGCTTAAAGAATGTGACTAAGCTGTCTAATATACTAGCACTCCATTTTCTTTTCTCCCATTCCTGGCAACATCCCAGAGGAAGCTACTCCTAAATGTTCTTCTGCTTTTCATCTCTATTAACTTCTTTTTCCTTATTCAGGTTTAGCCTAGCACAAGCAGGCATATAGATATTGCAAAAGAAAAGCTATGAAAATAGACTGCAAGGAAAATCAGGGAATGATCTCTTTTATTGCAATGTACTTTTTTTAACTGATGTTTCTCTGAAGGGTTTAAAGAAAACTCAAATGGGAACTGTCAAAATTTCCCCAGAAAACTGTCTCTTAGGAAACTCATTTTATCAAGCTTTGCTCATGACAAGTAGAGAGAGTAAACTTTATGAATAAACAAAGTCTCTGTGTCCCATGCAGATATAAGTGTATATATTTTCATTCCAAATGTATTCTACAGCTTTCTGTATCTTACCATACATAGATGTTGAAGAAATTAGACAACAGTTCATGTTTCACAGTCAAGGAATTTTTTTCCTTTCTGGATTCTGGGGAGATAATTTCAGTGCTTTCCTCCAGTTTTTATGACTCAAAAGTCAAAACATTTGAAAGAAAAGATTGTCTTTCTCTGTTACCTTCTCCTTTCATATCACAAGTTTACCCTTGTTCCAAGTTATACTCCTTGGCTGTCCATATCTTGGAGACAAGAGTCTCCTTGTCTTCATCTTATACTTAGTCTCAAAAGACCCTTCCAGTGCAAATAAACACCCATGGCATTTTAAGTGTATGGCAGTATACAGTCTGTATATTAAACAGATATTCTTAAATAATAATTTCAAAAATTATTACATAGGTTTTCAAACTTGGGAATCATTATGCCAGTTTGAACTAGTTAAAACTGCACTCTAGTTTAGTCTTGAATGGTTTTAATGATTGTATGGTGCTCTTATTCTTTTGATATTTGAACTTTTTGAAGTCATGTGTGTTGTTTTTTTTCTTTCCCCCTTCATATGTTTACTCTTTTTTTTTTTTTCACCCCACCATGAGGACTGTATCTGTATTCATAAAAAAAATTTAAAATCAAATTGAAAATTCAGGTGTGCTTGACTAATACATCAGTTCAGTGATTAGGACTTTAATATAAGGGTTAGTTAACATCAGACTTGCAGAATTAGTATACTGTGTTTCTGGGGCTGAAGACATACAAACATCTGAAGTTAGGGACAGAGCCAAACCTTCATATGCTAAGAATTACTAAGTGGCCTCGAAACTTTCCTAAAGTGGAACCTGAATTAGTCCTGATCTAGCAGAAGCAAGGCCTATGAAGAATGCATGATTAAGCAGACAAACGAGGAAAATGGAATAGTCCAGTGGTAGTCCTGTCTCTGCTACCACTCAGCTGTGCCTGAGACAACTCGCTTACTTCCTCAACCCTCACAGTTCAGGCAGTAACACACTCTGATCTTGTGTGACAGCAATGCTACCAGAAAGTAAATTGTGAAAGCTGGTTCTAGTGATTGAGACTGGTGGAGGTTGTAGCTTTGGCCTCTTGAGATATCAGAATTTTGTGAACAGAAAAATGTTAGCATAGAGCTCTCCTCATCATTGTACTCCTTTGCCTCTTATGGAACTCACAAGCTCAGCTTGATCACACCTAAAAAGTGAAAGCTGTGGTTTTGACCACCCTAGAACATAAAATCCATGTCTATTTTTTAATTTTGCAAATGAGCTCTTACAATCTTAAGAGTGAAACCAAACCCTCAAATTTATATGCTTCTGTTCTTCAGGCTATCTAAATTTAAATTTAATATATTTAGTTCATTTCTAATGGAAACTGTAGGGGACGGGATCAAAAGTCTTTTTAACTTCGGCTTCTGTCCACTGTCATTGATCTGCAAATTTTTCTTTTAGAACATGTTTAAAACCCTTTTTACATTGTCTGTTTCCTGCCTGCCCACTGAGAAAGCCTATTTGATTAAAAAGCATCGCACAATTGATCAAAGCTTCTGATCTTTTGGACTAGGTGCTGGTTAATGTTTCAGCAATACATCCCTAAATGTGAGATTGGACGGTAAGATGTCTGTTTGCAGGGGGAGACTTATCCATTTGACAGAAGTCAAATGAACAAGTAATTTTTACTGTAACTTATAACAAAGCAGTGATGTGCTTGAGATTCAAGAGAATAAAAAGTCTAAACGGCTCTTCCCATTTTCCTCCTACTATGCTCTGTAATTAAACATGCAGAGATGACCCTGCTTGGTGTTTGTGTGTGGGTGAGTTCTCAGATCAACATGAAAGCATGCTGAATTAAATTTTCTGGATCAAAGATTTGGGTTGTTTAGCAGGATGATGAACAGCTCTTGTCACTTTGTTAAAGGAAGGGAGTTTCTCAAATGGAGTTCCTTAAATGGTATGCCTGTCTCACACTGTGTGATGTAGCACAGATCCCCTTTCCGCATGTACATCTCTGCTGAAACTGGCAGTGTCTGAGCTGCCTCCAGAACTAGGTGTAGTGTTAATACACCTCTATGGTCAGTTCACCATGATACGTAGCAGTATCTTTATTTTTTTTGTACCTGACCTAGCCTATATTTGCCATATTGTACAGTGCCACTGACTAGTGCAAGTGCTGCTAAATGGTACTGTCTGTCCCACAGGACACTGTGTGGGATAGACTTCAGAATGCTAAGGACTCAGATTGACAAACCAGTCCCTGGAAGACAAAATTACTACTATTTGGGTAGATAGAGGAAACAAAAGCATTGTGTCAAAAACTGTCAATAAAGTTGTTTGCAGAAATAAAGAACACATATTCAAACGCAGTAGAACTAAACACTGAAATTATTTCCTTAAGACTATGTTAAATTCTTCCCCCCACTATTCAGAAACTGAGTGTCATCTGTAAACAAAGACGACCCAAAATCCTTGGGGATGTTGATGCAGGATGAAATTCAATGGATTGTGGTTTTTTGAGGTCTCAGTAGCTAATAAATTAGCTATATAGACTATATAGCTATATGACTATATAGAAGACTGGATTTTTTTTCCTTATTTTCTGTTAATTGCTGATGGGAGGTTTTAGTAAAGGATCTGTTTGCTGCCTTTTTACAGTGCCACTACAATAAAGATCTCACTGAGACTTCTAGGTGTTGGTGATAAGCACATTATACATGAAAGCATCAGTACAACACTTTCTTAAAATGTGACTCTTACTTAGGAAAGAGGTTGGTGTAGACATGAGTTGTAGTTAAAGTTTCAGATGCATGCTGTCATGTCTGGCCTCTTTACCACGGAGGCCTAGCAACTGCAGCTTTAGTGTACGGGGCAGAAAGAGTTCCTGACTTCTCATCAGTGCTTTGCATCATCTGCTTGTAGCAGTAGAAAGACACAAAATGATAGAACTTAATGTCTTTCAGGGCAAAAAAAACTTTAATGAAATAGTGCTGAGTCTTTCCCCCCCCCAAGTTTTAATGGAGTTGCTTCATGAGGTTTTCTTCTATATCTCTAATAAACCTCATCATGTGTGTTTCGCAAATATTTTCACTGACACTAGTATCAGAGGCCCTACTTTTGATTGTAGCAGATTAGTACAGGTATATTGTTAGGCTAGAAATAATAAATTTCTCTGCATGTGGGTGGCAACTATACAAGGCTTTTTAGAAGCTGTGATGTTCTGTACCTGTGTGCCTTGCTTACAGTCATGAGAAGATGACATTCCTGTCCAGAGTCTGCAATGCTTTCTAAAGCTGTATTCTCAATACTTCTCACTATAGAAGTATATGGTGTCTTTCTCTGATTGTTCTTTGGGACAAGTTAAAATTTTGAAGTAATTTGTTTGCCTAAAAAACTCTGCTTTTGCATCACCCTGCGTATTTGTTTCTTTAGGATGTCTGTCTTACCAGCTCCTTACAACGTGACTGTCTTGCAGATTATTTGATTTGAACCCAAGTCATCTCTATTTTTTATGTTACTTTTGCTTTTATGCTGTATGCATATATATGAATATGCCTTTTCACTTTCTTTTTTGTAAAAAATCACTTAGATTTTCAAAATGCACAGAGACAAATAGAGAATGGTAAAGAATTAAAATATCTCCATAATACTGCACTGAATATCTCTGGTGGTTGAAAATGAATCTTGGAGAAATAATATTCACTGTTCCCTCACAGTTTTCCCATGTAAAATCCTGCTCATTGGAGAAGGATATACTTATTTTTGCGCTACACAAAAAGCAACAGCTGGCTTCTCTTGTTGTGGGTGAAACACAGGGCAAATTGCTGTGTGTAGGGTCGCTCCCTGTGCTTGACTGTTTCTCTGATTTAATGCTGGCAGAGCCCTCTCTGAATGCGCAATGCAGAATTTAGTCTGCACCTAGCCACCAGTTTGCAATGTGCCCTTTATCTTATACAGCTGTCAAGTCTTCTGTGCTAGATTGATTTCTCCCTATACCAAAAGACCAACAATGAGATGAAGTGCCAGTCAGTTTTCTTAATTAGGTTCCTTTTTAAATGCCTGCTTGCAATCCTTGTAGTGTCATTTGAAGCTGGCTCTTGCAGCCAGTGAGGTGGATCTGCCATTTTTAAAGGCTTATTTTTGCGTTATTGTGTATTTGAGCTTTTGTTCTTTAATGGTCTTCTCTTTTTCTAAAGCCATGTCAAAATGCTTAAAGTGAATATCAGAAGGCTGTAAAATCATGAGAGGAATTAAGAAACAGAGAGCTCATTGCAGAATCATTTAAATGACTGTATTGCTGCTTTTCTGACATTATCCTATCTGACAGTGGTGGGGCAGTGCATAGCACCTTCCATTATGTGTCACAGATCTAGGAATTGTGGAAATTAAATCTATGATTAAGAACTAAAGGGTAACATTGACATAATAGATGTCTTCATTCCTTCCAGAAAGGCCTCTGCTAGCACAAGGAGCATAAGCACATATAGAGACCACATATATAGTCCCCTTGTGCAACACCTGTGTGTTACCTCAAAAGAAGAAAAGGTATTCAGGCAAGTAAGACTTTTGTTTAGTGTTGCTCTACACTTTGCTATTTGACATCATCAGTCTCTCTCCCATTCATACTTTATTTTCAGAGGATTTTTGTGACCTTGAACATAAGATGAAATGTCTCTTCCTCTAGGGTCTGTACATGAAATGTGCTGGCTTTCAAAGGAAATCTTTGTTCAGAGAATATCCTGAGAGTCTTACTGTCACCATCTTTAAAAAAACACCAAACCCAAAAACCACTTCCTTTTTTACTTTTCCACACAGCACATTGTTTGGGATATTTTCCATTGTCAGTCCCCTTCCTTTCTTTGTTTTAAGCTTGAAGAGTAAAGCTGAGAAGACAAAAGCAGAAATGTTGTGCCTGGCATGTGCCCATGTCAGTCCCTCTGTAACACTGATTGCAAATGTCACAAACAAAAAAGTTTACTGTTTGCCAAATTAGCTTTTTGATTAAGTCCACAAATCATTGGTTCAGAACATGCCTGAACAAATGGAATAATTGTATATACAAATGAATGAGAATTATACCCATGGCAATTTTTTTTCCTATTTAGCTTCTCCTCATCAAAAAGCAGAAATTTCTCCATCTGAAGTTAATTCACTAACATTACTGGCCATAAGCTTCTGGTAGTGACTCTGGTTTCAGCAGAAACAGCAGTGCCTGGACATACACAAAAGCTATTGTAGATAGAGTCAAAATGTGTCCAGACCAGCAAAGATCTTCAGCTTCAGTAAAAAGAGCAAACATGAGTCTACTTGTTTTTTTCCTGTGCCCTGAGGTGAGGAAAAAAGCATCCTAATATTGCCACAACTGTCAAAGGTAAAGCAGCAGCCAACAGATGCTTTCCCTCCAGTTTTGGTGGTATACAAAGTCGCTGTACAGCTCACAAGAAAGCTGCTGTGTTACCTTTATGTGGCCCATATTTCATCCTACAGAGTGGAGACTAGAAATCTTCTGAGGAACGTCCGTTTCAAAACATTTTTCCCAAACTGTGTTGCCTTGGCTTCCTGTAGCACTCTGTGGTCCAGGCAAATCTGGTAGGTAGCAGCAATGTGCTTGTTTCCCAGTGTCAGCTCTGTGGCCTCCTGACTCTGATTTAACTCCTCTGAGTTACTATTGTAATATGCTGTTACAATTCTAAGAGCAATAAAATCATCATATAAAATGAGCATCTCATGTTCCTACACTGGCTTTACCTAAATTACCCATGGTTTTGACACAAGAAATCAACCCAGATTCTTTTGGTATAAAAAACCAAAAAATCAAGGGACTTCTTGCTTCTCAAGTCTCTAGCAATTGTTCTAGTGCAATAGCAACGAGTTCTTTTTTTTAAAAAACCCTGCATGTCTGATTCTTAAGATCATGCTTCCTTTTTTTTCTGCTCCATTCTTCTTCACATCACTAAAACTCTAATGCAAGTTATGTTTGTTTGTTTAAAACCAGTAGAACTTGTTCCACTGCTCTGATGTGGTTTAATTGTATGCACAATGCAACAGATGCAGCTGGAGCTTCTCACAGTGTGAACACAGAACATAATTTCTTGCAGTGGATGGTACCAACTTTATTTTTCAAAAATAACTTTCTGAAGAGGCACTGCCTGTTTTCCTGTAGCCCTTCTCTTTCCTCCTGAGCATTTAAAGGTGGTGAGTCATGGGTAAGCAAAGTAGCCATCTTGTCTAGTTTTCCATTTGTACAGCATTGTCTGAGGGGCTCACGGTGTAATGAAAACAATTCAACACCAGATGGCAATGTTGCATGAGCTTAACCCGTGCACTTCCTCAGAGGGGTGTAGCAAGACCTGTGGAAGGAAGTGGCACAATTTGTTTGGGAGAATGAGTAGCCATATTGGCAAAACTCTTTTATCTCCTTTAAAAGTACCTACAATGGAGGTCAGAAAGGATAATTTTCCTCTTTGCCGGGTGCTAAGAAAATCTAGCAGGAAGTTCATATGAAATTCAGCTCAAGTAAAAAGATTAAGCACACCTTTCTTAAAGAAATATGTGTTCACACTTCATCTTTTTTTTTTTTTTTGCAGTTGCTCTTCCTAATGATTAACACCAAGAGACATTTCCAAGGTTATACTAACTGCATGCAAGAATTCTGCCAATCACAGTTCCCAGAAAGCAACTGTGAGAATTTTTTTTATATGTGCTCTGAAATCACAGTTTTTTTCTAATTTTAAGGTGTCAGCTGACTGTATTCATTGTAACATTGCATCATTTTAGTAAATTTGTTTCTTTTCTCTTGAAATAGCTTTCTAATGTAATTCTACTTACACAGAATTCTCCCCCAGAGATTTATTTGAATAGAAATCATACTGTCAGGACATATTTTTCATTGAATGTTCCATTGAGTTCACTGCTATTCTACTCTGCTTGTTAAATGCATTATGCATAACAAACACACATGATTCCAAATGAGTACTCATGTATGGTACTTGATGTATGCATTATATGGAACCTACTGTTAAGATTATGGTCAAATAGCTTACTTCTAAAATTTTGATAATTAAAGTCTGAGTGGAAATTTAATTTATTGAAATAGAATAAATATTAGACAAAGTCTAACTGGAGAAAAAAAGTAAAAGTCAAGGTTTTCATAGTAAGAAACACAATTTGACAGAGGCAAACTTAGTCGAACAGTAGCTGCAAATGCACAAAATGGTCTTTTGTCTTTCCAGTAACCTTAGTCTGTGTCCATCCAATAGATGTAGCTGAAATACTCATAAAACCAGTAAACTCTTTCATGTCTTTTTTAGCTATTTTTGGTGGCATTTGAAGAAAGCCTGAGGAATATGCTTAAATTGATGATTGTGTAGTTCACTGATTAATAAACTGAATGGAGTGTATTACTTCCTTGAACTCAGTAGTAAGTGGTTTTGGCCCAATCAGTTCCTCCTTGCCTGAGGTGCTGACTTGTTGCCTTTGGGTACCTCTTTAATATAGCAGGTAATTCTGCCCGTTGTTTTCCTATATTGACTCCAGAGGAGGGCTAGGATGATTTAGTGGCTTCATTAAGCACTTAAACAGGGGGGATGAATCTAGTCACAGTTTAAAATTATTTTAAGTATCCTTGTTCTACACTATTTTCCTTCTCCTCCTCCTTCCATTCAAGGCAGGAATACAGCAGATTACCAGCCATATTTCCAGTGGTCCGTCATTGATAGCTTGGGGCGACACCAATGATAGATTTGTCTGTACCTTGAGCTTCATCTTTATAATCCAGGGTGAAACCATAAGACAAGGTTAAGAAGCAAATTGTCAGGCACACTGCAGTAGTGCTAAAGTCAATTTTCAGTAATTCCCTTGCTTTGCGCTTCTCAAGGTTGTGTTTTCAGATGGATGCTGGTGGTACTGTCCTGGTTTTGCATCCTCTACCAGCTGCCAGTGTGCTTAGCCATATTTCTTCTTGCCTGGAAGTACAGCATCGGTTCCAAGGTATCCTTCCATCACAGAAGGAATCTCTTCACTGCCACGTCTGGCTGTACATCTTTCAGGGTTGATTGACAGCACCTGCCATCATTCAACCTAGAGAGGGAGGACTGAGATACTGGGAGCCTGATGTCAGATAGGATGCTTGGGAGAATGTAATTTATAAATGTACCCAGAATGAGGTTTTAAGCATATATAGACTGCTGCAATTACAAGTCACGAGAAGAATTGTGATTTGCTTATTATTGCCCTTCTGTTACACTCTTCGTGAAGAAGTTCTTTGGGAAACAAAGCGTTATTGCAACAGTAATAAGACAACTTATTGTAAAATGGTTTGTTTATATGTTGGAGCCTGATAGGCAATGTACATGTGCAAACAACATGGCAAGATATTTCATTATGATCATGTTGCTCATTCAGGTCAAGTCACTTATCCAGACCACTGTACAATGAGATGTCAAACTATTGTCACTGCGACATCCCTTCTCCTTCCAATTTCACACTGGTAATTTTGGCAGAACAAGAAGGGGAACGTGTGAAGGTTGCACCTTTTAAAACAGATTTGGGCTGACAGGATAAATTATAGCATTATTGCCTAATGGGTGGAAATGAAACTCTGCAATTTCAGGCTCCAACAAGATTGCTTCTTTGTTAAGGTATGGGTATCAGACTTCAAGTGGATTTCACAAAATCTCATGTAGATATCTGAATTAAAATATATTTCAAACAAAACTCTTAATCAGCAATCCTCAGTAGGATTACTATCACATTGCACTCTTTTTTTCTCTTTGTTTTTTTATTTTTTCTTTTTCATAAGGAAGTTGCAAGCCTTGTGTTTAATTTTTTTCCTGGAAGCAAAATACAAAGTGAGATAGCAAGAACAAAGAGAAATATTATCCGCTTCTTGAAAGACTCAATGATATAGATTTAAAATCTTAAGTGAGGGAAAAATTCTACTCCCTAATCCCTTACATTCTGTCATAATATGTATTTTTTTCCCCACGGAGAAATTACTACCTACTGATTCTTTTACGAAGATCTACCTTGCTCAGTTTGAGCTGCATGGAGGTCAATCATCTGTATTTGTTTTTCTCTTTTTTAAAGAAGTTAAACAGGTTTTGAAGTGGTTTTGGCTGTAATTAATAAGACTTCTCATAAAAATAGATGCCACAGAATTCTCTGGAACATATATTTTTAAAGTGTCATTAATTTTTTTTTAATAAAAAGAGTTAATAAATTCACAAGGAAGCATTTTAAGCTCTGAACAGTAACATGAACTAGTTTAACTTACTGTTGCAAAGCTGATGGAAAAGACATGATCAACATTTGTTGTGTGATGCTAATGAAATCTCTTCTCAGTTGGGAAGCCTCCTGTATTGCCAAAAAAAAAAAAAGCTGATGCAGTGATCTATAAGATATGGTGAATTTACCTGTTTCTTTTCAGAGCAAATTTCTCTGTGTTGCCAGTCCAATTGGAATTGAAAACCTTTCCTGCGTGGTACTCTTGTCTTATGAACTGGTGGCATTTGTTAGCCTGGGTGACCAGAATGGCCTGCCTGGTTTCTTGCCTGCCTGTAGGACTTGTTGCTGACAGAGAATAAACATGATGATGACAATCCACAGTCAATCAGACAGCATGAAAACCTTACATGCCTACTGCACAACAGTACTTCCTCAGTGTCCCAGTTAGGAGTCCAGTGAGTATTTGGCCTCAACTTGTGCTTCCTCCTCTGGCTCAGAGGTGTAACTTCACTCAAGCTGCACTTACAGTGGAATCCTACCTTCCTCCCCCCCCCAGTTTTTATATTGCATGCAAGCTAGGAGTTGTTCACAAGTCACAGAGGGCCACACTAGAATGCCCACAGAGGTGGGCATTCTCTAATTTGGATTGTGGCACAGAGCTTACAAGCTAGACTACCTTTGGATATCTCTGTTATTCATTCTATGTTTTGCATTGAACTCTCATGCAATTAAGAAGCTGGGAGACTGAAGGACAATTCTGTTTTAAGAGAAGTAGAACAAAATTTGGCTCTTGACAATAAGTGGCAGCAAAAGAGACTTACAAGCCTGATTTGTTTCTCCATCTACATGAGATATCATGCAAATTATAGGCTATCATAGGAGCATCTGCAAATTCTAAAACCTGTTTTTAGAATAAAGAAGAGTTTTATTACCTGAGACATCTTACAAAGTGTGCTGCAGCTACTGAGATAATTCTTTTAACTTTGATATAAAAAGTTTAAGAAACCCATTTTTTTGGGAAGGCATGTTTACAACCCATTTGAAAATTTTGAGTTACATTTCTAGAAAGTTGCAACTGTCCAAATGAAGGAACATGGCAGTTCCTTCAAGGTTAGGCACTGTCTCTTACTCCATTTCAGTGTCTGAAATCTTGCTTTTCCCCAGAATTCTCTAAGGTACATATCACTGTCTGTTACATGTTTTAATTAATCTGATAATTGCTGTACATGGAGTTTACCACTGATTCAGTCAACTTATGTTGGGAAGCCTGATGTTCTATATTTGTTGAAAACAGATAAGACCAATTTCATTCCATATGTTCATTGTATAAGGTCCAGATGAATGTCACTTGTCTGTTCTTCAGCACAGGCAGTTAGATCTGGTATTCATTGCCACCAAGTCCTTTACAGGAGATGCCTCCTGCCCCTGTTTGCACTTTGTCATCTCCACCGTGGATTTTTTCCATAAAGACTGGCCATTGATACTCCTCTAAGTTAGACACCATCCTGATTCTTTCAACAGAGAAATCAGTTAGCAACAGAAAAAATAAGAGTGTATAGAATAAGGCATTCAGTGTTTTTAAAAAAACAGAAGAGATTTTTTTTTCTTTTTCTTTCACAGGCCTTCTAGGAGTAAAATCTGGGGCTAGGGAAAAGGAATAAAGCACAAAGAGCAATACATAAACCAGCTCATAAGACTTCTGAAAACTCTCTTGAAACTTAATCATCTAGTTTTGATGATGCACACGTGAGCTGGATTTTGTCACAGAACTATTTCTGTGCTTCCCTGAACAAAGACTTCTTTTCCTATCATCTGTAACATCTGTTACTGCTTGCTCTTGAAAATGTACTAGCTTTAAAACTTTTATGAGAAAAAACAAACCTTTTGGTTTTAGAATTTGTCAGCTACTGAGCCTGTATTGTTCAGGTGCTGTTTGGTCTAACACAATGTGTAAATCAGGTTAAAAGAGCAATTCAGAAAAAATAGACTTCATTCAAGAGTTATAGGAACCAATCTAGAAATTTAGTTTTCTTCAAAGTAGATGAGCTAGGAAGGGATACACTAAGAGGTGACTTATGTTCGGTTGTTGCAGGAAGCATTGATGTATTTGGCTTTTAGTTAAATATGCAGGTATGGTGATGTTCATAATAATAAACTGTCGTGGTTTAGGAATGACATTCACCAATATAGTACACTCACTTAAACTCTCATGCGACTTGCTCTTTCCTCCCTGACTCTCCCTTCCTCCTGCTGCAGGATGGAGAGAAGAATTGGAGCCACAAAAGGTGAAGATCATCGGTTCTTCATTGTCATCCCTGTCATCTTAATCACTTTGATCACATCAGTAATGCAGACATTGACATCTTTCCTCTGCCTTAGGGACTCTACAAGGCCTTGAGATGTTGGTTTACTTGGTATGTGCCTTTCATGTGATTTATGGTAATCGCATACAGTACTTAATATTTTGGTCCATGTTTCCTGCAGTCTCAGCTGAAGGTTTGAGAAGTGCTATCAACTGTGCTTGGCCATAGTTACCAGTTTTTGGTGCGGTAGGGTTTTCTTGTTGTCTGCATATCACAAGAATAGTACTCAGGTATTCCATCTACTCACTACTTTACTTCTTCAGCATCCTGCCTAAAACATGATGAAGGTACAATAAGTAATTGTCTGGCACCCACTCTTAAGAGCAGTAGCTAGGACCCTAGTGAAAAAATGGAAAAAAAGGATGAAGAGTGTTGGAAAGGAATTGTTCAGATTGCTGTGTCAGACTCCTGGCTACTCTAGTACAGTGTATCCAACAATGTAAGTAACCAGCTGCTTCAAAGAAGGGTTAACAAGACTTGAAGTAGGCAGCAATGAAATAATCCAATCAAAGAAGAGGATTACTCTCAGATTTTACTGATTTTAGCAAAAAAGAAATGAGCTGCTGGAGCACCTTCTTATAATTGACTAGAGAAATAAGGTTCAATGTTCACTTATATTACTTGAAAGGTAAACACTGCTATTCCTTTTAATTCTTCTGCCTCTGTCTAAAAACTGAAGCACAAAAAATCCACTCCTCAGATCCCATGTAGTTTGAACTCATATGTTTCAGTAGCATTGTCTACACTGGCATTTTCCACAGGCATCATACATTTTCCAAGCACAAAATTTCTTGCAGTGATACTTCACAGACTACTGGACAAGAATGGATTTACCTAAATATAGGGAGAAAAAACAGTATGTTTGCCTGGACGTTTTCAATAGAGACTTTTTTGTTCAAAGTCAATGATAAAAGGCACAGACTTACGTGGTAGAAGTACAGGTGATTTTATTTATTGTCGAAACAAAATGTAGAAAACACTGAGTAATAAATCCAAGTAAAGATTGTCCAACAAAATATAGGAACTGACAGGTGAAAGCTTTCTTTTATTAAAGGTTGTGGAGGCAACAAGTAGGGAGAGAGGGAAATAAAATCTGGAATTGCCTGAGATTGTGAACTGAAAGTGAGTGAAACTGAAATAAGATTTTATGATCCATGGAAAGAAAAGAAGAAGGAAAGAAAAATAAAGATTATGAACTTCCAGAAAACACGTTTCAATTAGTTCTCAGAATTGTTATTTAAAGTCACATGGAAAGAAAACCTGATGAAAAAAGAAGCTACAGAGATCTGCCACAGGACAGATAGATAGAGTAAATAAGGCCAAGTCATGGCAGCTTTACTGACTTCAAGAAATGATTGAACAAAACATGCAAACTTGGCTATCTAGCTGACAGCCTTATGGAGAAGAAGTATAATGTGAATATGTACTAACAAAGTCAGAAAGTCAAGGCACAGAATGAGGTTAAGTAGCAGGAAATGTCAAGGGTAAAAGAAAAGCATTTTAAAATAGGTTAATTGTAAGTTCCATGAATCTATTATTGGTAAAAGGAAATTGATGGGAAAAGGAAACCCTTTTCCTTCCCAAACTGAAAATCATCAAATGATTTATAGTCCTTGTTGCATTTAGTCTTCACAAAAAGGTCCATCAGGAGTGTATGGTTAACACAATACCCATGACAAAAGGTTCAAGCTGAACTTCAGAAATGACAGATAAGAGACCACTTAGATAAATTAGATGTTTTCAAATTGTCTGGTCTGATAAACTTCGTAATCGTGTGCTTAGTGACCTGGCTTAAGCAATGTCAGAATGGCTGGAACTTGCCTTTGAGAAATGGTGGAGGACAGCTGCTGAAGAGGAGTGCTAGAAAAATAACAAGTGTAGTGCCTGGTACTAACTTATACATAGAAACAGGGAGAGAGGAAATCCAGGAACTGTGGATTAACAGACTACTTCAGTTCCAAGACTTTGAGCTTTTGAAAAATAACAAGGAAAAGAATAATAACTAACCTGGATTTATTGAGAACAAAATAAGCCAAAACAAATCATAGCAAGGGGATAAGATATTTGGACAGCGGAGATACAGTAAATACCACCAGCTTTGGACACTGGTTAATATATTAGCCTAAGAGGGTGAAAAATAAAATACTGTCTTGATGAAAAATATTGCAGTAGTAGGTGGCACCATTTAGAGACTCTGTTACCTCAAATTCACTTAAACTGGATATATGTATCTATCGTGGTTCCATATCGGGTCTAAGGCTGTTCAGATTTTAATGAAAATCAAAAATTCTTCTGATTTAGGTTTGGAGATGACTAAGTGTAGGAGAAAAATTTCATAAAGATAATCTGGGGAAAAATTAAGATGAAACTCAAAGGAGGACAAGCTAACACATTGACACAAGAAGTCCACAAATACAAGGAAAAGTTGGTTATTATCTCATACCAAGAGAAACATGAATGGGTCACAGTATTACTTCCTGAGCAGTACATGTGTTCTCTTACCAGAGCAACATCTGGGTTTGGGTACTTAAGGGGAATCATAGATAAATTAAGATGAATTTAGAAAAGGACAGTGCTTGAGCAAATGTGGCCTGTGAGAAAGAATTGAAAGTCCTGTAAATGTTTATCTTAAAGAAAAGGTCAGGAAAGCACCGAGAATCGATTACTGATATAGTTAGAAGGGTGCTTGCTAAAAGGAAAAGAATGACTTCTTTTCCCTTATTTGGAGAGAAGAGTGCTAATGAGCTTAGATTGCAAGAAGAAAAAAAGGTCAAGGTTGAAATTGTCAAAAAACCTTCCAATGGCGAGGCCAGTAAAACACGGGAATACATTACATGGGGATATTGTGGATTTTGCATTTGTGGTGATCTTTCAGATAATTTTTGTAGATGCATTTGTCTAGTATATTTGATTGCTGTTTGACACAGAAGCATGTAATAAAACTACTTCATCCTGGGTTTTTTTGCATTTCCTGCAAAACAGTTTCTCTGCATGCCTACTATGCAATGCAACTGGGCTGCTAATATGGACAGGGCTTTAGTAATACAGTGACCATTTTTGAGCATTTAATTGAGTTTTCTCCAAATTTTATCCTAAATAATCAGAATTCTACTGAACAGGAACTATCTTATGCAAGTTTGTCTTTAATTTGAAAATGTTTCAAGAATATGTAAAGATTTTATTTTTAAATCCTCAAAGCAAGAAGTAACCTGGAAAGAAAGAATTACAGCAAGAGAAACTAAAAATGGATGGAAAAATCAAGAAATAGTTGATGATAGTTCTACAGGGCTCAATTTTAGGGCCAGTGCTCTTTAATATTTTTATAAGTGTCCTGGATGCAGGAAACAAATGCACATTGAGTAAGTTTGCTGACAATACTGAATTAGGAGAAGCTGTGGACTTCCTTGAGGTTAGAGAAGTCTTGCAGAGAGAAAGGTTTTTAACACAGAGGGAGGTCAGTCACTGGAACAGGCTACACAGGGAAGTGGTTACAGTACTAGGCCTGCTAGAATTCAAGGATAATCTGGATGATCCTCTAATTCATATGGTTTACTTTTAGGTGATCCTGTGAGGAGCAGGGAGCTGGACTTGATGACCCTTATGGGACTCTTCCAACTTGAGTATTCTGTGAATCTATAATCCATCATAACAAAGCAGCTGGACAGTGTACAGCAGGAACCCACCTGAGAATGGGAAACAGGAAGCATTAAAAATTATTATCAATAGCAATAACACTATCTGTACACATGCAGTTGAGACTATCTCATGCCAGGTGCTACACACCAAAATGTCAGGAAAATGACAAATGGAACAGGTTGTCCAGAGAAGTTGTGGCTGGCCCATCCCTGGAAGTGTTCAAGATCAGATTGGATGGGGCTCTGAGCAAGCTGATCTAGTGAAAGGTGTCCCTTTCCACAGCAGAGGGGCTGGAACTCTATGATCTTTCCAGCTGAAATTATTCTATGATGCAATGATTTTGTGGAAGGCTCAAGATATCTTTTCAGGAAGAGAACAAGTTGCAGAGGTTGGAAAAGCTTTCTTGGTGGTGCTGCTTTTGTCATAGTATTCCATCTCCATAAATTATGATACTCAAGCTGTATTTAATGTCTTGCTGTAATACCAACATAAGCTGGTTTACTGACAAAGTAAAAGATATGAAGAGCTATATCTACAGATATGCTTTGACAAGTGCTATATCAAAAAGCTTTTTTTGAGTTTCTGGTAATTTTAGTCAAGATCGGGTTACATGAAAAATATTGCTAATGAATTTATATTAATCTCCTATATTCAATAGAAATCTTCTGCATCGATAGAAATCTTAGTGTACAGAAACACGTACTGTCTCCCCACATTAACCAGCAAACATAAAATGACTACAGAAATGAAGGCTGTGAGAAGATCTTCAGCTTTTTTCTGAATTCTGGAGACTTGCTAGTGAAGTAGGAATCTTGTATCTTGAGAAACATATTGTGGAAATAGTAGGAATCAAATTTTTATAGTCTTTGACAAAATGAAAGAATGAAAGCATTGAAATTGCAGTGCTTTCCTTTTACCTGTTAGATACTCAATAAAAAGTGTACTTTCTTCAAGTTTCATGTAGTTTAATATTTTGATTCCAGGTTGATATCACATTTGTGACTTGGGAAACCTGGAAAATCCTGTGATGATAGAGCATAGCTTTTTAAATGGACAGATGTGTCAACACTTCCAGAAAAAGTTCTGTCCAATACTTGGATATGGTTCTTCTTGGGTCTAGGTGAAAAGGCTCTGGAAGGCCATCTAAGATAGAATGGCAGCACAGAAGAAAGCTTTCACTATCTGGGAAGGAAATTCCATCAGTTGCACCAGGATTAGGTGCTGTGGATACCCCAGCCTTAGGAGCCTTCAGGGCTTGGTGGCTGTGGAAATTCAATTTCTGTTGAATAGGGTCATTAATGACTAACAAAAGGACTATGTGCTTCGGTTAATATTAACAGCAGAACCCTAGAAGGGTGCTTAGAGGTGCAAAAGTCGTGGTAAATTAAAGCACATCTAATTCAAAGTAACATTTATTGCAACCTGATTGTAGAATTGGTAGTAAATACTGCACAATTTATTCTAAGAACAGAGGGAAGTGTAAATTCTGTCAGGCAATGGATATCTGGGACTTTGTCCATTTCCTGTAAAAAATGAAAACCATTTCTCTGACTATGACATGAGAGGTGGCTTAACTGAAGATGCTTAGCAGAAGATATCTTGTATATTCATAGTCTACAAAACACCGTGTAAGACAGATACTCAAATACACTTATCAAAATTAAAACAATATAATATGTTTACCAAGAGGTATGAACTTATCTCCTTAAATAAAAAACAAATCCAGGCTTGTTCTTGATTATGGACAGAAAGATTTTAAAAAGTATGAAAATTTAAGATTACACACCATCAAAGCAGTAATACAGAGTTTAGATCTCTGATGTCAGATATAGATACCATTTGTCGGTGGAGAAAAGCTCTACAAAACCTTCTCTGAATCTTTATATGAAAATTTTAATGTTTGTAAATGTAGATCAGATTTTCCTTGCATTATCATAAATTCACAGAATTGTTAGGGTTGGAAGAGACCTCTGGAGATCATCTAGTCCAACACCTTGCCAAGGCAGGGTCACCTAGAGCAGGTGACACAGGAACATGTCCAGGTGGGTTTGGAATGCCTCCAGACAAGGACACTCCATTACCTCTCTGGGTAGCCTGTTCTCTGCCACTCTCAATATGAGGGCATTTATCTTGCCGTGAAATCATAATCAGGCCTTACACCTGAGAAAAGTCATAGTGGTTGCTTTTTGTTTCACAAGGTGCACTGAAGTCAAAGGACTCAGTTCTGGAAAAATTAGTTCTCTCCATGCTGTGGAAAAGTTACCCAGCTCATCTCTCACTCCAGAGTTTTCAGTCAGCAGTTTGGCATATAGCCTTTTGTAATCCCTTCAAAAAGTTATTCAGTATACCAAGACTCATGTGCATCTGAACACAATGACTTTTCCTCCATTTGAGAAAGATCATCCAAAAAGAGATGGAATTTCAGGATCTTACCTGGACGTGGGTTTTATTATGGGGACTAGAACTGGCATAAACTAATACCTACATCTAGGTGTCAGTTTCTGCTAATTGAATTCTGACCATTAAGGTGAGAGAGTTGCCTCTAGTGAAAAACATATATCATGGTTTAATCCCAGCCAGCAGCCACTCGCTCAGTCCCCCACTAGCAGCATTGGGGAGAAAATTGGAAGGGTATAAACTAGAAAACTCATGGGTCAAGATAAAGGCAGTTCAATAGGGAAAGCAAAAGCTGCACACACAAACAAAGAAAATTCACTGCAAAGAAGTGAAAATTCACAAGCAAAGAATTAATTCACTGCTTCTCGTGGGCAGGTAGGTGTTTAGCCCTCTCCAGGAGAGCAGGGTTCCATCACACCTTACAGTGACTTGGGAAGACAAAGGCCATCACTCCAAACATCCCTCCCTTCCTCTTCCTTCTCCCCACTTTATACACTGAGCATGATGTCATATGATCTGGAACACCCCTTTGGTCAGTTGGGGTCAGCTGTCCCAGCTGTGTCTCCTCCCAACCTCCCATGCCCCCTGACTTCCTCACCAACATGGCAGTACTGAGAACAGAAATGCCTTGATGCTGTGCAAGCCCTGCTCAGCAATAACAAAAACATCTCTATATTATCAATCCTATGTTCAGCAAATATGCAAAACACTACTCTGTTCTAGCCACTATGAAGAAAATTAACTCTACCAAAAATTATCTCTAGCACACCACAGATCTAGTGCGGAATTAAAAGTTGAATTTTGTTGAGAATGTTGTGCCTTGGGTATAAAACAGAATAAGAGAACATGCTGATTGAGTTGCTTTTATGACAGAACTGTAGGTTTCTCTTGATAAAATAAGATGTTCTTAAGGGAACTCTGCTGATTTTCCTTGAGAATTTTAGTGTATCTCACATAATAAATGTAATAAATTTATATAATAAAATTACAACAAATAATTTTAAAAGAAGAATAGTAAATAATAGTTTTACAATAGTTTTACAATAGTATACAAAATAATTGTGTCTACTTGCCCAACAGGAAAAAATTAATGAGGTTTTCTCTTTAATAATTTAAAAAAAATTCAGCAAAGAGTAGGCTTTTTTCTTTCAAATTGTCATTTTGCTTTTGTTTAATATCCATGTCCTTTTTCTTCAAATCTTTGACTAACTCTGAAGATAAAGTCCAAAACCAAAAGTGCCTTTGGAACTTTGGTGGTGTTTCTGCTTTTTCATTCAATCCACGCTGTCAGTTCAAGTGCCTTTGATATCTCTTTCAGACCTTCTGAGAGCTGATACTAGCATTCTTTTCTACTCTTTCACTCATTAGTCTTTAAGAGCTACCTCCATATTAGTCCTGTTAGTGACTCCAGGGAAGCTGTTTCTCTCATGTGGCCAATGGATCCTCTTTGCCTAAAGTGTAGTAACTTCTGAAACAACTTAATGTTTTGCAAACATCATAGTAATAATTGTGTTTGTACCAATTGCTTTATGGACTGATGGATTTTAGGCTTCTGTAAAAGCAGTTAATCCAGTAATTTCATTGGTGGGTGTTCTGAGGAGGGAGTCATGAGGGAGAAATATACTTTATTTGTAATGCATTTGGTCTTTTCACTTATTACCTGCAACAGTAAAGGATATGATTAGTATAGGAAAAAAAAAAAACAAAAAAAAGAAAGGTATTTCCTAGCCATGCTTGTTTCCTTTTACTACAAATCTTTCAAAAGTTGTGCCAGAAGTTTCTCAGGCGGAATAATGAAAACACTAACTGTTTTGCACAAGATTTTTTTTTCTACACTTTTGCAGGAGAATGACTGTGTGAAGCAGTCATGTCTTATGTCCATATCACAATGAACCACCCTGATCATCAGGTAAAATTTTCTTCTGAACACTGCAGTGAAATGGATTTAGCAATGCTATCCCAAATTTACAGCTGAAAAGGGGTGAAAACACACAGCTTTCAACATCTCCAAGGTATACTGGCTTCTGGAGGTGCAGATATATATGTGTTGAAGTTTTAAAAAATGCTAGTTTTCATGCTTGCATAATATTGAAAGTCAGTGACATGCAAGGACCTTTTGAAGAATCTGTAAATGTGACTAGATGCTTTAATATCAAGTACTTTCAGTCTCATGGCTCCCAGAGGCACAGCTCCATATCAAGCAAGAAATCTTTCAGACTACCAGGAATTGAAACCTTCAGCATATAGCTGTGGCATTAGCTGCAAATTCATATTTCCTTCTCATTGATAATTACAGTTTGAATCCAGTTTTAAGGAAGGTGCAGGATTACAGTTATTTTATCTTAGTTGGTTTGCTAATTCCTGGTTGACAACAGATTTTATAATACCACAGTAATAACTTCAGCACATATAGGAACTGTAATCATGCCAAGACGTCCTGTCAGACTTTACAGAAACCACACAGGAGTTAAATAGGACCATGTGCAAGGCCAAACTAGCAAGCAGAAGCCAGATAAAACAATTGAGCATTCAGATTTGATTAAAGGGCACAGGACTGGCAGCATCCTTGATCTCTCAGCAGAGAATTACATTGTGAAGAGCTGAAGCAGCACCATAATATAATAGAAGAGCTGATATTTCATTAGCAGCCAATGGTTTGGAAGAATGTTTTCAACACATTGCTTTTGAATAGGTTATATATTAAATCCATATAACTAACAGTGCTTAACTAGGTCTGAAGGATGGTTACAGCATCTGTCATTGACAGATTCCAAAATGACTGCCTTGGAGAAAGAAAGCAGAATGAGATATCTTGGGAATTTGACTAAAATGGGCTAAGAAAGTTGTTTTGACTGGTAACTTCAATATATGACATTCTGTAATATAAAGACTGGTTTTGGAAAGCTGAAAAACAGATATTTTCTGATTTTTGCAGTGTTTGAACAGTTTATTTCTATTTAATAAGTTGTTAATAAAAAAAATTCTCTTTTTAAATGTGGGGGTTATTTTAGTATTTTTGGTCTTGTAGACTAAGTCTTTGTTCTCAGGGGAGCAGGATTTTGATAAATTGTAGTATTCAACCCATCAGACATCAAGAAAACAAGAGTTATGGGGTTTGCTCAAGTAGAGCTCCAAAAGTTGATGGTCTTGAACAGGAGACCTCAGAGGTGGCTTATATAATTCATACAATGTTCTGGAGTTTTGCTTGGTTTTTAGTTAACCTAGCAGGTTCTCCATCTGTCCCTCCCTCTCTCCATATTTCTACCCTCATTTCCTCCCTCTTTTTCTCCCTCTCTCCCTTTTTCTCCTTCTTGATGGATTGTGACACTGTGTTAGTCTTCTTAAGCTGCGCATTGTTTTTTTTCATACGATATATTTAAGCATTTTAAAGAACCTTTTAAAAGGTATGTTTCTGTGCTTGGAACCCTCCTGAAAACTGGTAGGAGACCACTGTTGAAATACTGTGGTATTCACATTAATAAACTCCATGCATTATATTAGGATGCTGGAAGTAATTATATAGGCAGAGATTGGTAATATGATTTGAAACAGTATAAAGTACAGAAACTGAATAACTGCTAATTCAAGAAAAAAAGGTTGAATTGAAAACTGTGAAGTTGTGATCAATTTCTATTAACTTCAAAAAGCCCCAGAAAAAGATAGTCTTTTATGAAAAGTATTAAATACCTAGAGAAGTCTGAACTATGACATACTCAGCTCCTCAGCTGTGGGCAGTCACATGGTTTAAGACTTGGACTGTATTGCCTTAAATTTTTGATAATCCCTCCTGTCTAGGTTCAATTGTGGTCTGCATTAATGTTATGGTAACTGATGGGTAAATAGAGTTGTATCATACCCTGAAAACAGCCTCAGCAGCTTGAGGTATGCAGTTGGTTCTGTAAAATCATGCAGAGGTTCTAGGCTGAGACAAGTCTGTTAGGCCAGGAGTTGGGAACAGAATACTTGAGGTGCCAGCAGGACATGGAGGACACCGTGGTGTAGCAGCACAATAAGTACACCTCTTCCAAAACAAGGTCTCAGAGTTCAGTGATCTGTAGCTTGGGTGTGTCTGTCTTTTTATTCAATATCCTGATGGTCTTTCCTCTCCTATCAAGAAGTCCAGTTACTTTGTGAACGTCTGTAAGCATCTAATAGCTGCAGTGCCCCGTAGCAAGGATTTCCAGAGCTTGACTGTCTCAAACTGCGACATTGACTGATGTGATGAATGCCCACTAGAGAGGGTGAGGGTTGGAGAGATGTTTGGGGCACAGGCAGCACCTCGGTTTTGTCATCTGCTTTCTGATGTAAAAGGTTAAGGAAAGTCTGTTCACTTTCACTTTTCCAAGCACTTGTGATTTTGTAGGTTTCTCCTAGCAAACCCTTCCTGCTTTTCTCCAGAATGAAAATACCTTATTTATCTAGTAATTTTTTAGACAGATATCATGTTGTACTTTTAATCATCTATGTTGCTCCTGCTAGCTTATTCTTTTTGGGTACAGGTCCAGAATTACAGGCAACATCAAAACATTGCTGTCCTATGGATTTTCACTGAGCCATAACACTCTTCTCCAGTTTTGTTCACTATCCTTCTTTGTGGCACCACAATTTTATGAAGTTAAGACTTCTCATCACCCTATAAATTACTCATCTGAGGTAACTGCAATAGAAAGACTGCTATTTGTAACATCACTGCTATCACTGCTCTCTTCCTGCAGGCTCAGTATTCAATTGTCTTAGGTAGTTATATGTCTTTATATTGAATCATATAAATTGTCTAAAAATTAATGAAGCATCAGACACTATACCTGTTTCTAACAGATATTGTAATTTACTTAAGTATTTTATTATACTCTATGAATGCAAAAGTTGATATTACAGGGAGAATGTGAGCCTGCTGCCTTGCAAAATGAAGAGAAATTGCTACTCTTTGGATAGGCCCATGGGATTTGTACAAGTTCAATTTTCAGGTCAGAAACACCCACAAAATAAAAATACACGTTATCCTAACAGCAACAGTCACAAAACTCTTCTCTGTGCATGGTAATCTGTTCCCTGGATAGGAATGGCTATTATTAAAAAAAATAATAAAAATCCCTGTATGTTTTCTCCAATGCAAAAATAAAAAAAAAGCTATTTGAGGTAAACAAAGACATTATCTATGGTTTGAATGTCTGTACAAACAAAAATCTAGAATGTGTAGTTTGATGTAGCAATTATCAATTGAAAGGAAAATAATTTAGAATATGTGAAATTATATAAAATTGTTTTAAATTATATTAATTTATAAGTGCTGTATCAGCTAAAAAGTACTTTCTAGCTTCAGGGCTAAAGTGAGACTCTTAATATTAGTTATTTGGCCATGTGTGCATGCTACCAGCATTCAGTGATGTAGCAAAACCCGCCTTCCTTTTGAAAGGGCTGTTTTGATGTATGTTAATCTCTGGGGAACCCTTAAGAAATCACTGATGTTTTATGAGGCACCTTAGTTTGCTTCCAATATTGGAAGTACCATAGATTTTAATTTGGTATGCCAATTTTTTAGTTTGTGAATTTTTACGTAGTTTTTTTCTCACCTAAAAAGTGTTGGTCTAAAGTTCAGTATAAACAAATCATTTCCCTTTTGTTATTTATCCCACTTTTAGTGAACTATTCACAGATTGTGGGGATTTTTGTAGCGCTTAGGAGGGACATGGAAATGGATGTGAAGTGAGCAAAACTGCCCTCTCCAGAAACTTCCAAGAAACTATTGCTAGAAGTGCCAGCAGTCGTATCCATTGATTTTTGTATCCCGGAATCCTGTGTTGATTCACATTCTCTTTGACATCCAAGTTCTAGCTGACTTCTTTTTTTCTTTTTTTTTTTTTTCTTTTTTACCATTAAGGAAATGGATTGTCTACCTTCATGACTGTTTTAAGTTCGTGTATTAGGATACATTTCTGGAGTGGTCAGAAGCATCACTGTGTCTCTTGTGGACATCACCATAATTTAAAATTAATCACCTCCAGGGAGGTTAGCTGTTACATTAAATGGCAAAGTACATGTAATTTTTACTCTTGCTCCCTGTGTTGGGAGGGCATACCTTCAGCTCACTTTTTGGCCACTTGTTAATACTTTCTTGATACAACTCTCAATTACCTGGTTTAAAATGAGCAATGATATGCTAGCCTGAGCATCACACTCTAACCCTAGTATGAACATCCTAAAATAAAAATGTAAACTCACTTTTTCTGGTAGAACCCAAAGTGTTTTTTTGAATGCTTTCTGAGCGAACTGGTGTCCTCTACCTCCTAGCAAATAAGAGGACACTGCTTGATGATGATAATATATATCACTAGTTAGTGTTAAAGTCATTAGTGGAAGTGTTTTGCCTTTGGTTAATAGTGACTCATGTAGAACATCTTTACTGCATTATGGAAAGCTTTCAGTATAATTGTTTGGGCTTTTAGTGATTCAGAAAAAAAATTAGAAGCTTGTAGTATTCATGGTTTAGCTCTTTCATGCCCTAGAGGTAACTTGTCAAACAAAAGTCAACAAAAGGTTCATGAAAAGCTACAATAAGAAACAGATTTCATTCTTGTTCCATGTTCAGGTCTTGACCACTCTCTTTACTATAATCTGATACCACTGATTCAACCCTTATATAATACACGGACAGCTGGTTGGATTTTTCTTGTGACCTTAAAAGAATATTGTTAACATGATCCGGTATTTGTGAGCTTTTAAAGATGAAATGATCAATTGAAATACTTGTAGCAAAAAGTCCTTTTATATTTTTCTGAAATCAACTTTGAAATATTTGAGTTTGAATGTTAGCTTTAGCGTTTTCAACAAAATATATTGCTGTGACAGGGCAAACCCCACATCTGGGTCTCTTGCCACTCCTTAAAAAAATGTGATGGAGAGGTTCTAAACTGGAAAACGCAGTTTTAGGTACAAGCTCAGTTTACAAAAGTGTGAACATTGTTTTTCTGTGTTCTCTCAACCACCATTCTTTCTGTATAAGGAAAATGCCAAACTTGTGATGAAACAGAATTATTTTTCTTCATAATTCTTTTAGGAGTTAGTAATAACTTTTCTAATTACAAGGGTGTTTTTTTGTTACTGTCACTTTCAATTGTATCAGTCAAAATACTTATAAACCCAACGCCACTGCTTTGGTACTTTGGAACTTTTGACCTGTTTACCTGATGAAGGACCAGGAAATACTTTAGCTATTTTCTGAGTCAGAAACATCTTTCTTGGGTCTCTTTCCTGTCACCAGTTATGCACACTGATTGCTACTCCATTTCTCCCAGCTAACAAAACACCAGGTAGACTTCTACCTTTAATAGATTTAGAACAGGAATGCTGTTGGGCTTTCCCCAAAACATGTCTTGAGTAGAGTGTGAGAAGGAAGGCCTTTCTCGAATATATTAAGTACATACAATGGTAAATTCTGTGAATGGCAAATATATTTTAAGCTATATGTTTCTTGCAATTCTTTTACAAATGCTTCTTTAAGGAAAAAAATATTTTAGAATAGTTTTACTAAGTAATTGCTTAGCTCCCACAGTTCCTTGAGAAACCATGATAGAGTTCTATATATTGTTTTGCAATAACTACAGGGGTACAATTTAATTAAACCTTTTTATTTACTATTTTTAAAGACCTACTTTATTCGTAAAGATATTTTCTTCCAACCAAAATCTCTCAATGGAGTTGAAAGTAACTTTCACAACATGACTGTGGCACAGCTGACCAGCCCAAAGGACAGAGTCGCCAGCTGAGGGGGAGTGGGGGTGGAAATTGAGGTTGTCCCCTTAATCTTCATGGCAAGGCTTAAACTGCCACCTTGCTGTATACTATTTAAATTCTCTTCGTAGGCAAATCCAAAAGAAAATATGCTGCCTCAACTGCAACTGCTTAACATCTGTTAGTGTTGGATCATTTTTTGTTATAGGACTTTTGAAAAATCCAGAAAAATCCAGAGCCTAATAACTACTTTGAGGTCAAAAATGTATGGAGGACATTCCCTATGGAAGTGTCCTAAAGAGTGAGGCATATCTAAGTAGACTTTTACATGCTTCCTGCTCTTGCAAACTTTCTGCTGTTCAACTGCTCGTGTGTCATTCATTCAGGAAAGCTGCTGTTCTTATAGGTAGGATGTCCTCCTTCTATTGTAGGGAAGCAAGCTGAATTTCCTTTCAATCTTTGTTGTTTACTTTAGAGTAAAAGTAGCAGAGGCAAACACAGAGCTGAAGATTGTTTCTCTAAGTTGGTGTCCATTTTAATTTACTTGTTGCATTCCCACTGAAGTTGCTTTGCTTACATGTATACTTTCCATTCATGTTAGTTGAATTCTGTATTCATTCCACCACCCACTTTCACTCTTGTTGCAGAAGTGTTATGTGTCTTTTCCCAGTGAAAAGTGGCTGTTCAACAGCCTTTGAGCCTGTCATCATAAATTTAAAAGCAAAAATTTACTGGCTTGTTTTTTCCTTACTCTTTGGCATTGTCCATGTACAGCTGGTTTCCACAGATGTTTCTGAAAAGAGCTGGTAACTTTTAAAACCTTGCAAATATCATCAGTGTTACAATTTTCTACTTAGGGCTGCAGCACACGAAATACATTTGCCCTTAGCAAGGTCTGGCTGCATTCCTTACCTTCTTAAATATAACATTCAAGTCATTGTAAAAATTTGTTTTATCATACTAGTAGAGTAAGTAATGGGTATCTGTTATTGCTGTTGGAATGGTCTTTCTGATGCAAAAACTGTGGTTCAAATAAGCTGTGTGTTGCCTTCACAGATTAAACATGTTTTTCTAATTACCTTTGTATACTTTTATACTCCATGGATTTACAGCTGACCTTTTCATTAACTCTTTTTTCCTAATTTTAGGTTTTTTTTCCCCCTGTATCCTTTTGTGTTATTCCCTGTTGTCTATTTCCTTCCTCAGCTTTCTCCATTTAATTTCTTTCAATTGAAGAACACTTCTGCACATGAATGTCTTTCATGTCTCCTTTCTTCTTCTGACTCTGAGGGTTCCCACCTTGTAAGGCATCTTTTGCTCACCACATCTGCAAAGTGCTTTACCTTTTGAGCCTTTGAAGGAAAGCATACTACAGAAACAGAAATGCTTCTGACATATACCCTTTATTCTGTTACACCCACTTATTTGTTAGTGACTGATTAGGGTCTAGGGAACAAAGTTCACACATTTGGTAGCTAGCATCTGTGTAAGTAACCTTGTACATATTTCTGGCCATTGCAAGGCAAATAGTAACAAGCGAAGTTTGGTCCTTGGCTGAAGAACTTTAATGCCAGGAGTGTGCATCCTAAGTGTAGTCTTGTATTCCCAAATCCTGAGTGGTATAGAATCCCAAAAATTTAGAGCATTTGCTTTTCATTGTTTGTTTGGGTTTTTTTTTCCAAAATGATGAGACTCTTGCTAGTGGTCATAGAATCATAGAATTATAGAATCAGCCGGGTTAGAAAAGACCTCTGAGAGCATCAAGTCCAACTCTTGATCCAACACCACCGTGATTACTAGACCATGGCACTAAGTGCCACATCCAGTCTCATCTTAAAAACCTCCAGGGACGGGGGATCCACTTCCTCCCTGGGCAACCCATTCCAATGTCTGATTACTCTCTCTGTAAATATTTTCTTTCTAATATCCAATCTAAACCTCCCCTGGCACAGCTTAAGATCATGCCTTCTTGTCCTACTGCTGTTTGCCTGGGAGAAGAGACCGACACACGCCTGACTACAGCCTCCTGTCAGGGAGTTGTGGAGAGTGAGGAGGTCTCCCCTGAGCCTCCTCTTCTCCAGGCTGAACAGCCCCAGCTCCCTCAGCCTCTCCTCATAGGACTTGTGCTTGAGTACCGTCACCAGCCTTGTTGCTCTTCTCTGGACCTGCTCCAGCACCTCAGTATCCTTCCTGATGACAGGCCATATCCCCTAGCTTAGAACAGAACTGTTCTGCGACTGCTAGTCAATTTAAAAAAGAAGCTTTAGTGGGAATCCAGCCTAAAGCCCATTGCTTCCCTTATCTTTGGGAGACTTGTATTTGACCTGAGCTTTATAGGATAGAAAAGGCATTTCAAATGCTGACTTGAAAGTGTCCCAGGAAAGAGCCAAGATAACAGTGATGGAAGTAGACAGTCCTGGTGGCTTCAGTCTGTGACTCCAAATGTAAAGTAGCCAATGTCAGCTTAATGAGTCAAAGCTTCCTTTAGGCTTCCTTATAAATTAACCAGAGAGGGAGGATTACATTGGATTGTTACTTATTGTGTTTGGTTTTTGTCTTACACTTTTATAATACAGTAGGTAACAACTGCCTGTACCTTTTAAAAATTCTTATAAATAAATCTACAGTCTTATTTTTCTTGGTTAAATATTTTCTTATGTAAAAATGCGTGGTTTCATAGAGGGGTATGTGGAATTGATAACATGAAACAAGCAAGTAGAAGGAAGACACAAGTATGCTTAACATTACTTTGTTTTGGGAAACTGGCCCTAAGTGAGCTGCAACAAAAGTACTGTATCTTAATAGTATCAATTGTATTAAAGAGATAGTGATGTTCCCAGTGTCTGGAGAACTCTGCCAAGAATAGTTATGTTAGATTTTGTGAGCTACTCCATATGGAGTTGCCTGATTTGGGTTTTGTCATTTGTAAAAATGGTATTTTAAATTGCTTTCCTTTCTGCGAGAAACATAGATTTTAAGAGGGTGCTTACAACTAGTCTAGGATTTGATATGACAGATATTTATATTTAATGCAGAGCAAAACACAAAATACACTTAACCTTTATACAGTTGCATTGTAAATGTATTCTGCTTTCTTTCAACTGAAGTGAATTATATTAATAACTTGTTATTGTTAAAATGTCAAGAGTATTTTCTTTCTCTTTGAATTATCATTTCTCTGCTCAGGGTATTGGGTTTTGCTTATCGCTCCTGACATAGAAAGGAAGAAATGTAATCTTAAGTGAAATGTTCAGACTTCTTCTGAGTAGGTAGGTTATTTCTTTTAGATTAGCTCAAGTAATAGTTACAGAGCTGACATATGGAATGTGGAAGGAGACAGGAGCCAGACAATGCACTGAAAGTGAAACTCTTTCTCGTTTAAAGATACATTCTCCCTGGGACTAAAGAGTGATGTGCACAATGTGTCAGGCATTGCTGTATGTGGCACTTCTTTTTATTTTTGCCAAGCTGATTTCAAGCATGTAACTTTTATTTTATTGTGACATTATCAAAATAATTTACATTCACCTTGCAGAGCTGAATTATGCCCGTTTGGGGATGAAATCGGAGAAGTTCAGGAAGAAAAGAGTGCGATAAGGAGTTTTGAATTTCATTCCATCTCTTCAGCTGGTGAAATATATTCCCTGTAAAGCATCTGGTTAATCAGATAGACCTTAAATGATTCTCTCCTCTCACCACTTCAGAAACAGGTAATTCTGCCTCTTATGGGAAATATGTTAATCCACTGTCCGTCTGGAAAGGCTGAGGACATTATGGCTTTTATGGTTGAGAGCTTTCCAGCATGGCTTACAAAGCAAAAAGAAATATAAAGTTAAACCTTTTTATCATGTTTATTGTTCAGAACCAGAAATGTATGAGATACTCCTTGCAATGATTTTACTCCAGCAAGCCAAAACAAATTCCAACTGCTGTCTTCATCAGAAGCTCTGTTTCAAAGATGGATGAAAGATTTCACTTTAGGTTACCATCCTTTCTTCCAGCTTCATAAAAAGCAGTACTGTTTTATATTCCATTGGCAAGGAAAATCTGACTACAAGACTGACAATGTTTTTCTTCCTGTACAGAAGTGAAAAAATCTTACTTGTTTCAAGTCAGTATGTGTATTTTTATGTCCACATTTTCAAATTAATTACTGCTTTCTGCCAGTAGCTATTGATGCATTTATAAAACTACTGATGAAAGACCTAGGTCTAGGGTAATATTATTTCTGTGCATTTTTTTTAAAAGTAAATATTGAAGCTCAATGGTGTTAGTAACAGTATTGTTTTCCAGATGGAGTATTTTATTTGAATATTTATTAACTATTTTAAAATTATTTTAGATTTATTAAGTCAAAGTGTAAGGTCCCACACCTGGGTCAGGGCAATCCCAGGCACACCTACAGGTTGAGCAGAGAGGTGACCGAGAGCAGCCCTGCCAAGAAGGACTTGGGGTTTATGGTTGAAGGAAAACTCAACATGAGCCATCAGTGTGCACTCATAGCCCAGAAGGCCAACAGTGCCCTGGGCTACATCAAAAGGAGTATGGCCAGCAGGTTAAAGGAGGTGATTCTGCCCCTCTACTCTTCTGTGGTGAGAATCAGCTCCTGGAGTACTGTGTCCAGCATAAGAGGGACATAGAACTGTTGGAGCAAGGCCAAAGGAGGACCACAAAGTTGAAAAGGGAACTGGAGCACATCCCTTATGAAGACAGGCTGAGAAAGTTGGGGCTGTTGAGCCTGGAGAAGAGAGGGTTGGGTGAAGACCCCACAGCAACGTTCCAGTATTTGAAGGGGGCTCACAGGGAAGTTGGAGAGGGACTCTTCTTCAGGAACTGCAGCGATAGGACAAGGAGTAATGGGTACAGATTGAAAGAGGGGAAATTCAGGCTGGATATTAGGAAGGAATTCTTTAATATGAAGGTGGTGAGACACTGGCCCAGGTTGCCCAGGGAGATTGTGGATGGCCCAACCCTGGCAGTGTTCCAAACCAGGTTGGATAAAGCCTTGAGCAACTGGTCTAGTGGGAGGTGTCCCTGCCCATGGCAGGGGGGAGTTTGGGACAAAATGATCTTTGAGGTCCCTTCCAGCTCTTAACATTCTATAATTTTGCAAATGAAAAGAATACAAAGCTAGATCTTACAGTGGTGTCAGAAATTTTTGTAAGAAGCTTTCTTACTTAAAAAAATTCTGCATATACTTTAACACTACTGATGTGATTTCTTTTGTGATTTTAATTCTGAGGGAATGTCATGGTCCTGTTCAATGCCAGTCTTGGTGGTTTTTTTTTATTTTTATTTTTATGGCCCCATAACTTCAAAGTTAAAACTTGAACTTGAAACACTGAGAGGTGGGGAAGGCAACACTCAAACTTCATAGTGGCCCACCCACCCAAGAAAAACAAGCAAACAAACAAAGGAAAAAACAAACAAACAAAAAAATCTTTTATTTTAAAATCACTGTCACGTAATGTTCCATGGCAGACAAGGAGGTTAGAATGAAGCCTAGGTTTGCATATTGCAGAGTCTGGGTGGAGTTCTGAGGGTAATCTCATTTGTGAACTTCCAGAAATGCTTCCTATTTCTTTAACAGAAATGTTAATATATGAAATTAGTTTATGCTTCAGAAACTTCTGCTGGACGTCTGACATTTGCAAATTTTACTGGATTCCTGTGGGCTGGAGAACGTATTACAGAGAGTTATTCTTTTAAATTATTATCCTTTGTCAATAAGAGATTTTTTTTTAAAGTGTATTCAAGATTTCTCTCCTCTATCCAGCCCTAGGAGAGGAATGAACTGAATGTGTTTTGGAGAGCTTTGTTCTTAGTATGACTGGAAGGGATATTAAGATGCATTTTACCAGTTCTTAGACTGTATTGAAGAGAACAAATACTTTTCATTAAATGTATCTGGAAGAGAAAGCAACCAGTTCCATCAGGTTGTCTTGTAACACTAAAGCTACCTATGGCACCTCCTCTTAGCTCTGAGGGAGTTTGAACTGACAAATTATTCTTTGTGTTTCCGTGTGAGCCTCCCAAATGAATGGGCCAAAATTTTATTAAGGGCATATTTATAGTGTGTTTAAATCCTCTTTATAATGGTTTAATTTGAAATTAAGGATTGTTAATGAGTTGGGTTTTTTCCTAACATCGAGTTCTTCCATTAATATAAACACAGAAAAAACTTGCATTCTTTTTTTCCACATGATGAAAAGCAGCATTTTTTGACCTTAAAAAGAAAAAACAAAAAAAGTGATATATTCCTAAAATGGTTTGTAAATAAACAAGCTTCCATCTATTACATACTTACAAGATTTATCCTTTTTTAATCAAATTTCTTCTTTATAGCATCTTGGAAAAAATAATTTGCTTGTGAAATAGAACTGCTGGAGCAAAATTTTTAGTCAGCTTCACAGGAAATGTCTCAGTGAGTAGTCAGGCAGCTCAAAAAGGCAATTTTGCTTTGTAAAAATTTATGTGTTTTGTAGAAATCAGTTTTGGAATGAACGACTGTCTAGACATTTCACATACTAAATAGTAAAGAATTGAAGCCCCGGATTTATTTAATGCAACTGCTTGAGTGGAAAGCCTTGTGTTTTACATATGTGTCCAAGAGTCATAAAACTTTGGACTCGGATCCCCTTTTTGATGCTGAATGACCTTAATAATTTTTTGCACTTATATAGCACTTGGCAAACATTATTAATTTAAACTTCACAGAGTCCCTGTGAGGTACAGAGGTGTAATTATCTGACTTTTTCAAGTGTGAGAATTGAGACTCATGGAGGTTATGCTCTGCAATAAAACAGGTTCAGGAAGAGGGTGGGAACCCAAGGGTTCACTTGGCACTTATGCCTGCTCCTAATCTGCTGGGGTACTGTTTAAAGCCTCAGCTCCTTAGACTAGCATACGGGGTTAATGCTGCTTTCCAGTCTGTAGCTGTTCATCCTGAACTCTGTGCCAGGGAGATAAAGAAGATACACATCTGTGGCATCTGTCTTCTGTGGAAGGTACCACTGACCTGCTTTGAATACTTAGGAAATTCCTTGTAGACAAAAATGGGCAATTCTATCCCAGAAGAAGGCAACAGAATGATGTCTTACTTTAATGGATATTGAAACTCTAAAAAGGACCTCCACAAATACAGTTGAAGAGGATGCAGAGCAGGGCACTGGATTGATTCTGCAGAAGAATGACCTGAGGATTTGTTGTTTACTCACTGCATGAGTCTGAGGCTGTTATTTGTCCTTTTGGAGCCTCTGACTTCCTCTTACGTGGTCTTAATTTACTTTAAAGTCACTTTGCGCTGACAAAACATGAGCCTAAGTAATCTTGGATTTTAGTGTGGTGTTTCATGGCCTTCAGATTAATCTGAATTTCTTGTGCAGAAGCTTCTTCCTAACTAAGGCTTTCACTTATTTGCTTGCTGTTCCTAAGAAGTACCAAATTGCTGACATCAGAAGCCAAGATTATATGATGTGATTGTGCAACCAGCTTTTATTGCCAGCATCTCCATCTGGTGGAGGTGACTGTGGGTGGCCAGTTTTTAGGAGGAGCAACATCTGAGCCCTATCTGAACACACCAACTCGTATGCTATGAAGTTTTCCATTCCTGCACTTTGTTCAAAATCAGTGTGGAGTAGGAGGAAAGAGGCAACTTTAATTTGCCTTTCTGATAGGTCCTGAGTGACAGCTACAGAGCAGGTGTAATGGTATCTCTAATTTATACTGGTCTGCACCAGCCTACCAAAGTGCCTAGAGTGCAGCATGCTAAACTTATGTGTCTTTTCCTCGCAGTGTATATGGGTTGCCTCTGGATTATGGTGTTTCCCATATCTAAATAGCTTTTTGCTCTCTATGGTTACATTTGTGATAACAAAATACACCATTTCTTTGCAGGATTCAATAAATCCTTTCTATTTCTTTCTGTGTTTCTTTTTTCATTCTGTTCTGTTTTTTTTTTGTTTTGGGTTCCATCCCCCACCCCACATTCACCACTCCTCCCCTCCATTAACAGTATTTCTTTTTGAGACAGTGGTTTTATTTGCTATGTATCCCAATACTTCTGGTATGTCACTTATAGTAATTTTGATGTGGTGAATTATTCTTTATAGAACTTAATTTCCTTTGAACAGGGCCTGCTGTTCTCTCAGTTTTCCAGTAAATTATTATTTTCTCTGTATTACTTTACATGCTGTAATTGCTTTGTTATCATTAAAATAAAGGTAGGCTTAGTTTACTTCTTTCATCACTACCAGCACCTCAGTGAATGAACTGTAGTTCATCTCATTACCATAGCTTTGTTCTGCTCTGTTTTAATGATAATTGCCCTTGTCATCTTCTTGTAAGTTAGCTGTGAAGACTTGTGGTTAAAAACAGAGAGAAAGTAATAGGTAGTGTTGGAGAGACATTAATTAGGCAGAATATTTTGCAAAATGAGTTGATAAAGAAATGTTTGCATTTCTCATCATTAAATAACTGAGTCAGAACTGATTAGGGAAAAAGCAGCACATGTGGAGGAAAGGCTACAACACTGTTGCATTGCTGCAACATATACAGCAAGAGTACAGCTGAGATAGTTTGCATTGTTTATTCCTGGTGTAATTTTGGTCAAATAAAGAAAAATGAAAATTTCCAAATGTCTGTCTGTCTTCAAACTTTTTTTTTTTTTTTTTTTTTTTTATTTTGCTGTCTGGTGTTCTTTGTCTTGCTCTCTTACAGTCTATTCTCCCTGATGCTCTTACATTTACCAGTTACCTTTTGTAAGGTGACTATACTGTTTTTTAAACAATGTTTTTATGTCTCTTTCCCAAAGGAGTGAAAGAAATGTGTTTTGCTCACAGAGACCAAGTAAGTAAACAAGACTGAAAATAAGGTCTTTGTTGTGATGCTGGAGACTCACCAGTGCTGTCAAAAACAGCTTCTGGGATTTTGTAGCCACCTAATTTTGGTGAAGCCAGCTAACATTTCAAGTGGAATCCCTTTTTTACAAGCAAAATGTGCAAAGAGACCAACTGAAAAGGCAGCTAATAAAAATCTATCAAAAAACCAGAATCAGCTTCATCGATACGTACACATTGTTTCCTGAGTACTAGAATGTTTAGTCAAGCTGCAGTTTTTTATAATATCTTTCAGTAAACATGGACTTTACTTCTCCTCATTCAGCATTATTTGTGTCCAGGGAGTCTTCCAAAGGAAACTAAAGATTTTGCAAGGCCTGGAAGTATATACAGAAGACTCTTTATTGTAGGGGAATTTGGAAGATAAACTTAGCATGTCATCAAGGGAACTAAGGTTACCAGGTGAAAATGAAAGATAATGTTACTATATAACAGAAAAAATGATGGAGGTGTTCCAACACAGTGGAGTCAGTTCTGGAAAATGCCTGAGACAGAAGCCCCCTCCAGGGGCAGTGGTTCTGTGTCTCTAGTCAACATTGAGATGAAGCTACCCTGTGTTTGAGACATAACTCTGCACTTTAACACGTGGGTGTACCTTCTCCTTGGGAATTTTTAATAAAACACGGATTAATTTTTATGGGACTCGATTGCTGACATCTAGTTCTCATTTCAACACTTCTAAGTATAGTGGAACTGATACAAGTACTCATTGTGAGCCCAACCACAGTGTAAATGTAAAGGTGATCTGTTCTTGGCCGGTGAGGACAAAGCAACAGTTTTTCGAAAGACTCCCAACACATCTTCGGTAGAGAAAGAGAATGTGCATTTGAAGATGTAAAAATTCTAGAGATCACAGATGTAATCCTGTCTACTAACGATGTTTCCAAGTCTATATCCATTACAGCAGAGAGCAGCAGCTGCTGTCACCACAGGGTGCTTGCTCAGTTCATATGGAGAGGCGTGGAAACTGGCAGCATATTGTTTCATCTTGCTCCCTCCGATGGAAGCTATGCTCAAACGGAGAGAAATATTTACTGATTGCATTCATCTGTCAAATCTTGGTAATTACATATTCATGATGTACCATCCAACTGCACAAAAATTAAGCTGAAAAGTCAACCCATTGATTTTGTAGGCTGTTTATGTGGCTGGTATACAATGCAGGAGAGGAAGGAAAGCATTCTGTGCTGCTAAACAGCTGCGAACTGTACTTGGGTGCTTTGGAGCTGTGGTGTCTAGCCTGTGACCCATTTGCCATGAATAAGATGAATACATTCCAGTCTCCATAATTTTAAAAGACCCTTTGGTTAGGTACACAAAGTCCCACAAAATTTCACGAATAAGAATAAACATCTGCTGTTAAAATTTTAAGGAATGGGTAAAATAATTGCAATTTACTGTTACTAAAGTACACATCTGATACCAAATACATAACAAAAATACTGAATTAAATCAGAGCACTTGGCCATTGTTAAAGAAAAAAGCACTTGAAATCCTTGGAATGATAGCAGATAATATTGAATAAGTCAAATTCTTGCTCTGTATATAGCTGTGACTTAAGGTCCAGTATGAGTACAACTGACTTACATAGGCGAAGGAAATGTTTTCTTCAGATGATTATAAATCAATTGATTTTTTTTCCTGATAGATTGTGTACTGAGGTATGGTCACAGCAATGAGAAGTGGTTCAACTAAGAAGCATCTGAAGCCTGTTAATTAGGTATGGACTGGATAGAGGCCTATACATCTGCCCATAATCTGCCAGAAGCAAGCTAACAGTATTCTCTCTGCAGATGGAGTTCAAGTCAAGTTAATGGTGTTTGTCTTTCTGTGTATTTTTATTTGCTCAGTCTGCTTCAGTCCTTTGGCACTTGCTAAAGAGCTGTTGGAAATGTTGACCCAATACTCATATTAGAGCTTATTATCTTTTTTTCCCCTGTGTTTAAGCATTACATCTCAATTTGGCAATGGTTTTCTTTTCAAAGAGGTAAGTGGTTTTCATGTAGGAATCATTATATCTGGTAGGAATTCATCATTCACATGAGCATTTCATGAACTATTACCAGAATGTGTTTGTGCAGGGAGACTACAGGATGTTTATGAGAACACAGATTTTATCCTCGTATACTTTAGCTTAAACTGTGTTTCCTCTTGCTCTTTATCTCCATTAGATATTTTTTCTCAATGAACATATACTTTTCACTACTTTGCACTTAATGTAAAAAGACCAAACCCCCCCCAAAGACACAGTTTGTTTATATTTAAAGTGGAGAGAAGTTTATGATGCAGATGAATGATACATCAATAAAAAATGGTCTGATCTCTCTGTACAATCTCAATATACAATTACATTATTGTACCCTCTTAATACTAATCTTCAAGAAGAGACACCTGCCTTACACTCTTACACCTGTAAGAGTCTTTTCTAATATAAAAATGCAGTATCTTCTTCTTCTATTTTATTATAAGAGGTAATAAGCATATCTTTCTGGTCCCCTTTAGGAGCCCAGTTTTTATTTGAGAGAGACTGAGTCTAACTCTCAAAGAGTCTCCATTGAACCACTGCAGAATATCAGTATAAGTGTGTAGAGCAAGCAGTCATTTGATCCGTAGGGAATCGGTTCTAGTTGCACTATTGTAATAACAGATTTCATACTCTTCTTCTGAGAAAAAAGATGAGTATCAGTTATATCAAATTGTTCAGCTTGCTAATGCAACAATTAGTGGGAAAGAATTTCAATCTGTTTGAACCAGGAACCTTCTGACTTCCCATCAAGTAAATAGCCTATCAACATGAAGTAAAAGCACAATGAAATAACTTATTCCTTCTCTGAGGAGGTGAAAATATTCAAGAAAAACTCCATAAAGTCTGACCTTTAATGATAGTGGTTAAAGCTAACATGTTGAAGAAGATAAAATGTTAAAACCCCCCTATATTAAAAATACCAGTTTTTGGAAAACAAAACCATGTATAGCTGTTAAAGGAGTCAGGATGAAAAAATTCTGGTTAGAAATGCTATTGTAGTCTTGTTGGTATCAACCAACAATTGATTTGTGCTAAAGCTCTCTTCTCTGCTTTTTAAGATTCCTGCATTTATTTTCATGTGACTATTGTATATATTTCAGGTTTTATCAGTTTTGTTGTCTTGTTGATGGTGGAAAACACTTTTAAATTGACTTTGGATAAATTATTAATTTTATGTTTTAGGATCTCTTTCTTTATTTGTTATTTGCAATATCCTTTTTTAATCCCGTTCTATCTTTCATTTGTGATGTCATCTTAACTAAGGCCTGTTTAATTCTTCAAATCATCAAGGATATGGTCTTTTCTATATAGTTTTAATTTATTGTCATTAATTTTGCATAAGTCTGCTTCTATGACATTTCTTGTATAATTATACTATCTTGTATCTTTTGTTTTGAGAATAGCTGGACCAAGATCATTAACATTTGAGCTTATTTTTTAATATTATTTGAAAATATTTCCTCTATATGGTTATTTTTCACAGCCCAGGGAAATAGTGTACTTCTGTCTTCAGATTTATGGGAGAACATTTAGAGTTTCAACGATTTAAATGTTAATTTTCTCTCCTCTCTCAAGGGCTTAGCATTTTAAAGAAACAATTCAGCTTTTGCACTGAAATAAATTCCTTCATGCTTATTCCCGTGCTTCTATGCAAGAATTCTTGATGCTTTTGCTTGATACTCTGAAGAGATATCTAATGTATTCTCTTGAGTTCTTTTATTGATTGTAAAAGTAATACTGTCAGGCAAGAGTGTTTTAGTTTTTGATTTATGCAAATAACTCAGTACATAAGTTAGAAGTTCCTTCCCAGATGGCTACTTACTACCCTTAATATGTTCTGAAGCACTAGGTTCTCTGCAGCTCTGTTTTCAAAGTCTAGAACTATTGAAGAAGAATAGTTTTACTAGTAAGTAAAGCCATGAATGGCTAATGCTCAGAAAGTGAAAGTTGTTGGTAGATCAGTTGAAAATGAAAAGAAAGACTGTTCCAATGAGCAGGTTGTAATTTTATTACTAAATATGTCTATTGATAAAATGAGGACATAACAAGGGGTAGAAAAGAGGAATTACTGTAATAGTTAGGCGACTGATAGTGAGCACACCCTTTCTTTTCTACAGCAGTATCCAGAAAATATTTCTGAAAGCACCGAGGAAAGGATACAACAGATTGTAGGCTATTTGCTAAAGCTAGCTTTAATATCCAAGAAATTATCCATTAGGAAGCTATTGTGAGAGATATTTTCTGAACCAGCCAATAGAAAGAACCACTCATAGAAATTTCTGCACTGTTAATTCAATGTTTGTAAGAAAAAAAAGAATCTTTACTAGTGAGTAGTATTTAATTCATCTGACTGAGACAGTGAAGTTAATAAAATTCTGGCTGCAGAACTGAGTAAAATATGTATTAACAATTATGAGTGAAATCTGTATTACAATTATGAATCATTTCAAATATCTAGAGACCTCAGTGTCTGGAATTACTGAAGAAATTGGCAAGTCTCTTCTAAAATCTGCCCATAAAATCTGTCACAGACAGGAAGAATTGAAGAGATTTCCAAAGTGCTTGGAAAGGTTAAACAAAAGGCTATGTAAGTGGTTTTATTCTGTTATGTCTACCTCAACAATTGATTCTCCTGTGAAATTATTTGTCCCCTGAAGTCCTTTGGCCTTGTTAACCTTCAAGTATAAAATACTTTTTTCACTGGCTTCTCATGGTTGTGGTTTGAATATTAATATTATGTGTAAGTCAGGCACTTTTGCTTGCTCTCTAAAGCAGATGCTACATTCTTCAGCTGTTCCTCAGTTGGTAAGAATGCTGTACTCCAAGGTCCTGGTGCTTCACAGCAGTAGTAAATGTGACATAAAATCACTGACAAAGGACTTGGCTGAGAGGTTTGGATGCTTTTGAGGAGACTAATGATTCTGTAACTTCTATAATTTAGGCTTGATAAGATATGAGTACTTTTGCTCTGACTCTCGGTGTCATTTTCTTTTTGAGGTACAATATGGTAGCCCATTTTTTTTTAAGAAGAAGGTTTTTTCTTATAGCATGAAGTGATGATATTAGTCATACATCATAAATAGATGTCAATAGCTATACTGAGTGAGGTAGTGCTTGTATTTTTGTATGTGATCCAAAAAATTTATGTCAGCAATGATGGGACTTGCTGAGAAATTTTAGAGAGACCGAGGAGATTTTTCCTGCTTGGTTTCCACTGGAACTTCATAGTTATCAGTATGTTCCCATGGATTTCAGCAAACCACTTTTTAACAATCAATGATATTAATTTGAACAATGTTATTAAGTTACATTGATTATTAAGTTGGCAGCTTCACCTGCAACGTTCTTCTATTGATTTTTAGCCTCTTTTTCACTGCCCCTTGTGGTGTTATCAGTGTCATAGCAGCATATTTCCTTCTGATGTGTGTGTACAGCTCCCACCTGGTTAGCTAAACTGGTGAAAAGCTTTAAGTAGTATAGCTAAATATTTGCCAAGGAATGCTGTTTCATTACTCTGATCTTCCTACCACCTGTGCTTCTTGTTCATGTGTGTTTTATCTTACATAAGCCTTCCCTTTCATTTTTATGGTTTTATAGCTGTGAATTTATTTACATTTGTTGGTACACATTAGTGCTTTAGCCTGACTTGATGAATAGTTATTTTAAATATTTTGAATGAATATAGAAAAATAAAATATTTCCAGTGAAGGAAAAATATTTTTCAGAAAAATATTCTGGAAAATACCAAGTAAGTTTCTTGAAGAATACAGAAGTTTAGACTAAAACATCAACAATAAAATTGCCTCTTGTTAGAAAAAATATTTTTCTTTCCCTTTTTTTTTTAAAATATGATTATTGGTGCTAGTAAGTTACCTAAAGGGGTGATAGGAAGCAGACAGGCAGACTTAAACAGGAGTGGTGTTGAAATGGAGATGATCTGAATGCCACAGTAAGGAAGAATTAATTACCTATACAAAAATGGCATAGGTAGCTCTCCTTTTCTCCAAGCAGCCCACTCTAAGTCTAGACAGAAAATACATAGATTCAAATAACTAATTTGTGAGAGGAAGTTCATATTTATATCTTTCTCCTTGAAAACATTGCAAGTATTGGAAAGCACAGTGATTATCTTTCTGGGGCTCTATGCATGATTATAAACAACCCCCTGTCAGAGGCAAATCTTGAGGAGTGGGAGACTTCAAAGGTGCTTTCTACCTCACTCCAAGTAGGGGAAGCAACCACTGTATCCCGTTTCTTTATGAAAAGAAAATAAGTTCATTCTTCCCCATGATTTCCAGGCTTCAGTTTTGAATTTATTTTGCTGAGACAAAATGAGGAAGGCAAAAATGAGGAAAAGATTACATTCTTTGAGATGATAATTCAAAGCAGGTCCTCTTTAATAGGAATAGGAATGAATGGAAGGTTTGTAGGAAAGATTTACTACAAAAATTTGCCATTTATAGCCACTCAGCTCAGGCCTAGCTTTTACTGTGTTTTTCCAGGAGCTGAGATAGTGGTGACGCTGTGAAATGCTGCATAGGAATCAGCTTCAGTTTCAATAAATATGTTTAAAACACTATTAGGCATTTATCATTTTTATATCTCCTAGTAGAAACATGTAGGAAAATGAGGAAAGAGGTACTCTGCTAAGGTTTATTCTAGACCACAGCAGGTCATCCAGAGTGCAGGGAAAAATGTCCGAGAAAATTTGCACTCAGAAAGATGAGCATCTACTGACAAAATCATTGCACAGATTTACAAATGAGATCATTGTGATGCTGAATGATGTTTCTTTCTTTCTCTCTCTCATTTTCTCTCAGACCTTATAGTTGCTTCCCTTTTACTTTTATTTGTATGCTGACTTCTGAGCCTTGAAGGATTTTCTTGAAAAAATGCCACTTGAGGAGAAAGAGATCAGGTGACTAGCAGACCATTAGAGAATCAGTGGTGGGAGAGATGGTAAGTCATGCTTTGTAGCTCCTTTATGAATGGCAATGTGGTTTACTGTGCAAGAAGAGAAATATAGAGGAACATCTGGACTTGCAAGCATGCATGAAGTGTAGGAGGAGATCTCTGCTACATTTTTGCCACTGATCCACTGCAATTGGTGGAAGAAAAGAAGCTTAGGGACAGAGCTTTAAAAATCAGAGGTCAAACATCTGATAAGGGATACAATATTTTCTTAGTTCCCAAATGCTGTTTTGTATTTTAAGCAGACTGAGAAAAAGTCTTGCTAATCACAAATCTGTTGGAGAATATCCTTTTCACTATATATATTGAAACAGAGATATTGGTTAATGTGTATATCTCAATTTCTTTTTCATTTTTTTTTCTAAGTCAAAGGAAAAATGCTGTTCCTTGCAGTAAGTGTTCTGTCTCCAGTTTTCCTGCTAAAGTCTAGCTAGCTCTTGATTCCTAGCCATTGTCAGTAAAAATAGAAATGGCTCTGAACATGACTGTATTATTTCTGAGTGCAGTTCTCCTGCTCCAGTTTGACATTAAGGCTACAAGACACTGGATGAAAGATAAAATCTGAAAATTTCATTGAAGTATAGGGGGCAAAAATATGCCTTAACATCACTGTAATTGTATACTGTACTAGCACATACATTGGAAGAATTTGGTGAATTTCCACAAAAGTACGAGAAGAGCTAGATCAAAACTTTTTTAACTTGGAACTGTTTGTTTGTTTGTTTATTTGTTTGGTTTTTTTACAGTTAGAAGGGATAAAAATACTGATATGAACTTTTACTTATTGTAGTCTTAACTTGTAACTGTTTGATCCACACACTTTTGAATGCAGTGTAGGAATGTTTCTTACCATTGTTTCATTCATCAATCTTTTAGAATTTATTTGCTACTTTTATTTGTACATGTATTTTGGAGGTGCTTATCTTATACAACTTGTCATTGGCTAAAAGTCAGAATTTGTTTGAGCTATTTTCAATGTTTCTTTTTCTGGTGGTTAGTGGCAACATATTGGAAAGAATTTGTGTTGATGGTAAAGATAAAAGCTACTCTAAGATGATGCTTTTTAGACTTATGGAAGAATTTCCGTTAAGACATCCGTTTTGTTAAGATATCCTTTTATGTTCCAGACATATGTGTGGCAGTTTTGGATGATTTTTTGATTTTTTTTTTAGCCTAAAAAATGATAATCTATATGAATGGCTGGTCTGGCTAACAGAAGTGGTTGTCAGCGTTAACAAAATTGTTCCAAATTTTGAAAAGGTGAAGTATTTTGTTTTGGAAGGGTAAAGTCATTAACTGTGTCTTTTTCAAATGATCCCATTTGAAGAACTGCCAAAATGTAAAGAAGCATATGTTCATATGAATGAGGAAAGTAGAAGACAAGAGTGCATGATGTACATGCTCTGCAGGATTTAAAATAAGATATGAGGGAATATTAGAGCATGAAGCTTAATGTATCCTAAATATATCCTAAGGCAGATACAGAGATTAACTGAAGTCATGTGATTCTTTTCACCTGCAAAAATCCTTTTAGAGGCATTGACATTCATCTTCATTGTTGTTTTTTGTCATACTTAGTAAGAGGAAAATGGTGTGAAAATGATACTCCTTTCTGTCTAGCCTTTTGGTGGAGAGCATGAAAACAACTCCATCTGTTCTGCTTTTTGGACCTATTTTGCTAATAGGTGCTAATGTGGGGCATCTAGCTAGATGGGTATTTATGAGTGGGAAGTGATTGTTAAAGTGATTAAATTTTTTAGCTCCTGAGTCTTTCTGAGAAACAGGATAAACTGGCTATTCTTCAGGCCTTAAAAACAACTTTAGCACATCCACTATTAGCTCAAGAGCAGATAATAGTTAAGGTGTCTGTTGTCTTAAACCTGGTAGGAAACACTGAGCTTCATCTCAGTTTTTCAGTTCACTAGTGGATTTGTAGAAGAAAGAGGGAATTTTATTGCACTGAAATGTGAAAGGCTGTTAAGGAAAATAGGGAATGAGTACATTGAAAACCAACCCCAGAAGTTATCATGTTCTCATTCAGCTTTTAAAATATCAATAACAGACAATGCAAGAATCAGTGGAGAGGATTGGCATGCAACCTCTTGCTAATAGTATGTAGATTCTTCAGTTGCTTGCGTCTTCATCATGTGAAGTCTTAAGGTACTGTACTGTAAAATTGGTTTGTTAAGAGATCATGTAGTTGTATGCAAAAAGACTGCATGTCAAAATAACACATACAATAAAGTGGCTTAGATACTCATGTATGGCCCTAAAATAATGCATTAATGGCAAATCAAATTGGATCTAACTGTTTGTTGGTGAGTTTTTGTTTTATTTATTTTATTTATTTATTTATTTTATTTTAATTTATTTTATTTTTATTTTATTTTATTTTATTTTCCCCCTATATTTTTGAGCTCTATTCTACTTATGGGCAATAATTTTATGGGATTAGAGTCTCCAGCACATGAAAATAAATTACTCATGTGGTGCAGAGCCTCAGACTACCCACATCTCGGTTTCTGTTGAGATGCTGAATATTTATGTAAAGTGCTGGAAATCTGTATCCATCAATATGTGGTAATTTGTATTAGTGATCTGTTTGATGCAAAGATGAATCATTTCCTGCACAGCAAACAAAAATCAGTGACATATAATTTCTAATGCAAATTAAGGAGAATATAATTCATCTGTCAATTTTTAAGCACCTGTTAAGTATCCCACGAATTGTGAGCTTCAGAAATATTGGTTCATAATAAACAAATGTAATATGAGATGACTGGTATAAATATTTTGCTTTTGTTTTTCTGACCAGTGAATGAAATCTTACTCATAAACTCATTATTTAATCGTTGGGCATCAGCATTAGTTAGACATCTTAGTTATCTTGCTGCCACATATTGATTTTATCTAAATAGAAGAGTAGCCTAAAAATAAATAAGTGCATTTAAGTTTTTTCTGCTGTATATATATATCTCTGCCTTTCTTAACACTAGTATTGACAAGTGACACAAATATAATTTTAAAAACCCATCCCTTCATGAGTTGCTCAGAGCCCTATCAACCTAAATTTGAATATTTCCAGTGATGGACCATCTACCACCCCTCTGGGCAACCTGTGCCAGTGTTTCATTACCCTCATAAAAAAATTTTGTCCCCTTATTTGTATCTAAATCCATACTTTTTTGGTTGAAAACTATTACCCTTTGTCCTATCACTACAGGCCGTGCTAAGAATTTTATTAGCATCTTATAAACCCCCTACAGGTACTGGAAGATGCTATAAGGTCTCCTGAGAGTCTTCTTCTCTCCAGTCTGAACAGCCTGGACTCTCACAGAAATGATGTTACATCCCTCTAATTATCATCATGGCCCTCCTCTGGACCCATCTTCAGTTGTATCTTCAGTCATTTGAATTTGTTCTGTCACTTTTCTATTTGTATTTAATTTCTAATTATTTTTTTCTTGAATAATTAGATAATCAGAGTTTTAAATGGGCTAAACGTACCTTGTACATTAAGCTTTTGCAATATGGAACAGCTGTGGGTTTTCACCTTCTTGGAAATGAGATCTTGGCAGTTGCAAATGGGAGTTTCTGGAGTGTGATGTTTTCACTGCCTGTCTATACAGTGTTGAGACAAAGGCATCCAGCTACCAATATTTGTCACACAGATGAGATGACTTAAGCAGCGAACATTCAGAGGAGAAAAATAATTGCATTCAGCTGCTAATTTTGTCTAAATGTTCCAAATATGGAAAACCCCAGGAATGCTTCCAAAACTTCCTTGCCTATGTATACACCTGCAGTTCAGGTTTCTCTTTTCAAGACTTCCAGCTCAGTCAGGTCTGGTAGCTTGACCCATTTTTGTGAAAACTCTCTGAAGGTGTGAGTTTTCTAGTACATAGACCTACACCTGTTCTGTGGTCCTAGAAGTACTGTCAATAAAGGTATATATTTTTTGCCTAATCTTCCTGTAGCTGTACATTTAAACCAAAAAAGCGTACATTTATTTGTGTGAAAAAAAGGACAATATCTTCTGCTTAGAAGTGCACCCAGACTGATGTTAATACACCAATTCTGCCTGCTGTCTTCCCAGTTTTCTTGTCTGTTTGACATAGTCTGACATCTGAGCCTTTTTCGCTCTCCAAACATCAAAACTTGGATCATATTATCTGGCACATGTCACTATATTCCCACCCTCCTTCCTTTTGGCCACTAAGTGATAGAGTTGACATTTTTGTATACCTAGGAAGTTTACAATAGTATCTCAGTTTTTTATTACTGGGAATTGAATTTATATTATTTATAGCTTTTGTATTACCAATAGTTGTCTCTTGTAATGTTGATAAAAGTTGAGCATATAAGAGGGAATGCAAAGAAACCCAGCAAAGTGTCAGGGAATCACTGTAGAAGAAAGTGAATATGAGACAGTTATGACTGGCTTGTACCAGTTGATTGTCTTGTGCTTTCCAAAATACTTCACTTGTGTTGATGCAGTGATTCATTATCTTTTATACTGTCTTCTGTTTTGACTTTCTGTATAAAGTCTTTACTCCTGCTATTGGTAGTGGTGTTGGTTTTCAAGATGCAAACATCTGTCCTCTAGGAATGGCCTTAGACTTAGAGCTATTAAAGAGCTGTCAATTGAGAATTATTTCAGTCAGCAAATCTCCTGTTCTGCAGAAAGACCTTTAGAAACTATGAAAGTCTGGGTCTTGGAAATTCAATTTCCAATACTGTAAGACTGACCCATAAATACCAATCATGTGTAATCTTGTTTAAGTTACAGGTATTTCCACAATCATGAAGCATTTATAGCAAGAAAAATGTCTTTTAACCAAACTAATTGAATTGAGGCAGTGTGGTTTTGTGAATTGCTGGAAAACAGACAAACCCCATCAATTTATGGCTGGTAAAATGTTTCAAGAACTTTATTGCCTTGCCTTTTACTAATTTAAAAAGTATTAACTCTCATCAATACATTAGAAGGTTTTTCAAGCAGAGATATCCAAACCAAAGATGAGTTTGTAGGCTCTCAACTGAATTGGATTGTTTAAAATATGATTCATATTCTGACCCCAATTTATCTGAGTCTCTTAAATGAGACTGAGGGATAAGTTCATGAAAATCTTTTTCCCTTATCTTTTTTAAATGACGTCTTTTCCAGACAAAAAAAGCAAAAAAACGTCCCTCCAAAAAACAAATCCCCCCCCCCAAAAATGGAATTGTAGAATAAGTCAGGATTTCTAATCATCTTTTGGCATGACTTACTATAGGTATTTTTCTGCCCACCACATCCTATAGATTACTGAGCTGTCAACCTTCTGCATTTCTGCCTGCGTAAAAATAATTGTAATTGAATGAAGTGTGGGCTGAGTGAAATGGCAGTAGAATAATTCCATACTCAGAACTACTACAGTTTTATAGCAGGAAAATTGAATATTTTATTAGCTGAGTAACATAAGCATGAGTTTTCTAGGTAGATTTTTAATGCACATGAAACCTCTCTAAAATGTCTAGAAAACACTGCTTTTTCTTCTCCTCCAACACCCTGTTCCCAGGCTTGATAAACCAAGCAGAATATTGTCTGCAGAGCATTCAGGAGAAATGTTTGTTGTGTGTGATCACCAGCCTGCTCTTTAACAGCAAAGTGTCCTCAAAGCTTGTGGGAGTCAGATTGGATGGTTGATAAAATTAATTTCACAGAGAAAGTAAATTCTCTGTATCCAGCATAGTGAGACTGAAGAGATCTACTCATGTCTCACTTTCATCAGTACTGAACTGTCCTCCAACATAAATATTAAACCAAAATGTTAGCAATAGAGACTCATGGTGATTATCAATACAAGAGTACATGCTGATTTCCTTTATTTTCATCTTTCCTATTGTATGCACGGTGAATCAGAAATTCAGTGAAAAAAAATGTGTTTAATAAATAGCTACCAAGTCTGAAATGTGTCTGTGGTGGAATGGAAGAGCAGAAGGAGCTGGAAGGATAAAGAAATTAACTAGATGGCAAATAAAGTAGACTCCTTAGTATAAAGAAGGAAGAATACAGTACTTGCTTCCTTCGCTTTAATGAGTAAAAATCATTGAATACATTTCATCTAACTGGGGTTGAACGAACTGATTATAAATAACATATTCTGAATTTTACTTCCTTCATTAACAGTGAATTATCAAAAAGCAATGTGTCTATTGCTCATTATTTTCAAGGACAGTTGTCAGGAGAAGCCATTTTACCATGCACAAAGAGCAGGAATTGTGCTATATATCCTCAGCATCAGCTACAATCTTCTTATCTCTTAGAAACAGGTAACAAACAGACTATGGAATGTTTCTGTTATAGGTTTCATAACTTCAGATCGCTTGTTGAATAATTTCTGCAAATAAGTATCAATTATTCATTAGCATCTCATTTTTGAGTGTACAAAACTCAATGTGTGAGAAATTGATGGGTTCTGATTTCACATATATATGTCATTATCCTCCAAATCATATTTGTAATACAAGTAACAGAGCTGATAAACTAGAAAATTCACTGATGTCATGGTTTAACCCCACCTAGCTACAAAGTCCCACACAGTGGCTTGCTCGCTCCATCACCAGTGGGATTGTGGAGAGAACTGGAAGTGTAAAAGCCAGAAAACCTATGGCTTGACACGAAGACAGTTTAATAGGAAAAGCAAAAGCCACACACACAAGCAAGACAAAACAAAGAATTAATTCACTGCTTCTCATGAGCAGGCAGCTATTCAGCCCCGCCAGGAGTGCAAGGCCCCATCACACCTTACAGTGACCTGGGAAGACAAAGGCCATCACTCCAAACATCCCTCCCTTCCTCTTTCTTCTCTCCACTTTATACACTGAGCATGATGTCATATGGTCAGAATATCCCTTCGGTCAGTTGTGGTCAGTTGTCCCAGCTGTGTCTCTTCCCAACCTCCCATGCACCCCCAACTTCCTTACCAGCAAGGCAGTATGAGAAGCAAAAAGGCCTTGGCTCCGTGTAAGCCCTGCCCAGCTTAAAACATCTCTATATTATCAGCCCTGTGTTCAGCACAAATCCAAAGCACAGCCCCATAGTGGCCACTGTGGAGAAAATTAACTCTACTCCAGTCAAAACCAGCACAACTGGACACTGAAGAGCAGAGTTTCATCTAAACTTATGTATGTACATCTGCAGAACAAGGAGAATCGAGGAGTAATTGAGTTTCAGAAGAAAGCCACAATTGAAAAAATGGAAAATTAAAATTTTTTTTGTTAAGATTATTTAGATCAAATTATTTCCTTCAGTTTTGTTTTTTCCAATCTTTTTTTTTTAGAAATAAAACTACATTTTATTCTGTTTTCTAACTACTCTGAAGTAAAGACAACTGACACATCCACTGGCTTGACTATACTGTGGTTGTCCATTTTCTATGTAATTTAAATTTCAAGTGCTTTGATACTGGCTGGTCTGTGTTAGTGGAGCAATTTATGCATATAGTCTATTTTATATATTAAATGACAAAAGACATTGTGTCATTTTCTAGCTTTGACTTATTGTAACTTTTTATACAGAGTTTAGTGAGAAGAAGGGGAGGCTGCAGCTTTTAATCACAAACAGAAATTGCCTGGGTTCATGCTGCCCAGAAGGCTTGTAGAAATCTGCATTCAGAAAGTAAATTTTTGGGGGTAAATCAAAGTCTGCCAAGAACATTGCACAGTCAGATGGGAATTGACTCATAATCTGGAACGTGAAACCATAACACACAGTTGTTTGGGTAGGTTGAATATTATTTTGATTCTGGTGCTCACAGTAAAGTCTTAAAAGGCCTAAAAAAGCATTAAATGGTTAACCAAAGGAAAGCTGTCAAAAGTCTGCGTGTTTTCCACAGGCAGATTGCTGAAAGCTCCTCTATTAATTCCACAAATACTTATCTTAAAACCCTTGTTTTCTGTATTGTCCCACCACGTTTTTGAGATAAAAAAGACTGTGGAAGTCAAGGACTTACAGGCCGCAATGAGAAGGCAACAATGAAAGAAATAGTTAGATGCATTTGAGGTTACTCTATCACAGTTACTTGTACTGGAACTAAATGTACTTTCCAGAAACTACTCCAGAAACTATTATGAAAGATAATTACTTTTTCTAATCTGCTGACCATTCTTGCTGGAAATGGAATGCATTTGTTTTTTTTTTAATGTATTTCTGTACTTCTTTGAAGGCGAGCCTGACTAGCAAAAAATAAGAAATGACCACATAATGCTATTTTTATCAATTAGAAAGGACGATGCAGAAAAAATGGTTTCCAGTACATACATATCCACTAGCCTACAAACACGATAGTCTGAATGTTGGAAAAAAACAATATTATTTTGGGACTTAATGAAAACATTATACATCCTATGCTATTTATAATCCAGACATCCTGATTCAGTAGGTTGATTTACCGTGTCAGCAAGTGCAGGGTGCTCACTAATAAACGAGGAGAGAATGTCAACTATGTTGGCAGGAAAAAGGCCAGTCATACAGCTGACAGCCAGTCTTGGCAGGGAATATATGTAATGGTTTGGTATTGCAAGCTGTTTGTAGTTAGCATTACCAAAGCTGCCAGCCAATTGCCTCATAAGGTCTGCTGACAGGCAGTAATCTAATCTGGCCTCCCATTTGTTTTGGTTTTATCTGCTAAATACAGCTTCATCTTTCCTGTGGTTGACTTGTGTGCTTTTTGAAATCTGAACATTGCATTCAATCTTGTGGACACAAGAATAGCAGAGGTGTTATAATCAAAATCACGTAGAACTGGGCCTCTGGAAACAATTTTTCATGAAGATGTGTTCAGATTTCAAAATAAACTTGCTGTGAAATGGGAAAGAAATGTGGTTGCACTGCTTTCCCCGTAAATGTCCTGAAAGTTTCAAGTTGAAGTTTGAAAGTAAGGTTGTTTTCTATCATATGGAATTCTGAATAGACATCAGGGATAGACTGGAGGAGGAATTGGAGGTGCAGTGAAAAACAGATTCCAGATTATTGGCTTGATCAAAACACAGAAATCAGTCATATGAGTTGTGCTTGAACAAAGTAACTTACATGTAGAATAAGTAGGATTCTACAAGATATGTTCATGCCTATTGATTTTGTTTCAAGTTATTTGTTGGAAACCTGTTGGCTTAAGATTCACCAGCCATGGTCCAGGGTGTTCTTATGGCTTTGGTTTACCTGAAAATATTATTTCTGGTACAAAAGTAGTAATCTCCTGTCTTTGGTCATATAAAGTGAGAGGGTGTAAGGATGCTACATTGGCTTAATGTCTTTGCTCCTCCAGAAGCTTCCTGTGTCCTTAGGACGAGATCAAGAAAAGGGTTGTGTATCAAAAATTATTTCTAAGAAACATTAACTTGAAACATTGCTTATGCCTAGCTATTTATTTCTCAAAGCAGCTAGTTTGGTAGAGCCAAGCCTTGTAACTGCCAGTTTTTTCCGATGTAAATTTCCATTGACACAGTGCTTCTGGCCCTGTGCATGTGCCCAGATGAGAGTTGCTCTTGTCAGCATGTAGCAGCATGGCATTCATGCCAGCATCCTGCTGGCATTACAGACTAGGTGTTGTATAACATGAAATGGGTCTATCTGGTTTGTTGTGCTTCTCTCTCACCAAATTGTCCTTATATTGGTGAGGAAGTTGTAATCTCAGGAGATGGGAGACGCAGGGTCATTTCTGTTATGTGCTGAAAGCAAGTGGCTTTGGGTTTTCTCAAATGGCTTCATTTCCCTTCAACATGGTATTGTGAGATCCTCACTGACATGCTGCTTGGATACCTTCCCTGAGGCAATGTCTTCCTTCCACCCTGAGGTCCCTTGAGAGTAAGATACTCTGTTTCACCTGTACAGTCTTAATCTCCTGGTCTTGCTGCCTTTCTGTCATAACAACATAAAATCAGGGGACAGAAATCCTCTGTCTTAAATGGGATCTTGTGAAAACAGAGATTGTGAAAAATTCATCTCTTTAATGTAAAATACCTGCCTGTCAAAATGTAACTTTGCTTTCATTGTCTACATTTCTCAATGCTGGCAGGACATATTTCATTGTCTTGCAGGAACACAGATGATAAAGGTGTTCAAGCTTGGGAATTGTTTTTTCTCTAATGTCAGGGGGTTGCTAAGAAATCTGAATCTGTTATGCAGAACCAGCAATTTTTAAAGTACTGCTGGTATCATAGCTTATGACAAGATTCTTTTCTTAACCTGAAAATATTGAGAATCAGTTGGGTGAAACCTTTGGCCATCAAGGAAAAAATCATTTTCTAACAACAGAAATCCTCAGAGAACAAAAATACATTTGCCAAACACCTCTTAATATATAAAGATAAAATGATGCACCAAATTTCAACTCTGAAAAAAATATTATGAATAATTTATATATTAGAACACAATTTACATATCTCATATATACATATGCATATTTCTATATTATATGAGAGCTTAATATACACCAGAGCATAAATTATGTAATAAAATAATTTTAACAAGTAAACCCAAGAATTAAACCATGCATAACTAGTGGGATTCTTTATCTTTTGCCAAACTACTACTATTGATTAACTGAAAATATGCAACAAGTTTAATGCAAATTACAAACCAATATCCGTATTTTTTCCTTTAATTATTTAGTACCAGGTATCATGTGGACCTTAAAAGATATAAGCAGTCATTCAGAATGAAATGTTGAGGAAGAAAATGAAGTCAGCTCTAGATAAAAGTCGTTTTTTCACTCCCTGATGGCAAAAGAAGTGTAAGAGGAAATTGATGCTTGAGCGAAGGGAGAGAAAATGAGGGCAAGTAAATGTGTTCTCATGGATGTACTTATTGTATTGTGCAAAATGCAAAAGGACAGTCTGATCCACAAGCGGAAAGTACTTTTTATGGAAACTCCATAAGAACACTCCTGCTTTGCAATTTTCTTGCAGTACTGGGAGGATAATTAGATAGGGGGTTGACACAATATTATTTGATCTATTTATATGATTTTCTTTTTTTCTACATCTTTTTTGTTTTCATTCCTAATACAGGTGGTGTTAGGTCTTTCTTGAAAGGATAAGACATTTCTCCCCTCTTCAACAGAGTGCCTAGAGTTTCTATTGCTTTTGTTGCACTCGATGAAGTCTTCCCTTGAATGTCTTCTTATTCTACAAGATCTTGAGAAAGTCAGGAATTGATAAGGAGATTTGCTTGCTACAGATGGAACTCCAGCTTTTAGGAGCCTCTTAAAATAAATAAATTAAACCTTCCTTTGTATAATCTGAAACATATGTTTCCCTATAGGAATTATTTCTTTTCAGATTTTATCACTCTTTTCTTAGCTCAAAGGAAAAAGCAAATGTCACCCAAGCCCAGAAGGACTTGCTGACATCACAGGTCTATTGTTCAAAGTACATCAGAACTCCTCGATAACAAAATACCAGAAATGGCAACTAAGATAAAATATGGATATATGAGTGTGTTTTGTTTTCCCTTAGTGCCCGTAGATTTTTTCCAATCAATAAAAATGTCAACAATTTTAAAAGTATGTGTTTGACTAGAGAAATGTGGGTTTTTTTAAACTGTTAAGTAAGCAACAGTGCATTGTAAGATTCTGTGAATTTTGCTGGCTAAAGAGGAATTCCAAGTCAACACAGCTGTTCTGGCTTAATATTTGTAATAACAAACCTTTCTGAGAAATGCCAGTGTTCTGTCTTGAACTTGATGTATCTGTGAATGACAACCAGAAGGAGAATTATACATGGAAAACAAGAGTGACAAGGGACAGAGAGTGAGGGGAGAAAAGTCTACCAAAATGGAATTGTATTTTCTCCACTGATTAGTGTTCTGCTTTTCATCTCCTTACATTTTTCTGATCTCATTTCAGGTTATAATCTACTATGCATATGAACTTGACATGCTGTAAAACCCAATGGGAAAGACCTTTTTGGTATGAAAGTTTTCCAACAAATAGACTTGTAAAAGTAACTGAACCACATTGTTCTTCCCACCCTTAGTGCTCAAAGAAAAAAATTCAGACCCCAAATCATTCAAAATGTAATTGTTCATGAAAATAAATTATAAATTTCAAGGAAATAAGTTTCTCTTTACCATTACTGCTTTTAGTTCTTCCAAGAAGTGAAGGACAATATTTATATTTGGGCCTTGACTGCAGTAAAATATTATCTGTGATCTTGTCAAGATTTGGTTTTTGGTTGGTTTTTTTTTTAATTATTGTTGTGATGGAGTCATTCTCCAAAATGCCACTACAAACCTAGATTCCAGCAGAAGACAATAGGTCAAGAGTAGTTACTTAAATTAAGAATGTGTTCAACCTCATTAATCTCTCTTTGGTGACTACTCTAGGGATAGTGGAATTAACCTTAGGGACTGCAATCCATAATGCATCAGGTCATTGCTCTGAACTATTCTTTGCATAGCATTAATGTCACTCTTTTAGTTTTAATTTCCCTACAAGGTAACATCTAAAAACTTTTACATACTTGTATTAAAATATATTTGTGCAGAGATAGATTGGAATTTTATTTTTAAAGTGATTGAAATAAATTTATACCTCACCTTAAAGGTAAAAGATTGAATGCCTTCAGGCTTTAGCCTTCTCGATTTCACTTGAAAATGGCTAATCATTTAAAGAAAGAACAAAAGGGGAAGTTTGCAAAGCAATTCAAACTACAAAGCACATTTTGGCAGAATATGACAAGTTTCAGAAAGTCATATTGTGTGATTTTCACCTTTTTTTTGTCCATAACTTTGTCCAGCATTTGTTGCTAGCTTCCACATTAAGAGAGAATTTGGAGCTCAAAGTTCTGCTTTAACTCTTGATCTCCTTCAACCTTAGGTATAGAACCATACAAAAACATATTTTTTATAAATGAAGAATGAGTTGAGAGGGTTGAGGGCAGATTTCAGTTTTTCAAGATGAATTCAGGAATTGAGATAGGAAGTTTTTGTCATAGTTCCACCATAACATGAAATCTGAATTCAGAGCTGACTAAAAATTTGTGTTTTGATGATAACATGGTGTTGTTGAAGTAAAACCCATTGAGGTGCTCTATTTAAAAACAACCAAAAAGCCTAACACCACTGGTGTAACTTACAGTGTTGATGAATCCGGCTAAGAAATAAGGTGTTATATATGTATATATACATGTTATAAACTGGTACAAATTGAAAAAAACCTGATCAGTATGCATAATTTCTCACACATTTGGATTTGTTTGTTTGTTTTTTACCTGACTTAGACATTTTAATTCAATCAGCTCTGTGATATTCTCACTTATGTCAGGATCTACATTTATTAGGCTTATGTTGACTTAATGCCAACCTAGTACAGATGAACATACTGGAGATACTAATAAAAAACATAATGCTCAGCACAAAGGAAATGTAAAATATTCATGGTGGTCTGTATGTAGTTGGAACTGAAGGTGTTCAAAGGATACCTTTGATATCTTCCACTGGGAGTATGTTTGCTTTACACAGCAATAAATTTATTTATTGTATTCACTAGATTAGTGGCTCTTGTACAGCTGCCTTGGGATAAATGAACATTCACTTATGACTTTTCTCACTTTACTGGGAGGAAAATTGAGACAATGTTTATTGTTGATAAAGCAATTTAGACTGGAACTGCATTGTACAGCATTGGTATCGACTCACTGACATTTTAAGTGTTTCTAATAGGAGGTTAACTTTGCTGCTATTTTCCTCAGTATATCACTAAGGTAAGCATGTCGTAAAGGTTACACCTGTTTCCATCGTTAGCTAGGAGATTTGTTCTTTAATGAGTTAATGTTTTGCATGGGAGTGAGTGAGCACTTGAAAAATAAAAGTATTTTTTCCCTCAGTTTGCAAGTGTCTGTTTTAATGCAGTTCTGATTAGTTCTGGATTCTTTTGAACTTCCATCATTTGCAACAGCTCAGAACTTTAGTTCAACCATTTGTCAGATCTGATGGAACATCAAACAGTCAAATGAAAATACATGAAAAACACATGTTTAAAAAAGCATCCACATGTGCAAAAACTCCTTTAATGGTGCTCATCATCTCCTCTGTAAACCCAAATGGTTATAGGTCTTATATATTTCCACTGCCAGTTTCAAATCTGTGGTAAAAAATTGATCAACAATAAAAATTTTGATAAAGGAGTATATTGGACATGACACACTCTGTTCATTTAAAAATTAAGTTTTTATTGTCTTCAGTTGTCTTTTGCCTTTTTTTCCCCCATCTGAACTTTGAAAAGGGCATTTTTGACCTTTCGTTTGTGCCCATTCAACAGTTCTGTGTAAATTAATTCCATATGTACATTTCTGCATGCTTTCTACATATAGATAATGGGGTATAAATGTGGGAGAGTTCTTTCATGTTTTCATGAGGATGGGAATTTAGAAAGGCAGCCTTGGTACAGGAAATGCATTTGACTGCCATGTGTTTGATTCATTTATATGTAACTTGGAGGAAGTTCTTTTAAAATCAGGTATTGATTCAGGACCCAAAAAGTATGCAAAATACATTGATAACTTATTCCTCCCAAAATATTTTGAAGAGGTTTGCTTATTTACATTATTCAAGTGTATCTTTTATTTTCTTATAGGTGAGCAGGTAAGGGGCAATCTTTATGTCATTTGCAAAGTTAGAACCTGCATTCTGAAAATTCCTTGCGTTGCTCCTTTTCTTTCTCCTCTACAGTTTACTGAAAGTAGCTGTGTTTTTATCATCTAACTGAAGTTTACAATGATAGTCCTCTTGGAATCTGCAATTTGGACTCCTTTCTTGAAGGTGTGGAAGTGCTGCAGGAGCTGTGTTGTTCTCTCCCTTTGCCCTTCCCTTCTCAAATGTCTGGAAAGCAAGAATGCAGAGAAATTTAAGGCTTACTGTGATTCTGAACATTTCAAACTCTATTGAAGTTCCTGTGGAAATACAGTAGATCATTATTAGATTTTTGGCTGTTATAAGATCTTCCTCCTTAGTTCACTCAAAATAAGACACATAAAAAAGAATCTTTTAACCACAAAGTCATATGATCAGGTATTAGAAAACATTAGTCTGAGGGTCACGTAGATATACATTCTTATGTTTATCCAGCCTTTTTGTGCTTTATAATAAAATTCTTTCACATTCATCTGAACAAGTGTCATTTCTTAGCACTGAAACATTTTAAGAGTAGCTGTTAAAGTCTGACAAAATATGCAAGTGAAAACAAAACATCTTAATGAAGAATGCAGAAGGGAGGAACTAACTAAAGTTGTTTGAATGAAATTTATTCATAGACATAAAAGGTGTCACGGATGCACGTTGCAGTTTTTTGTGTGATTAAATCAATGCAAGTTAGCGTGCTGTATGTTCACTGATGGCAATGGAATGTTATTGCTTTCTGGATGTTTTTGTTTTATGTGAATCTGACTGGCAGTGAGCAAGACAATACTGCTGTATTCTCTGGATGTTTGTTGTGTACTAAAAAGAGTTTAAAATATTAATTTAAACACAAAACTTCAAAATACAGAAAGAAAACAAACATTGAAATAGCTATAACATTTTATAGCAATCTATTACTTTGTTTGATTATGTGCAATTTTAACCAAGATTATTTTCTTTGCCAAGTCCAAACTATATTTAGGATTAAAGAAGAAAATAATTTGATTTGCATGATGTTTTTTGTCTTACACAAAAATGGAGGTTTAGTCAGGCTTTAAAATTAAATTTATTATTTTTTTTAGGAAATAGATGCATTTTTTACATTAGGGAAAAAAAAGGTTTTTTTTAAAGATCAGAACAACTTCATTATATATTTAATATATATGTATTTTTTTAAATATATATATATATATTTATATATATATTTAAAAAAGATTAGACAAAGGCCCTTTACTACTTTTGCAGCTGTTAATTCATCACGCCTTATCTTTGCACACAAGATCTGGCCATAAAAATAGTAATTTCCTTTATCTATCATGTCATGTTTTAGGACAGGCTAAAAATAACACAGTGAAAGACAGGATATTGCTACAGTGAAAATATCTTACATTTCCAACATTTGGATTATATTAACCTTGCAGTATCCTTTCATGGCAAAGGTATCGTGTTGGTTTCCCTAACCTCAGAGCTGTGTTAGAAGAACTGAATCCGAGCTTGGTTACCAGAATAGTATAAATACTACTTCATGGTCTTGGAATTTCTTGTTGCAATTGCCATAACATCATATGTCTTCTGGGATTTTTTTTCACAATACCGAGAACTAATTTGTTTGCACTAGAAAAGTCATTGTGTTTCGCTCTGAACTCTTTGTTGTTACACCGTATCCATAAAGACAGCTTTAATTATTTTAAAAATATGGATGTGGAAACTTTTCAACAGCCATATGAATGTGAAAATATAAACACTTAAATAAATTTGAATATTTTTTTCCAGTGCATCACTAATATGGAGTAAATTTATGTCATGTCTGGGCACTGCAGCACGGCACTAAGAACACCAAGGTTGTGGGTGCCCATATGGGCTATTCACTTAAGAACTGGACTCAATTGTCTTGTGGCTCCCTTCCAACTCAGAATATTCTATGATTCTGTGAATTTCTTTGCAAGTAGGTTTGCTATGATCATCTACATCATGCATCCAGACAGAGGTCCTGAGTTCCCCAAAAAAGTGATCCAGCAATGTCTTTAACTCATAAGCTCTGGAGAAAAAGATACAACTTAAGAAATATAGAAGTAAACCATAGCAGTGAAGAATTGTAGAGCCAACAGAAACTGTGTAATAATTTTATAGTAGTTAAGTGATGAATGAATTTGTTCAGCAGAAATCTTGAACAGAAAGAAACAAGCAATGGATAAAAATATGCTGAATGATACTACTCTAGGAAACTGCATTAAAAATTAAGACCTGTACACAGCAACTATTTTTTCTCCCTTTTGCTTGATAATAGGACTTGCTATAGAAGCACCAAGACTTTTAGTAGACATTTATTAAACCTTTTTGTAATCTACTCTTCTTTCCTGCTTGAAGATCTGGAGGTGAGACTAAAGCTTGACTGTGATCTGGAAGATAAGCTAAGCACTCATTTGGGGGCATATTCCTTTTGTCTAAGGCTTAATATATCAGCTCTTCTGGGTTTTTGTTGTTCTATTGGCAATGGGTTCTTGTAGGGAACTAGAAAAAGAGAGTACTGAGGAGCTGCAAAGGGAACATTTCAGATGCAGCTCTCCCTTCCCTTAGTGTTTCCCTTGTGGTTGTCTCAGCCCAGATCCTGATGGAGATGCTGCTTTTCATGGGTTCCAGACCTCTTGATGATGACAAATAAGAGATATGGGGTTTGCCATGTCTAAGACCTGGGTGTTTTTTGGATTTAGGCGTCTTGGTGTTCAGGCTACTACTTCTTCTGTGGGTTTCAACCTAAAGCATTACCAAGACTGAATTTATGTGCAACTCAACACCAAAAGTGTACAAGAGCAAGACCAGATAGTTAAACTGAAAAAAGAAATAGTTTGATCACTATAAACACAATATTGCAGCACAAATCACCTCTGAATCTGAACCCATTTAAACAACTCAAGAACCCCTTTAAACCACTGAAGCACTTCTGTGCTTTAATGTTCTTCAAAGACGATGACCCTGTTTATCTTTATTTCCTTCCATTCAGCAGTATACTCCTGCTTGTGTACAGAAGATATTTTGATCTTTATTTATGCTTTCATTTTTAATAACATCCATTTACCAATCTCAAACATGTTTACCTAGAATTGTGCCCGGGGAAAAAAAACCTAGCTAATTGCTATTAGTGTTTGTAATGCCTGATTAACTTATAATAATATATTGGTAAGGCCATAATTTAATGTTAAGATTAACATAAGGAAAGATGTGTGAGTGATGTAATTTAAATAAAAGCCTGATTATTGGCAAATGAAATGGGAGGATAACATGAGTAGTATTTCTTCATTGTATGTCTTCTTCAAGGAGAGACTAAATTCTACTTGATTTTCTACTGCGTGATTTCATTCATTTCTGAACTAAACTAGTACACAAAGTAGAGCTAGTACACTAGTACACATAGTTTGTGTGGAAATGACTTGTAAATTTTGTTTGGTATAGAAAACGGAATGGCAATATGTCATGGTGCCTAAGTAATTTTTTTTTGTGTGTGTTTATATTGATAAAACATAATTATTCAGTTATTAATATTTAATAGGAGTTCTACAGTTTTGTAATGGCAGCATAATGGAATTTTTAGATATTTTGACTGAACTCAAACTTACCATGTAGAAATTAGTAAGAAAGTGCGAAGGAGAAAGATCTAGTAATTAAATGTAATGCATAGCAACATTTTAAAGCTGCGTGTTTGGTGAGATAATTACAATTAGTACTTTACTTGCAATGCTGTGCTACAATACTATGGTGTGTTTGTATTGTGTATGTGGCTGCATAAATAATAAATTTTCATTGCAAAGGGAAAATTTTGTGAATCATGAAGTAATTCAGGTGAGTTGTAGGAAAAAGAAATACATTAGCTTTTAAATAATCAATTCAAAATTTTGTTCTGTTTGGGAATAAAAGCTCTTTTAAAACAACATCCATTACCCACTGAGCATTGTATGCACAATATGGGTAATGGGAAAACTAATTGATTTTTTCCTTTGTTTTAATGAGATAACTTATATTGGAAAAAGACAGGATAGTAAATAATCACAAACTGTAAGCTAGTATAAATCATAAAGCAGTCTGATAAAAAATATTTTGTATGAGCTTACAAGGCAAGATTCTGAAAAATTTCAGGTCATATTTTTCTTAAATTATGTAAAGCCTCACACTATGCCTTGAAAGTCAAAGAAACCATCATAGAAATAATTACTTCTGCTGTATGAAAATAAATCAGGACTTCATTTTCAGCCAGGACAATGAATTTTTCACCTGGGTAAGGAAATTTGACACAAATAAGCAGTTACTTTTTTTTCTTGTTCAATGGGGTATCCTGACTGCACTCTCCACAAACCAGCTCTGCATTCTAAAGCAAGGAAATTTTTTTCTATGAAATTTTGATGGGTGCAGTTGTATAAGTCAGGGCTGGGAACACATATTCCTTAATGATATAAATCAGAGTGGCTTACCTGAGGCAGTATAGTTCATTTATGTTCTAGTGTCAAACCTGTGATTTTTAATTATAGCACTGCTTTAACTTTATTTGCAAGAACAAAAAACATGTTCCTGATAGTATTTTGGTAGAAATTAGATAACCGTTCTTTACAGTGTTTCCTTATTTTGGATGGTGTGCTACATCCATGGAAGAAGGTGTTCTTCTGAACATTAATAATAAGTAATTTCTATTGTGGCTTCTAGTAAGTTGAGACTAACAATTAAAACTAAAAATGTTTACTAGAATCAGATTCCAGAACAGACTTGCCAGTGATAAACAATGGGATGACACACCAAAACTTGAGGAACTGAACTCTAGTGGGATCCCTCAATTTGTTCCATTCAGTGTCAGATACAATGAACTACATCCAAAATGTTTCTACACCAACACATGCAAAATGAGGAATGAGCAAGAGGCTTTGGCCCTGTCCAAGAGATTTGACATCATTGGCATGGGTGAAACCTGTGGGATGAGTCCTGTGACTGGTGTGCTGTGTTGGATGACTACAGGCTCTTCAGGAGGGACAAGAAGGGCAGGTGAGGTAAGAGGATGATACTGTATGTAGAAGAGGGGCTGGAATGTATGGAGCTCACAGTTGGCAATGGCACAGTTAATAGCCTCTGGGTAAGGATTAAAGGACCAACAAAGTGGATGTCACTGTGGGAATCTACTAAAGCCATCCAGCAGGGATGACAACAGTGATGAATTATTCTTTAAGGAACTAAGGGATATCTCTACATCAACCACCCTTGTCCTTATGAGGTACTTCAACGTGCCAGTTGTTAACTGGGAGCATCACAGAGCTGGCACAAATAGGTCCAGAAGATTCCGAAAACACCTGGATTATAACCTCATCGTACAGGTACTAAGGGAGACAACTAGTAAAGGTGCCCTCCTTGATTTGCTCCTTGTTAGCAGTGAGGGTCTTGTGAGGTAAGTGGAGGTTGGTGGCTGTCTTGGCCACAGCGACCACAAAGTAATCAAGTTTAAAACCTCTGTTGAGAGGAGGAAAAGTGACAGCAAAACTTCAGCCCTGGACATGAGGAAAGCAGACTTCAGGCTGCTCAGGGAACTAGTGAGAAAGGTACCCTGAGAAAAAGCTTTTGAAGGTGCTAGGGTCCATCAGTACTGGTCATTTTTTAGCTATCACCTCCTAAGGACAGAGAAGCAGGCAACTACAAAATGTTGGAATGCAAGAAGGTGAGCGAGAAGGCTGGCTTGGCTGAACAGGGATCTTATTTTGGAGGTAAGGCAAAAAAAGAAGATATATGTACAGTGGAAGCAAGGTCAGGTGACATGGGAGGAATACAGAGATACTACCTGCCACTGCAGGGAGAAAAGTCTTGTGGCCAAAGCTCAGTGGTAGTTGAAGATACCAGAAATGTGGAGGACAATAAAAAGAGTGTTTTAGAATATGTTAGTAGCCAAAGGCAGTACAAAATAACATTGACATGTTAGAGGATGAGGATGGTCACCTCACAAACAGGGACAGAAACAAGGCAGGGAATTTTAGTGCTTTCTTTTTTTCAGCCTTCAAAACCAATGACAGGCTAAAGGGGTCTCAGTACTCTGAGCTGGAGGACTATGGCTGTGAGAAAGATCAACTCTGAACTTGTGTGGGATCTGCTGCTCAAGCTTATCCCTGTTAGTCTGTGGGGCCACATGGGATTCATCCAAGAATAATCAAAAAACTGGCTGATGTAATCGTGAGACCTCTCTCAGTGATTTTTGAATGGTCTTGGGAATTTGAAGAGGTCCAAGTTGACTGGAAGTTGGCTAACATCCCAGTTTTCAAGAAGGGCAAGCAGGATAACACTGGACACTACAGGCCTGTCAGTCTCACTTAGTGACTGGTAAAAGTATGGAGAAGATTATTTTAGAAGTTATTGAAAAACACGTGAAGGACAGCGCAGTCATCAGTCACGGACAGCACGGCTTTATGAGGGAAAAGTCCAACTTGTCAAACTTACTTTCCTTCTACAACAAAGGTAACTCACCTAGCTGACTAAGGGAAGCCAGTTGATGCATTTTTTTTTTGGATTTCAGTAAAGTTCTTGATACAGTAAAGTTTTTGATACTGTCTCTCCCAAACCATTTCTGGACAAAATTTCCATCCCATGACCACTGGCTCACGGATGGGGCACCAAAGAGTATAATAAATGGGGCTGGTGACCGGTCACTAGTGGGGTTCCTTAGAGCTCCATCTCAGGCCCATGTTGAAGATGCTCTTCAACATCACAGACAACTTGAACACAGGACTTGAAGCTATCCTAAGAAAGTTCACCAATTGTACTAAACTGGGAGGAGTGGTTGACTCCCTTGAAGGCAGGGAGGCCATCTAGAGAGACCTCAACAAATTAGAGGACTGGGCGATCACAAAGCGTATGAAGTTTAACAAGGGCAAGTGCCAGATCCTGCAGCTGAGACAGTGCAACCCTGATTGCATGTGTAGTCTAAAGAATCAGAGGCTGGAAAGCAGCCCCTCAAAAAGGGACCTGGGGGTCCCAGTCAATGGTGAGTTGAATATGAGTCAGCAGTGTCCTGGCACCAAGAGGGCCAACCGTGTCCTGAGGGGCATCAGGTAAAACATTGCCAGCTTGTCGAGGGAAGAGATTGTCCTGCTCTACAGTGTGCTGGTGTGCCCTCACCTGGAATATTGTGGCAGTTTTGGGCACTGCAGTTTAAGAAAGATATTCAGGTGTTCGAGAGTGTCCAAAGGAGGGCAACAAAGATGGTGAAGGGCATAGAGGGGAACCCTTTTGAGGAGCAGCTGAGGTCACTTGGTTTGTTCAGCCTGGAGGAGACTGAGGGGAGACCTCATAGCTGTCTACAATTTCCTCATGAGATGCAGTGAAGGGGCAGGCACTGATCTCTTCTCTGTGGTGACCAGTGACAGGACCTGAGGGAATGGCAGAAAGCTTTGTCAGGGAAGGTTTAGGTTGGATATTAGGAAAAGGTTCTTCCCCCAGAGAGTGAGCAGGCACTGGAACAGGCTGCCCAGGAAAGTCGTCATGGCACCACACCTGCCAGAGTTCAAGAAGCTTTTGGGCAATGCTCTCAGGCACAGGCTGTGATTCTTGGGGCTGCCCTGTGCAGGGCCAGGAGTAAGAATCTGATGATCCTTGTGGGTCCCTTGCAATTCAGGATATTCTATGATTCTGTGATTTTTCAGGAGATAAGAAAGACATCTATCAGTTTTGTAGTTCGAGGTCTGAAACATCCATTCATGTTAGCAGTGTATCTTATGACTCTTCTTACTGAATTTTAGGGCTTAATTGTGAAATATCATGTACAGTTAGAGTTGTAGTTTCTGTAACACTAATTATCTGTCATTCTTGAAATATTTTACAAATATTTTAAACCATCTTTTCTTCATTTTATTGATAGTGATACAGAGACAGTTTAGTTACATCTCCAAGGTCAGATGTCAGTTGCAAAACCAGGAAGAAAACTCAAGTTTCTTATATTTCTGTTCTATCTACTGCCCATAATGCAAAAGCTCTCCTCTTCCAAAGCTAATATAATATGACCTATGCATACAAAATATTGAACCTGTAACATGGTTTAGTTATTTTAATGTAAGCCTGGATCATAATTCTTGTCCATATCAATCCTGAAAGCTGAGTTTCTTTATTCTCCCATGGCAAAGGCCTACAAAGTAGAGCAGCTCAGAAAAATGCTAATGTGTAGAAAATTGTGGAGGATTTGATATACATGATACATGAACATGGATAAATGGAGTACCCATACAAGTTCTTACTGCTTTTCTTTGACTATAGGTCTTGAGAAATTTTATCTGTCTGTAATTATATTTTTGTCATTCTCTTATCAGGAAAAATGGATTCATTAGTAAAAGAATATTAATAATATTTAATTAGTTAAAAAATAGATATTACCAGAGTCATGGTAGTTATTCTGGTGATTAAAAATACCTCAACAGAAAGACAACTCTTATTTCAGCATCATCACCTAGCCCACTTAACTGATCAGCTTATACCATCGAGATCAGTATGAGTCATAACCATTTTACTTGCTTTTGTACAGCAGAAATATTTTCATTTCAGCTTTTTTTTTTAAAATCTCTCCTTGAGATCAACATTAGATTTTCCTCCCCTCCTACCTTTCATGTCCCATTAATATAATGTACTTGCTGTATTTTCTCTCCAGGAGTTGGTGGTAAGCATTTCTCCTGGATTACTATGAACCTAACACCTTACTTTTGGTGCTGTTGGCTCAGAATAGCCATCTACCCAAAACCTGACAATCTCTCCTTCCCTCCCTCCCTCCCTCCCTTCCTTCCTCTCTCCCTCCTGCCACCTCCTCCTCCCTCTCTCCCCAAGTGACACTGGACCATCTCCAGAATACCTGTGCTGTCCTGTCTTCAATATGGCATGACTACTGAACAATTGTCTTCAAAACATGTTGTTCCTGAATGGAGTGGATGCTCTACTAATTTTCTACAGCTGTTACCTTGCACAACAGAAGGGCATCTCCTATGCTATCATTTAGGTCTACTTAATGCAAATGGATTGACAAAGAAGACAAAATGTTATATCAGCAGGTAAAGTGATTCTAAGAGTTTGGGAAATGAGGGATGGCACCTTTGGGGTTTGTGTTTAAATAGAAAGCCTGAAAAGTCAAAGCCAAAAGGCAAAGATGCCTCTGGACCTCTCACCATGTATTAAGGGTGTTTTTATTATGTGTAGTGTATTAGTCCTTGGAGCATGCTCCTTTAGATTTTGATTTCCTTCTCCTTCTCTTTCAGTTTCTGAATTTTCTCATTCTGGTATTTCTGTATCATTGTAATTTAAAATAGAGGTTGCTTTTTCTCCTGGTTTTGAACCAAATCTGAAAGATGTTTTTTGATAAGCAGACAAATAAGTTGTTATGCTTGACATTTTTGACTTGAAATAGATGAAATTTCGTCTATAGCTAGATGAAAATTGTATTTGCCCATTTTGTGAAACTTGACTAATGGTTTCTGGCAAATAGTTTTGTGTTTTGTTTTGGTTTTTTTTTTTTTTTTTTATTAAAGATGTAGCAGTTTTATGACTAGCATGGAATGAACTAACAATTAGTTCTCTAGATCTGAGGACTCATTCTGCCTTCAGGTATGGCCATAGTTGGCAAACCTGCTGGCACGTTCAGTGTGAAAACCCAGTACTAAATAAACAGGCAGGGCGAACACTTGTTTCAGCAGATGGTTCCTTCACAACTAGTTGAAGGCACATTAATGAGGAGGAGAGCAGAGGTTCGTAGTACGCCTTTTCTCGGTTAGCAGCAGAGAACTGTTAATGTTATTTCAGACTATTACCTTTCTTGGGTTAAAACTGTAGTGACATCAATCAAGCAGGTAGGCCTGTGTGAACATGTGTGATGGTAACGTGCAGCTCATAGCAAAATGTTTCAGCAGATAATTCATGCAATCAATATTTGCAGAAATCATCAAGTATGATCAATTTATAATGAACTTTTTATTATATTAAAGAATCCACAAGCACTTATCCTATGCTTGTCTCGCAGTCCATGAAGAAACAACACCTCAAGCTATTATATCAGATCATCTCAGTATCATTCAGATGTTTTCAGAGTCCTGCTAAAACATGTTTCTATTGAAGAAAAGCAGGATATGTTAATTTCCAGCATTTTTATACGAACAGTAATTCTCTGCAAGAGGAATTGTCTTGCCCAAATATATGCATACTTGAGTGATTCAGGCCAAATTAGAGGTTTATATGGTTTATTTTGAGTATATTTGCTATAGTACCATCTAAAAAACAGCTTTTTGAGTTTTTTGTTAGATAAATCCACCTTTTTACATTTCCAAGATATTTCAGTTTCCAGCTTGTTCACATCCTTCTCACAATAAATTTTGCAAGCATGCACCTATTTCCTACCCTCCCTTCAAGACTCCCATTTTCTTTCCCCTCCCTCTACCCAGGAGTATAAAACTCAAACATAAGGTTTTGGCTCCTATAAATTTTTTTAGTGGTAGAAAAAATCATTTTGATGAAGCAGGCAAGAAAAACACCTCTACATTTTGCAATAACTCTATTTGCTCAAAGTATTTAAAGGAATTTAACTACAGCTTCTCAAGGATTTCTTTTTTTCTTCTTTTCTCCTAGCTGATGTTTTCCAGGCTGCTTACTGTATTAAAAACATGTGTTTGCAATGCTAGTAGTCTGCACTTTGTTCCAAGAAAACCGAAAACAAATGTGAGAAAAATGACTTAGCACTCTGTAGCTTCTATGGGGAACAAAATGTGGTGTGTTTGTGTGTGAGCACAGTATAAAAGTTAGTTCATGTGTTCCTTTCATAGCAAGGAAATAGTTACTGAATATTTTCCATACCAACATAACAGAGTAATAAGTGTGCTATGTTTAATTGACTGGAAATCATTAACTGCTTTCTGGTTGCTAGGAAGCTGCATTCTTGATTCAACGATTCTCTCGTGCAGTCCGTTGTTAAGGACACAATAATATACTTTAACTCTGTGGCCTGGAGCTACGTGCCTAACTCCAGTGCCCTCAGATGTAAAGCAAACAACTTTGGATATGAGTGGGAGGGCAAATAATGTCTTATGCTTTTCTCAGAACTTCCATCACAAATATGAAAAGATGAAAGCTGATTTTGATGATCGCAAGCTGGTGCAATGTCTCCACATACAGAATAAACCATGTATTTTTAGTAACAAATTTGGAACAGATTTTCCAGAGAACACTTGTAGACTGTGTTCGCAAAAACCTGTATGAGTTCTTCATTCTTTTTAATGCTTTTCCTTTCTCTAACCTGTAGTCACATTTAAAACAGCTAATAATATTTGGGAAAAAAAAAAGAAAAATGTATGCATGGGGAATAGAGAAAAGATGACGATTATTGTTAGAAGTTGTCAGAAATGAGAATACTCACACTCAAACCAAAAAATCAGTTTCTACCAAAGAAAGTAGTGGCTATATCTTCTTATATAAGAAGATAATACTTTTAAACTGTGATTCTTGTAGGTCTACATTATACCCTACACAGACTTTCTGGTTTCCTAAATCACTTTGAATAGTTAGATAATAGTTAGATAATTCCCATTATGATTGCACAAACTTAAAATTTGGTGTTTCTGCTAGTAGCCTTTAAACACAAGTTCTTCTCTCCATCGGTTTACTATTACTCTTTCCCATAGATTTTTGTTTTATTGATGTTAGAATAGCTGTCCTACAGGTACATCTCATTTTACATGTATTCTAGAAAATAACAAATTCTATTGACTGTAAGGAAAAAACCTACATACTGATTCATGGCATGTTCCTAAGATCCATTTAGAAAGCCCAACTATCAAACAGTTCACTCCTGCCTTCTCAGAATAGCTCTATATCCCAAATTGCACCAATGTCTCGGCTGTCTCCTATTTTCCAAGTTGGTTTTGTGTAGGCTCAGTTAAACTACACTACCATTTCAGCATGGATATGTTTGCTTAGTAAGTTAGCTCTTCCTCTAATACACATTATTCTTTTGAGTGACAGTGTCAAAATTCCCTTTCACTCAGGCTACCTCATAGCAGTTTGTCACATTGGCAGTAAGGAATGAAGGATCTTCATTACCCCACCTATGCTCCTTAATTTTAGGTTTAGCAGTATGGGAGAGAGTGTACATAATTACAATTGCAACCAACATAGTAAACCAATTTTCCATTTGAAAGACCTTGATTAGAGTCTGGGAAATTCAAGTTCTAAATTACCATCTGAATTTGAATTTTTCTTCTGCTGTCTGCCTTGTATGGAGATGGAGAAGTTCTCTGACCTTGAGTCATAAAAAGCCTATCAGAAATGCACACTTAGTTTACTTTCATTACTTTCATTTTCTCAGAGTATCAGGTACCTTGAACAAATGGCTGACTTCTCCTGACAACTGACTGGTGAATACTTAGTCAGGCTTCTTATGACAGCTGTGCTGCAGGCTCAAAAACAAACCAGAGCTCTGTGTTTCACGCTGCTGGTAATGCAGTCTGGAATGACTACAACATTTTTCTTTTGTGAGCAGCTTGGATAATTTTGTTCAATCAACCCTACAAAAGCCTATGTTAGGGGGCTTCTACTTTGAGAAGTAATCAAAATTTTTTGAGAAAAAAGCGCCCACCACCAGTATGGTTCATACTTGGCCACAGAGATGAAGTATGGAAAGGGTTATTGTCTGTACTAAGAAATTGTGGCAATTTGAAAATTGACAATTTATCATTAAATTAAAACTAAAAAAAGTATAGTTTGGGAAACATCAGAGAAATTATTTTAATAGCAATGTTGAAATTTCAATTTAATGTGCTACATATGTTAAAAAAGCCCCATCTTTGAATGAAGAGTTCAGATGAGTTTCACTGACATTACAGAGTAACTGATATACATTCCTGAAAAGTATTTTGTGAGGATAAGATAGGTCATTGACTGATTTTCTATAGAACGTGCATTTGTGAGCTACCTCACAGCTAGATCTGCAACATTAATGAAGAGGCTGCTTCCCTTGTGTGCAATTCAGTAGCTGTGCAAAATTTTTGCTGTGACCTCTGCCACCAAGAGGCCTGGTTGTAGAAATCACTGTATAATCAAAGTTTTGTTCAGCGTTCAGGGGATCAGAACGAATCTAATCTGAACTAAAAACCTCAAAGAGCATAGATGCTGAGTGCTTAGCATCCATTCATGTGGATCAGAACTTTTGTGGTAGATATTGTAAAGACAAAGCAAAAAGAACTTAGATGATTTTTAGTAAAACAGTCCAAAATATGCAGTTTAACTTGACCTTGATTTTCCTGGAATTCACAGAGCCTTATAGCAGCAGAGCAAAAGCAGGCCAAGAGTCATACGGATACAGAATGTAATCATAATCAGACTGCATATATGAAGGTAAGAGGATTAATTCAAGGCAGAATAGGATGAAGTCACACAGGATGGAGGGATAGACCATTTGAGCTGTTCATATCTGAAATTCAAAACAGACTTGGGAGAAAATGAATAAAACAGAGATCACTGAACTTAAAGTGAACCGAAACAAATGAGATTCATATGTCTCTAAGAGCCAGCTGATGAAATCTTTAAATACATGAATGTTCTTTTAGATGTAAGTGCAGCTGTGACTGTTTAGGAGCATGTGGTTTTGCTAGCTAGCAAGTACTTTGTGCAGTGATTGATCTCTACAAATTAACTTGCTAAGAGAAACAAATAATGGAGTAAGTGTTCACATTTCTCAGGACACAGCCAGTAACTCCCTATTGGCTGCTGCCTGAGTCCCTTTCCAATGAATCAGTGCAAGACTAAGGTTAGTGATATAATTAGGTGATTACAGTCTTTGGCTGTTTAATTAAATATGGCTTTGTGCAAATATTTTGTCACCAGTCTTTTGAAACTTGCTAGGTACACATTTTTGGGAGTAGCTTGTAAACTTGGGAAATGATAGTCTTTGATCTTTGAGGTTTTCTGTTCTTTGAAGTTTTTTTCTGAAGTCAGTGCAATACAAGTGTTAATTTAATACAGCAGAGTGGAAAAGTAATCTTAAGTGAGGGAGTATTAACACACAAAACCTCCTAGCTTTTCATGTGTCTCCTAAATTTAGTAATCCTCCCACTAAAAACAGCCCTTCTAACATTTTTTTTTTTTTTTGCTGAACTATTAGGAACCCTACAGTAAGCATTTTTTTTCCTGTGTGCTTTTAACTTAGTCTCCTGACTTACATTCTCTGTTTGTTTTTAACATTTTAGTCCATTTTGAAAGGTATGTTTTTGTCTGTACTCAGTAACATTATTGAAAGTATAAATGTTGTTTGTTAAAAATTCCTTATGTCTCTGCTTACCACTCTTCCCGAAGTTTTATCTCTGAGACCTCTATTGCTATGATTCCTGAGCTTCCCAGTGTTTTCAATGACCATTTTTAGAAATACTGTTATGACATTAGCAAGTATTATTTCCATGTGTGAAATGTGGAAGCAAGATTTTTATTTCTTTTTTTTAGTCTCCCCACTTTTGTTATCTTAAACAGGTTATGTACATATAAGATTTTTGTAGGAATATCTGTGATCTTCTCTAAATGAATATATAGTAATACTCAAGTATTTTTTTTAACAGTAGCAATTTCTGGGGTACCTCTACAGCCTGGAAAGCTTGTTTTCAAGGGACAGATTTATTTAATGAGGATTTTGAAAGGACCCGAGGACTAGAAAAGCAGGTGCAAATTAATATTTTCTTATTCTTTATATTGTGTAAAGGAAGTACAACTGAGTGTTTTCCATAACAAAGTACTGTTAGGAACAGGGTTATTTCTGTAGTTTTTTCTCTAATTCAGAAGTTAGAAGTTAATAATTTGTGATGTGGTGAGAACAGAGTTAAGCAAACACACTGTTTGGAATGCAATACTGAGTGTTCCACTCTCAAGGAGCTGTGAAAGATATGTTTTTCTTCCTACACAATGTTAAATGGGTTTTTTACTTTCAAACTCTGTCTTGCTGGAGCAAGAAACTACTTGCCCACAGCTTAGAACAACTAAGCAACTCTGTCTAATGTGATTCAACAGGCTGCAGGACTGAAATAGATCCTCTTGCTAGCAGATGAGTCTGCCTTCATAGCACAAGGTATCACACGTCTGTTTCATGGAAAAATCCACACTGCTGTCAGAGAGTGAAAGAATATGATTTCCTAGGTGCATTTATCAAACTGTATCCAAGCAGCTGCATTCTGAAAAATCTGGCCCTCTTGTAACAGTGGCAACAACTGTTGACTAACAGTAAGTCTTCCAAAGAGGCTGTGATATATTCTTTTTTTACTTCAGAATAATGGTGTCTAAGTTTCAATGCGAATATTGTTGAGCTATTAAAAACAAGAGAAAGGCTGCCTTTTTTATAGGAAGTTCCCTGTGTTTTCCCACTGTTTTCCCTTCAGAAGAGGGTTTTTTTTCAGATGTTGCCAGAATAACTTGAATTTGCCCAGTTTTACTAAACGCTTGTTATAATTTTTTAAAAACTTCCTACTGCTGAGTGGTTGTGTGAACATGTTATCACTCTGTCTTGTAAACTGTGTTTTCTATTCTTCCATCAAATTCATCCATGGATTTGAAACTGAATAAACTCTTCCGTCATCAAAAAATTCTTCTCTTAAAGAAAACTGATTAATGAATTGACAAGGCAGAATGTTTTCACAGAAACATTCTTCTAAATCTAATCAGATTGCTGTGTTTTGCTAAAAGTGTCACATTAATAATAATAATTAGCAATAATAAGTATTGCTAAAAGTATCACATTTTCTGAGTGCATGTTAAAAGATATCTTTACGCTCTTTCCACGTATTTTGATATGAAATGGCTATAAAATCGGTGCATCCGAGGAAACTGAAGTCTGAGAAATAAAAAGAGGTGGAAGTAAGAAAGAGAGTGAGAGAGAGAGAAATGTCAAATTCACCAATTATATATTCAACAGCACAGTGACTAGAAATGCATGAAAAAACTTTTGGAAAAGGTGTCGAAAGCAAGACTATTCCTTTCTTGAGAACCCTGACTCTTTTGCTGGACTGAAATGTCACTTTGAATTAAGCTGTTCCAATGGAAACTCACTCACAGTTGAACATTTTCGAAAAAAAAAAATAATTATTTTAGATAGGGTAATATGTTTCTGAAGTAGAAATTACATGACTATTTCCTGAGTAGATTTACTAACCTGAATTTAAAAATGTCTGGCCTGGAGCATAAGCTTTTTTGCCCCAAATTAGTATCTGATTATTTATAAGAGAAAATTATTGATATTTAATGATCCATCATAAGATTTTTCATTCTCCTGATATTTAGTATATGTGGTTAGAAGAAATTGTTATTGATCACTGTTTGGACAATTAGGAGGCAGTGGGATCCTGATAACTCAGTATTTCTGGTATATACAGGTCTCTACATTGCCTAGGTTGGCATCTAGGAATGTGGCTAGCAGGACATGACTGACTATAATGCAATTATGTGAGGTAGGTACTTTTTTTGCATGATATCTTATTTTTTTAACTTGATGTTGAAATAGTTATATAATATTAAGAGTGTGGTCATAATAATTAATGTATCTAATTCTTCTATTATTTACCAAGACTACATTTTCTGTTTCTTCTATTCTTGCACATTTTGTTTGTGCCAAGTGCTATTGGAAAGTTCCTTGTGATTCCCTCGTAGTTTCTGTAAGGTGGCCACTCTGCACAGCATCATTTAAGTGCTTCACACAACTTTAATTTTAGCTCATATATTATTTTTGAAACCTTTAATTGATCGAAGTACTGAATATTTTAAGAATTGAATGGAATTGATATAAAAGTCTTCCAGCCATGAGAACATGACACGGAAAGGATGACTGGCTGGGTAAAGGTGATCAACTGAAATTTGCTTCACTACTCTTCATCTCTTTTGCAGTGATATTTTAGTGAAGTTCAAAAGGCAAAGAATGTACTTTCATTTGTAAACTAAGGATTTTCACTTTTTAGTAACCACCATTTCCCCCTTAATATATCTGGTATGTAAAGAAACAGATATAAATTCTTTTTATCCATCTGGAACTAGCTCTGTAGCTTTGGACTTCACTACAGGAAGAAAAATGTCTATGTCATAGGGGTAAGACAGAAAGTTCCTGAATCCTACCCATATCCAATCCTCTTTTCAAGAATGACCTTAAGAAATTGTCTATACTGGGGGTGGATGGTGAAGGGATATTGGAAACTATGATTCTTTCTTCCCTTTGACCTTAATCTCTTTGCTGACCTCTTCTTTTTAAAGCTACCTATTAGGAACTGATTCTTCTATTGTACAGAAGAATATTAAAATGTATTTTATTCTTTCTTTAGAATAAAGTATATATATTTTGTGGGAATATGTGATGATGGAGGCCCAGATCATCACTTAACTTTAACTGAACAGCAGTTTGACGCTCAGCAGAGACTGATGGTCTCCTGGGATCTGATGCCTTAAGGTCCATCTAGTTTTTTGATTTTTCTAGTTTTCATTTTGTAGATTTTAGAAGTAACTATATCCCTCACCCTTTAGCACAGTAGTTTACACATTCCTCAACCCCTATTACCCCATATCAATATCCCCTGAATTCCATTAGAAAATGTTTAGTTTCTTGTCAAAGTACACCCATTTTGTTTAGAGAACACTTGTACCTTGGCCTAAACCTCAAGGGTACAGTCAAGAATTGGGTGAACGTGTGCCCCCTGTACCCCGAAGAAGATAAGGATGATGAAGTGGTCCCAAAAAACCCCCAGCCCCAATTCTCAGGGGGCGGGATGGGGGTGGATCAGGGCAAAAGCCACAAGGTGGAAACATCTGGGATTGGACAGACAGTATTTTAAATTGTAACAACTGTACACGGGGGGGGGGGGGTGGGTGAGGCATGCATCCTGTAATCTCATGCATCAGAGGCACAAATTAAAACCCTTTCCTTACTCACTTCCAAAACTCAATTGCCTCGGAGTTTCTTTTTCTCCCTGAATTTTCTTTAGGCAAGAGATCCACAGTAGTCAAAAGTGCTGAGGGTAGGAATAGGTAAAGTGCTAACATAGTACTAAATTAGATCCACTAAAAGCTCCTACATATCAGCAGGATATTTTACCGATTACTTTGAGCTTGACATCTATGAATGCAGACATTTGGCTTTTTTTTTTTTCTTCGGCCTGCACTGAGACAGATCAAGCTTGTTTCTACCCAGCATTTGAGCAAGAACAAGATTGCCTTGGTTTGCAATAGACACCGCAAATGTAACCTTTGCTGGCAATGACAAGGCTTTTTTCTAGAGATATTCTTGTTAGCTGCGCTTATCTGAATGTGTTAGCAGTTGACTCTTGGAGAAATGCTTATTGTCGGCTGCAAAGTAGTTTTAGAAATTGAACATGTAACTACTAGGGATTTTCTGCCTGAAGGCAAAGGTTGTAAAAAGGCCTGTGAGCCCTGAAATCTCTTTTTCGTGCCTCAAAATAGGAAGTCCCTGAAATATTGATCTTGTATTTGCAGTCTGATTTCACTCTCTACAGAACAGAATTTCATTCCAGTTCAGAATGGAACTATGGTATTACAGCACAGTCATGCAAGTAAATTAAGAATTAAAATCATGGATTGTGAAGGGCTCTGACTCTTTTGGTAGGATTAGATCATCAACAGTGAAATAGGTAAGAAAGAACCATGAAGGGGTCTTGGAATGGAAAGCTGCATAAATGTCTTGATTTATTACAGACAAAGACACCTCCTCTGTCAATTTAATTTAAGGTGCATCAATAGTCCTTAGAGTGTGGACAGGAATCATGTATCCATATCTCCAAAGAGCTGATGTTGGCATAGGTTATAATCTGCTTGCCCTTTCATTCTCTTCTGGACAAATCTTGCATTCTCTTCTACAAATAACCCAAAGTACTATTTTCTTGAGTGAACTGGGTTTATTAGAAACGGATTTATGTTTAAGAGCTTTTGTAATTCTCTATCGATCTGTCCCTGCATCTGAGTCCCCAGTCTGTTAGGTATTGTGGTATGTTGAATTCAAGATAAAATGTGACTTTTCAATGTTGAAATATTATTGGAAAAATACTCACATTTCCCAGCTGAAGTGCATCTACACCAATGCGCGCGATATGGGTAACACACAGGAGAAGCCATAGTACAGCAGGTAAGCTATGATGTAGTTGCCATCACGGAAATATGGTGGGATGACTCCCATGACCAGAGTGCTGTAATGGATGGTTATAAGCTCTTCAGGAGGAACAAGTGAGGAAGCAGAGGTGGTGGGGTGATTCTGTACATCAGTGAGAGTTTTCACTGTATGCAGCACAAGGGCAGTGATGATAAGGTTGAGTGCCAATGAGTAGAAATCGGGGGAAGGCTAATAAGGCAGGTATCTCTGTGGGAGTATGTTATACACCACTCAACCAGGATGAAGGTGCAGATGAAGCATTCTGCAAGTGGCTGACTGATGTTTCATGATTACTAAGGCTTGCTCTTGTGGGAGAGAGACTAACTTGCTAGAAGCTCAACACTTGGTAGAAACTCAACACAAGGGAGAGGAGGTGGTCTAGGAGATTCCTGGAGTGTGTGGAAGAGATCTTCCTGACACAGCTGGCCAACGAGCCTACCAGAGCTGGGCCCCATTAGACCTGCTGTTTACAAACAGATAGGGGCTGGTGGGAGATGTGATGGTAGGAGGCCATCTGGGGTACTGTGACCATGAAATGATAGAATTTTTGATTCTTGGTGAAGTAAGGGAGAGGGTCAACAAAACCTCTACCTCAGACTTCTTGAGGGCAGACTTTGGCCTATTCAGAGAACCCCCTGGTTCAGGGGCCTACTGATTCAGAGAGCCCCTTGGAAAATAGTCCTTGATGACAAAGGGGTCCAGGAAGGCTTGACGTACTTTAAGAAGGAAATCTGAAAGGCACAGGAGCCCTCTATGTGCCAAAAGAGGAGCCATCAGGGAAGAAGACCAGCCTGGCTGAATGGGGAACTCATGCAGGAACTCAGGGAAAAAAAAGAGGGTTTTTGACTTTTGGAAGAAGGGGCAGAAAACTCAGGAAGAGTACAAGGATGTAGTTAGATCATGTAGAGAGAAAACTAGAAAGGTGAAAGCTCACCTAGAACTCAACCTGGCCACTGCTGTGAAAGATAATAAAACATGTTTTCATAAACACATTAACAAGAGGATGGTGAAGGAAAATCTCCATCCTTTACTGGACATCGTGGGGAATATTGTCACCAAGGATGAGGAAAAGGCTGAGGTACTTAATGCCTTCTTTGCTTCAGTCTTTAGCAGTAAGACCTGTTATCCTCAGGGCAACTGGCCCTCTGAACTGGTAGACAGGAAAAGGGAATAGAATAGCTCCTTTATAATCCAGGAGGAGGATCACCTAGAAACTCACAAGTCTATGGAACCAGGTCGATTCATCCAAGGGTGCTGAGGAAACTAGTGGAAGAGTTCACCATTATTTACCATCAATCCTGGCTAACCAGAAAGGTCCCAGATGACTGGAGGTTGGCCAATGTTGCGCTCATCCACAAGAAGGTCTGGAAGAAGGATCCGTGGAACTACAGGGGTCTCAGCCTGTCCTTGGTATCCAGCAAGGTTGTGGAAAATGTCATCTTTAGTGTAATCACGCAGCATATAGGACAACCAGGAGAGCAGGCCCAACCATGATGGGTTTATTAAAGGCAGGCCTTACCTCACCAACCTGATCTCCTTTATTACCAGTGACCCACTTGGTGGATGAGGGGAAGGCTGTGGATGTGGTCTACCTGGGCTTCAGCAAAGCCTCTGGCACTGTCTCCTATAGCATACTCCTGGAAAAGCTGGCTGGCCATGGCTTGGACAGGTGCCCTGGCTGGGTTAAGAACTGGCTGGATGGCTGGGCCCAGGGCCACCCAGTGTGGGTGCATGGTGCCACATCCAGTTGGCAGCTGGGCACTAGTGGTGTTTCCCAAGGCTCAGTATTGGGGCCAGTGCTGTTTAATATCTTTATTGATCATTTGGATGAGGGGATTGAGTGCACTCTCAGCAAGTTCACAGATGACTCTAAGCTGAGCAGGAGTGTTGATCTGCTGGAGGGTAGCAAGGCTCTGCTGAGGGATCTGGATAGGCTGGACTGATGGGCTGAGGCCCACTGAATGAAGTTCAACAAGGGCAAGTGCTGGATCCTGCCCTAGCGTGACAACAACCCCTGCGGCACTACAGGCTGGGGGAAGAGTGGCTGGAAAGCTGCTTGGCAGAAAATTATCTTGGAGTGCTAGTTGACAGCCATATGAACACGGGCCAGTAGTGCACCTGGGTGGCCAAGAAGGCCGAGGTGGCCTGTAACAAAAATAGTGTGGGCAGCGTGTCCAGGGCTGTGATTGTCCTCCTGTACACTCAGCACTGGTGAGGCCATACCTTGAGTCCTGTGTCCAGTTCTGGGCCCCTCACTACACAAAGGACATTTAGGTGCTGGAGTGTGTCCAGAGAAGGGCAATGGAGCTGGTGAAGGATCTGGAGCACAAAGTTCTATGAGGAGTGGCTGAGGGTGTTCATCCTGGAGAAATTGAAGCTCAGGGTTGACCTTATCGCTCTCTACAATTATGTGAAAGGGGATTGTCGATCTCTCCTTCTGGGTAACGAGTGAGAGGATGAGAAGAAATAGCCTCAACCTGGACCAGGGGAGGTTCAAGTTTGACTTTAGGAGGAATTTCTTCACAGAAGGGGCTGTTAAGCATTAGAATGGACTGTCCAAGATGGCAGTGGAGTCACCATAATTGGAAGTGTTCAAGAAACAACTGGACATAGAGCTTAGAGCTGTAGTCCAGTTGACAGGATGGTGTTCGATCAAAGGTTGGATTCAATGATCTTAGAGGTCTTTTCCAACCTAGTTGATTCTGTGATTCTGTAACTCACACTCGAGATGATTATAATTTTTCTATTTTCTTTCCAACAGGTCTGACCAACCAGTCCTGGTTTATAGGCTAGAGGCACTTTTGGAAGTAAACACAGAAATATATCTTCCCTAGTGTCATACTGCTAATAAAACTCCTGGTTTTGTCTAAAAAAATAAGCATTCATCTACCCAACAGAACTCAACAGAAGAATGTGTGACTCAGTACATCTTTCTAAGGTACAAAATTCCTTTCAGAATCAGACCTTTGGATCCTCTCTCATCTGATGGCTTTCCTCCATTTATTTTGCTCCTGCACATTGAACTAATCTGAATTTTGAAGGGGTTGCCCAAGCAACTTTCAACTTGCAAACTGTCTTGATTTCTTTTCCTTTTGACTGGTAGTTCTTGGCTGAAATGTATTACATTTTTTGAAAAAGTCTTTGCTCATGTTTTTATGATTCATTATGGCACAAAAGGAAAAGATGCAGTAGCAAAACTCTCATTCTTGCCATGGAGTATTGTTATCCTTGAAACTTTAAGACTGCTAAGGAATTTGCAGTCAAGTAAGTTTCTTACTCATGTTAATATCAAGTATTCTTCTATTGTTTTCTTTACCTACTGCATCATCAGTCAACTCTGGTTTCTTCCTGTTTTAGGATCTTAATCCCTGGATGTTATGTTAAAATACTATTTTTCTTACAAAAAATAGACTGAGAATCCAGAGTATGTTTTGGTTTCAAATTATTCTTGATTGAGTATATTTTTCAGAGTTTACTTTTTAGAGTGTGGTTTTCTACTGTTAGGAGACCATTTTTAAAAGCTTTCTTTACTTTGATAGAGCTTCTTCCAATATTTCCATACAGAAATGTACAGATTGTATCTCAGAAGTGTAGTGTTCCCAGTCATTGTTCAAAAAGAATTGGAATGAGGCACTTGTAAAAATATCTGTAATATTGCAGAAGGTTAAGGAGAAGCATAAATGAAAGCTCCAGGAACAAGAGAGATGAACTCTTGTATTTCTCTATTCATGGTGTTAAAAAGTGGTTTTTAAAACCATGTGCCAAGTCTCACAAAAAGCAATACCTAAACAAGATCCATGGGATGAGATTTACAGCATAGTATAGATCTGTGTTGTTTTTTTGACAATAAACACCCAATTTGTGGCAATTACCTGAAAATTATCAAAGAAAAAATGCATATCAGATTTGCTTCTGTGTGTCAGGGTAGTTTTAGCTGGATTCCTACAGAAGAAAGTAGTCAGTGTCTGGTAGTAACCCGAAATAAAAAAGTGGAGTTCATCCTTCCTGGCTTGAAATTCTTCACTAGAGCTCCAAAAATTAAGAGCAGTCCTGCTGATCCATTTTCAGTAGGAAGAAGTATGCTTTCTAGGATGAAAAGTGCCATCCAGAGACGCTTTTTTGTCTCTGTGGGCTGTGCATAGAGGTCAGGACAAACTGAATTAAGGTATTGAATAGAAAAACCAGTTGTTGGTTGAGCTGGATCTATGCAAATGATAAAGCAGAGGTGTTTAGTCATATTATCTGTCCATAATGTGAGCTGTAGTGCATTTACCTCATGCAGACTGAGAGCCAATGATGTTTACTAAGTAGGGATCCATGACATAGGATATATTTCAACTAGAAGAATGCTCTCTGAATTGTGTTCCCTGAAGACTACATAGACCAGAACTTCAGGACACAAAATAAGTGCAAAATGGAGAGACTTTCTCAGATTTTTTTCTTTTCTTTATGTAGTTGTTTGGGTTCTTTTTCTATTATTTGTCTATGAAATCAGTTCATATGTGAAACAGTTTTTGTTTCAGTTTTTCAAGACTTTGATATTTCTCACTTTCAAGAATCCTTTTTTATTTCATCATGGAGATCACTTCAAATTAGGTCACTGACTTTAGGTAAAGAATAATGAACTCCTTATCTCCAAATATAGTTCTATATAGTAACTGTAAGTCTATTGAGTTTCCCTGATCTTAGTTTTTATAAATCTAATAAATAACATATATTATTTTTGATCACTTCTATGTATTGACTCGTATATATCTGAATCTTCCTTTTATCAAAACATAGGATAATAAGTGTGTGTTTATCATCTGGCATGTTTATAAATAAAATTATCTGAAGGTACATGGTCAAACAGCTCAGCTGAATGAGAGCTGTTTTTCAGTCAGCACACTATCCCACTGTCTGCTAGAAACTTTGTATAAATAACAAGCCTGCATCAACACTACAGCTGTATAAAACACATCAATACATCTTACTATGTTTCAAGCTCTGACACAGTTCTTTCTGATAGTTCTTATTATGTGTGCCTGCTTCAGTGCTATAATCCTTGGATTCCATTAGTGAAGGGCACAGTTCTTGTTTTCTTACCTCATTAACGTGTGTTTATTACATGTTTTCTGTGTAATTACTGTCCCAGAACACTACAAAATGACATTAGGTGTTAGGATTCTAAAAGGTGTCAAGATAAAAACTACAGCTTCTTTATAATCTTCCACTCTAGCTGACATTTTAATTGTCTATCATCTGAATCTGCTGGATAAGTAGAAGTTACAAGGCTTGTTATGGTATGGCCAAATGATTTTTCAAGACCTTAAAAAAAAAAATCTTCCCCCATTCTATATATTTCTGAGATTTGTTTGCCTTGTACATACAAGTTCTGACTGTGTGCATTTATGGAGAAATTAATTTCACCTCGGAAATTCTGAAGTTTGTGTCTGATTTTTGTTAAAGTGCAGCTTGATTTGTTTTAAATGTCTGCTTTTGGACCAAAGGTATGCATTTGAATTTGAATCTTACAAATTTATTCAGGAGTATAACCCCACAAACATTTGGAATTTGCCTATATTATTTGAAAAAAAACACAAGTATTAGTCTAACTTCTGGGGTGGAGGGGTTGTGGTGCAGTCATATTCTGATATAGTTGCTTCATTATGTCATAGTTGTAGAAGCAGAGTAAAATGATCACAAAAAGCAAGAAGTCTCTTTCTTTTTTTTTCAGAATGTTGAAAATTGTGCCCAAAGATGATGTAAGTAATCAAAATTATAGTAAATTATATTTTAAATCATATCTAATCAGGTAGGCAATGAAGATTTTAAGATTTAGTTGTTCTAAGCATAAAAATAAGTAATAAAAATGTTTTCAAATGCACCAGAAACCAGAAGCCTGCACTTGAATCCATAGAGCTGATAGATGGCTGGCACATAAAAATGAATATTCAAGTTAATAGTGATAAAATCCAAAGTTTTCTTTTTATTTGTGTTTGTTATTCTTAAATAGTCACATCACTGGAAAATATTCTAGAGCAAAATATAAGAGTAATGAATTATCAGAGCAAAAGGTTTCACCCAGTAGGTCCAGATTGGATTGTTACCAACTACATGATATAAAACCTGTTGCTTGAAACCAGAAGAGAGTAAGAAAGCAAATGAGAACAAGTTTTCAAAAAGGGCTTCAAAGAGTATCGGGGGATCTACAGGCCATTACATCTTACTTCTATATCAGTCACATTGGCAGAAACTATAAGAAAGAACAGAGTGAGTTAGTCAACTGGGAATAAATGCAGCAAGTCACGTCGTGCATTCCTGCTGGCATGCCAGCAAAGAGTTGAGGGCAGCTGGCTGACAGAACATTGGATTTGCAGATAAATGGTAACTAATTACAGAGCTAAAATAAGGAAACTAGTGGTAAGTTTTCACTATGAATGTGCACTATGAACGTACCTTGATTGCCTCTTCAGGCAACAGTCCTATTTGATGCTTATCTTCAAAAACCATCTAGAAATAGGGTGAAAAATGAGATGACAAGGCTTTGACATTAGAAAACCACTCAAGGTAGGAAAGAGTTGCAAAAGATTGCCAATAATCAAGAGTAATGAAGTGCAAGGTAATATTTAATATCAATAAATGTGAAGCAATGCAGATGCCAAGAAAATCTTGACTACAGACACAATAATTGGCTTGAAATTATTGGTGCCTCTTTCCTGAGTCAATATTTGAAGTCACTGTGAACAGCCCTCTGAAACACTCATCTCAGTGCCTAACAGTAACTAAAAAGGTAAATAAGATGTTATACAGTGGAACAGGAATAGACAACAAAACATTGTAGCATCACAAAACTAGCCCTTAGTCTGCTGACATTTTAAACTGAGCATACTACAAGACATTTCATCTTAAAAACACTACTTAACAGAACTAGAGACAGTAGAGAAGGAAATGGGAATGATCAAAGATACTCAGTTACTTTACAGAGGAGGGAAAATAATGTAAGTCTCCTCACTATAGAAAAGAGAAAGAGATCGTGGTAGGTGATTTTGATACATGTCCATGTAATCACAAACTGTATAGTCAGAGTGAATGGGGAGTTATTATTCATTGTTTTTCACGTTACAACATATATGCAACACCCAATGAAGTCACTCTGCATGCAATAAAAAATAAACTAAAGTGAACTCTCTTACAAAAAAAATACTGAAGTACGGAGTTAATAGCTAAATAAAGATATATAAACAAATTTCAAAAGTTCATTAGAAAAGACTGGGAAAGAAAGGTCCATTCAAAGGATTTTAACTAACTGGTCTGGATGTAAGCTGCAGATTATGTTTCAGATGACTGAAGTGAAGATAAACATCATCTATATTTTCCCCTTTATTTGTTCTTATGTACTACAATTGTTATTAGAGGCAAATGAAATTACTATTCTTAGTATTTCAAAATAATAATACTAATAATGCTAATAATACTACTAATAAAAAATTGGTTTTTTGTTACAACAAGCTGTCAAATGCCTTGAAACTAGGTAAAGTAAGTTTCAGAAAAAGCATTAGTCCAAGCCCTATATAATAATTGTACTCTTTATCTCTGTGTTGAATAATCAAAAAACTCAACTCAGAGTTGCTGGGATACCTGGATGTTTCAGACTTATTGCTCCATAAACATTCACTGAAGTCATGAAGTCTCTGAAACTTTTTCATGAAACTTGTAAATACTATTCAACATTGTATAATGGTAAGGATCCTTTAAGTGTGAGGAAGTTGTATTTCTCTTCACCTATGTTCCTTCTGGGGAACAGACTTATTCTACATTTTAAGAGATTTTTTCTTGTGTGATCTGAGATTTTTAGATCTTCATTTGGGACTAATACTATATGCTGAACTTTAATGTAAATAAATCCTACGACTCCAGTTTGCTATATATGACTGGATTTTTGAAGACTGAATTATATATACTCTGAAATACCTTTGTGATCTCAGTTATCTCAATTATCTCAATTAAAACTTTCTAGATATATAAATTAAAATTTTCAACATCATTAGACTTTATTAAAATTATTCTAGAGCCACAGTGATTTTAAAAATAATTTTAATACCAAAGAAACTGTCCCATATTTTTAGCATCACTATTAACAATATGTTATTATAAATTAAATGAATTTTTAAAGAAGGTCAAAATATGGGTGTGAAGGGAACAATTTTCAGTTGAATGGAAAAAATTGTACCTGCTCTTATGTCAGCCTTGTAGGAGGATGCTCTGCCTAAGTGGGGGTAAAACAGCTCGAACTTTAACTTATTTGCAAAAATTATCAGTTGAAGAAGGGGAGTCATGTTGCTTTTGGTGTTGAAGGATGCTGAGACCAGCCCGATTCTTCAATCCCAAAATTATGCATTCTGAGGAAGTGAAGAACAATGTTTCCTGCCAGAATCTGGCGGAGGTGGCAGACAAAACACCTGATAAAGGAACCATCCAGTGAATGTACTGATAACTTATCTAAAGCTGTTGAGCTAAAGGCTGCTGAGCTGACACAGCTGGTCTAGAAACATATGAGTCAGAGTCAATTACTTTACAATAGAAACTCCCAATCTCACTTTTAAAGGCAGGGTTTTCTAACACACTCCTTTTAGGAGCATGTGTGGAGGCAAGCGCATCAAGGTTACTCTTTGAGGCTGAGTAAGAGAGATTTCTCCATAGTTGTTGGTATGGGTCAATTTCTACTTTCATCAACCTCTACTTAGTAATTATTCTGCTACGTGTAATATTGTTGGTTTAATATTACTCTAAAAAAATAGTGCACTCAATTACACATATATCTAATCTTTTAGACATAAACCTTTGACCAAATCTGGGACTAGGATTGGATCTAGATGTAGCTAGACTCTTCTCTGACAAGAAAGCAAGGGGGTCCTTTCTGTACTTCATGACTCAGCGGGAGGGTCTCTCTTATAAAACTTTTCCAAAGCTTCTGTTCTGTCTGCAACAAGCCACTTGTAGAAAACAACATGGAAAATGTAGGTAAAGGATGCACTTTTAAATTTCTGCTGAAAATACACTAGCAATATGACATGTTCACAGGAAAATCCACTGGCTCGTATCTGTGTGTTTCTGTGTCTGCTTTGATGACCTGTTGTGTGTTCATTTTTCCATATGCCACCTATTTGTGTTGTAGAGGTTAGAGTTACTTGTCCTACCACTCTATGAGTCAATAAAAGGGACTGTAGACATGGGATGGAGCGTGACTGATGCTCTCAACCCCTTACCCAAACAAACAATACTTGGTACAGGCTCCAAAGGAGGTAAAGACCTACACAGTTACAGGAAGAAAAGAAGAGAAACAAAACTTGGAAGAATAGATTGAGATGATGATCATGCAGGCCCCATACCTGACTGACCTCATGCAAATTTGGAAATTAATAGTGTCCCCAGATGATTGAGATGGTGATATTTGGGTTGATCCTAATGACTTTGATGAAGGAAACTACGAACTCTTGTTTCCCCTCAGATTCCTTTGAATGTGAGGTTAGTCCTATATTAAACCAGAATACATTCTTATTCCAGTTGGTCACCAGTGACAAGTGACAAAATTTCTAACAGATACAGGGGCACAATGTTCAAGACCAATGCACAACACCGAGAAGGTGGCTGTGTGACCAAGATATTGGAGTTAGAGTCATGAGAGTAAATGGAGCACGTGTTATTTACCAAATTATGGAAGTTAATTTATGGCTCTGAGGGCAGAAGCACATGCCGCCTATTTGCTTTGCAATTAAAAGCATAATGAAAATATTTTGTGTTTTGATGTTTCGACTGGATGAAATTGGCACTTGCCAGATGGCAGCATGTGGTTCTTCAGTACAAGTACTAACCCCAGCCCTGGCAGAAATTGAAAGGCTACAGTGTAAGCACTCCAAACAGTTCCTGCACTGCCCAGTTCAAAAATTACCAATATTCTGCAGTATTCCTGCCATCCCTGCTGTGGAACAAAATGGATTTTCTGATGTAATAACAGACTTGGAAAAATGGCACATTATTTCCAGAACTTCCTGTACAATTCATGGCCAGTCCAAAAGTGAGATGGGAGACAGCACCTAACGATTGTTTGTGCCTAAATGCTAATACATCTTCAGTACCCAAGACTGCAACTTATAGCCACATTACACAAGCTGCACATTCATGGTTGGCAGTGCTAGATATTAGAGATATGTCTTTATGGTCCCCTTGCAGATGGAGGATATACTGAAATTTGCTTTTACTTGGGAAGATTAAAAAATATATATTTAATGAACCACAGGAGTATAAACCTGGCCTTGAACACTTGCCAATTACAGATGCCTATAAATGCAGATCTATTAGCATTGCAACAACCTTTTTAAAACCATCACCAATTTTAAATGCACCTCTCCTTACCGAGGAAACATCAAAATGAGATGTTTGATTCACTGATGTCTCAGCAAAATGGCAATATATGGCTGCTGCATTAAACATTGTCACTAGCAAAACAAATAACAGAATGTGGTGAATATAGCACATAAGTGGGAGTATAAAAACTGTTTTAGCAGCAGTGTAAGTTGTTTTAGCAGCATAGAGTGGAGCAAAAAATTATATATGTAAACTCACATGCTGTGTGGGTTGGCACCACATGATGGCTCTGTCAGTGGAAATCACTGAACTGAGAATCAAAGTGATCTCCAATTTGGAGAACTCAAGACTGGCAGTTGTTACTAAATACAGCCAGGAAAGCACCAATCAAGATGAGATGGGTGAAAACTCATGTGAAGGACAGTAAATCAGCCTAAAACTGGAGCCAAAATGTGGGTGAACTGACTAAAACAAACACAATAAAAATAAGAATTCCTTAAACCCCAAGTGGTATTAGCTTGGAGAATGGCTGCATCAAAAGTTAGGTCACAGAGGTAAAAAAGCACTCTATATCGCTGCACAGTGCAAGGGTTGGCTTCTAGACAGGTGTATCAGGGTTTAATTATGCTGATACTTTTGGTCTGTGTTTGGCCCAGCCACCTGTAAGAGTTCTGTTCTCTCCCTGCCAAGTTATCAGAAAACAAGCACTGAAGAGAGTTCTTGTATGAACTATATTTAATTGCTGTTTTATGATTGGCTAATCGTCCTCCAAGGTCGCTTGAAGGAGAAATTGAAGGCTATAGTGATGAAGTAAACCCCTAGACTCATTCGGAAGAGACCCCCCAGGGTGCAGTACACAAGCGCAGGGAAAACCACGCTTGCGCAGAAGAGATATTACTCGCATAACGGGAGGTGGAACTGAGGGCCTCTAGCTGGGCAGTGCTGACCACACCTGCCTAGGTTGTGGTCACTCAGTTAATTGTACAAAAGCAGATAGCTCTTTTCTGGGGAGTTACAAGCTTCACATCAAGGACAACGTTGCCTTTGTTTTGCGGGGATGCCCGCCACGTGTGAACCTGCCGACTCCACGAGGATGCAGCTTCTGCTATGGATAATTCTAGGCATTTGGGGTTGGTAAGATAACTTTATAAGCAACAGCTGGGTGACTGGGGAAGTCGTACTGAGGGCTTATTTCTCTCCTCCTTCCTCTGTTTCAGATTTGTTTGTTTTGTTGGCTACCTCTTGGTAATAAATATCAGTTTTATGGTTTCAACTTCTGTATGTTCTGAACTCTCCCTAATACAACAGGAAAACAAGTGAACTGTTCTCATAGAATATCTTCAATGTAAATTAAAATTACAAACAAATCACCCTGCTAAACAATCCCCACATACCAAACAAGGAAAAACATCGTGGTTTGCATGGCAAATTGATTACATGGGGCCATTCAAACCCTCTGTGGGATACTGGTACATCTTCACAGGAGCAGGAGTCTCCAGCTTACTTACTAGAGTACCCAAGGGCTGATGGACATCTTCAAGGGCTCTTTTTGGTTGTCAAGTGTACCTACTCCTGCTACTATCCAAAATGATAATGGCTTTCACTTCTCATACAAGGAGGTGCAAGAATGGGCAAAACGAGAAGTCATTAAATGAGTATTTCACACCCCAAATTACCCCAAATCAAATTGGATGGTAGAAAGGTCTCATGGTGTATTGAAAAAGACCCTTAAGCTACACAAGGTTCAATAAGATACTCAACCTTCCAAAGTCCTTCATCAAGGGAATAATCAGTATGGGTCCACTGTGAACCCTGTAAGCTGAGCAATCTTTTCAAAAACAGAGCCTGATGTTCCACATTCTGATGAAGGAAAATTTCTGATAGAATTACAGCCATGACTTGTTATGGTAAATTTAGCACCAATTGAGACTATGCCCATGCCTGTAACTAAACCTCCACTTGCCTGGAAAAATACTGGTTGCAGTAGTATGAAACATAGAGTTAGTTCATGGTGGATTTTTCCTTCTTTCTAACAAGGTAACATGTTAGGATTCTCCTCCAACAAAAGAAGTCTTTATTTCCCCCTGCAGCACTCTACAGGATGGCAGGTGAAAATGCTGTGTTCTTATTTTAGGAGCCAGTTCTCAATAGATGCCTCTGCCCGAATTAAGCTGCAAACAAGACCATATGTCAAAGTCAATAGTATGGATTTTATTCAACAATAAATATGAGGGAGAGAGAGTGAGAAATAGAGGGTGAGGGGAGGGAAAGAGAAGAAGGGGGTGTGGAGAGAAGAGAGTGAGACAGAGATTAGGTAAATAGATAAAGATATCACCACCACATTGATCATGACAGCATCCTGTTGGGTCCTTCTTCTGGTCTTCTTGGTGGTGATGGTCCCAACCACTTTTATACAGTCCAAACCCCTGGTATTCATGTGGATAGATGCTGTTCCCACAACTTGGCCTGGCATGTGTATAAGGACTTGCTTCCTTTCCCACAGCTTGCCATGGTGGGAATCTTGTCTGGCATTCTCACAGTCTGCAAGTGTGACTTTTTTTCAGATAGGTTGCCCAGATTTGCCTTACCAGGCCTGGTTCCTGTTGTTTCTAGTTTTCACTTTCTCACAGTTTGCACAGTGCAATCCTGTTTCTGGTGTGCTACCTCCATTTATGCCTTGGAATTAATGCCTTCCTGTTTGCCATCTGTTGTGGTGGCTTATCTTACAGAAATTTCCTTCTTTGACAGTGTTTTGAGACAATTAATTGCATTCTTTAAGTCCTGTCATCATGTTAGTCCAAACTCAGACCATGCTGATTCTGCAAACCTATGATCAAAGAATCAAAGAGTGGTCGTGATCTAAAGCCCATATGAGGTGCACCAGGAGTATTGAAACACATTCTGAATAAGAGAAATTAAGATCTTTCCACCATGACAATGAATGAAAATGAAGCATTCTTAGAGAATAAATGGAGCTGAAACAAAGATGAAGTCCATGGCGAAACTTCCCAACTTCATGAAGAGGCAGAGGAAGAAATTAAAATAGGATGATAGGATGCCAGATGATCACTGGGTCTACCCAGGAGAAGAGATTTGAGATTTCTGCATATGATGCTACACCAAACACAATAATAAAAGATATTAAACTTTGTATCTCTGAAAGATTGGACTTGGTTCAATTTTACCCTAATATAGTCTGTTGTGTTTTATCTCTGGGATTGCCATACCATAGGACTAGCATTTAGATTTAAAATAGACACTATTGAGCCTAATAAAACCACATTCAACCCAACTCCTAGGCCTTTGATTACATCTACCCGGATTGTGGAAGACAAGAAAACCTTATCTCCACATATTTCAAAAATTGGTCCTTATGTTATTAAATGCACAGGCCAACAGTAAATGTTGTTTAATCCATTGTAGTCCCTTAAATGAGTGGAACTATCAATACACATCAATATCTCTGCAATCAAATCTACCTGCTCACCACTCCTGAATAAATTTATACAGTATGGTTAGCCTGAATACATGAACCAATCTGTCCAAAATTATCAAGGGGAGATATTTTGGAATACTCAGTGCTTCAGTATACACAATATACCCAATAATTGTACTGAGATTAAGTCACCACAGATCTGTCCTTTACCATTAGCATATAGACTATGGGCCCAGCTAACTGGGAACACCTGACAAATTGTCGATATTGGTGTATGAGTTGAATGGGAACAACAGGGGTTTATTTGTGAAAGTAATACCATTAAGTCACAAGACATTTGTCTTGACACTGAACAATATATTTGTCATTTTGAAATACGTTGTGATGAAACCCCTGAGACTGTAGTTGTATATATTGGAAATGGATGTGTTTGTATGAGAACCTTTAGTGATTCGATATTTCCAGACAGCGCCACTGTAGAAACATGTTATCGCCCAGATATCCATGTTTGTAATCTTATTGAATTGTGGGATTCAAGTTTTAACTCTTGAGCCCCTGTCACAATTTGCCACAATCTAACTAATCGCTACAATCTAACTATAGATTGTATCAAAAGTTTTTGCCTAGCCTCACTGGAATGAAACTTACATTGGTAAGAAAACTGTTGCAGCATAATGACATTAGTCAATTGCTCAAAGAATCCAGAAAAGCAAAGTATCCTGATTACCATCTATCCTGACACAGAGAAGATACACCACATCCTAGAAAGAGTGAAAAAGGACAGAGAACATAATTGGTGGGACACCATCAGCAACAAGAACTTTGAATTTAATGCTTCATCCAATTGTGATTTGTTAGCTCTAATATTACGCTTATTACTTAAAATAGTGTTATGTGCAAATGTTTTGCAAATAATGAAGCAAATGCTCCTTATTCATCATGAGGCATTTCCCCTATAATATAATTAATAATAATATTTTATACTAAGAGCTATTTGCTTACTTTGAATCTGCAAGTATGCCAATATAGTATGTAATTAACATTAATTTTAGCACTTAAACTGAAGAACTTATCAAATAATTGGACTCTTACCACTGATATGACACATATTTATGACACAGAGGCAGGAGTTAACTGTACTATGACTTTATGAATAAAGTAGATTCACTGTATTCATGGGGTAGAGTGTGATTGATGTACTCCACTCCCTAACCAAGCTCATGATAGTTGGTGCAGGTTCCAAAGGAGGTACAGTCCTGGACCTAGAACTCCTCCAGGAAACTCAAAAAGGAGCACAGTCACCCCATGAACATAAATGCATAAAAGCTTGGAATGTCAATCATATGATTAGTGAGTGGTTTTTCCAAGACTCCTATAACAAGGAAGAGAAATTTGTAGGTAAAAGGAGTTTTATGCACAGCCTTCCCATTGTATGCAATTTGACCATGAGCCAAATACCTCATCCTATACATACAATGGCCTGAGTGAACCTTCTTGGAGTTCTCATGGCGAGGCAGTGTGGCTGCAAGGTGGTGATCTCGTCTGGAGCTGAGATGCCTCTCAAGTTTGCTTCTCAAGGCAGAGAGACCTTTTATTAATGACACCTCTTTGGATAAGTCCAGTCTGAGTTGTCCCTAAATTACAGCTGGACTGCATGTCTGCTGACTCTCCTCTTGAGCAGGGATGCCTCAGCACAACAGAGATGAGGAAAGAGAAATATATTTCATGCTGTGTCCTGTCTCTTGTCACTGGGTGACAGAATAGCACTGGCCCGGGAGAGAACAGACTTCTTCAGTAGTCTGGACATTTTTTCTATCTTTTTTTTTCTGTGTGAAAACCATCCTAGAATTTTACAACATGGGCCATGTAACAAAATACCCAAGGAAACTGAACTCTGAAATCATATACTCTTCAGCAACTGGGAAATCTAGTAACAAATTGAAATGTCTTGGAAATAACTCTTAGAACTGAACAGAAGGTTATAATTTCACTTTACAGCTGCACACATGAATGAGTGAGCAGTTAATTTAGATCAATAGCACACCAATGAATTTAAGGGCAGTACTGCAAAGCAGCAGTCTATAGGAATCAAGTATCATGTTTTTTAACAAGCTACCTCCTTCGTTTTATTTAACAGACATATGGGGAGCATACCTTAAAAACTCCTACCAGTGAGATATGTGTTTTGCCCCCTGAATGTGATTATTTTCATGCTTTTGGTTATCCATTAACATAATCTGCTACCATGCTGCTTGCGGTACGTAAAAATTCATACCAAAAGCTCCATAGGTTTTTTGCATTGCAGACCTATATGATTACTTGTTATATTCCTTATTACATGAATCCTTATTTGTTCTTTTGCGGACATATGAAATATTGCCTCAGATTTATCTTTGTCATGATTTTCAAATAGCAAGGACATATTTTCTTTGCATGAACAATATACAGCACAACACCCTGAAAACTGCATCACTTTTTTTCTTGTGCTTGATTATAATAACAAAAATGACTTGGCTATGTTAAGAGTGTGGGTGTTCTGGGCAGAGAGATGACAAATATTGTTGGTTTGAGTCTCTCCTGAGTCCCTGGAAAAAGTCTCAATGATAAAAATTTAATGTATTTTTTTCCAAATTGGATATATGATACTTTTTTCCCAATCTTCCACAACTCATGAACAGATGTATATGTTTATAACAAATGAAGATCTATTTATCTAGCTGTTGTATTACTTGTCAAAGTAACTTTAAAGAAACCCCACCAACATCAAAGACAAATAAGACAAGAATAAGTTGCTTAAAGTGAGGTGATTTTTGAAAAGTGTTGCAAGAAGCTTATAACAGCTTTTATGGAAACCTTCGAACATGCATGTAATTAATTCTGTTTCTTGGAAAAAACCTGAAAGAACACTTTCTTAAATTTGTTATAGCTTCCATATTTCTTGTATATAAAGTATATTGGCAGAAAAGTAGCTTTATTTTTCTAGGATTTTTTTCCAAAACAGATAGTATAATTTTTTAGTCTACTTTAGAGTCCTTCTTTTGACTTTCTGATGAAGTGGTCAGTGATTGTATGGAAGTTAGTAATCTTTCACATACAGCTGCATTGAGAGGAACACTTTCTCTGAAAGTATAGATATACCTGTAATGTAACAGGTCTTTTTTTTTGCTGCCTCGTCAATGCAGAGAGGTGGTATCTTCAGATAAGTGTTTATAATATCTAGACTTTTAAATTACCACCTATTTCAAGTATCAGAGCTGCTATTGATGGGATTGTTTTCTTCCCATGGATGGTTGAAGGACCTAGGCTGATAAATCAGCTTCATGGAGTTAATTATACATTTACACATTGGGGTAAACATTTAATAGAGAGAAGTTACAAAATGGATTTAATCTACATGAGGAACAATAGCTGCTTCTGAAATTTCAGCCATGCTAGAGCTAAATATGACATGAGTGGTAAGGTGGAAATTCATGAGAAGGCTGAGGACAATACAACCACCTACAAATGGTGAAACGCTATGGAGAAATTTGTGACTGTATGCTTACTGTGGCATCTTTCAAGAGGGCTAATAAAATGCAGTGAATCACTGCTGAGCTTAAAATTCAACCCTTATTAAATCTCTTCATAATAGATAGTGAAAAATATAGGAAAATTTGAAATTTCTATTAGTATTATCCAACAACTGATGAAGTTATCTGCAAGCTTAACTTGTATTTTACTTAAAATACTGATGCAGTATTTATTTTTTTTTCCTGCAAACTGGTGCTAAATTAAAATTCATTCTGATACAGGCTTCACCTAGAGAGTTCCAGAGAGTTCACAGAGAAATAAAGTATTGGGAGAAACTGTTTTTTAGAAGTGTAATACTATGACACAAAAACCAAATCCATTTGCTTAAACTTTGGCAGTCTCAGTTCCAGAGTGAATTCACACATTCCTAGGCATGACTTTACAGGTCTGAACTCCATTCTAATATTTGGAATTCTTTCTCCTTGGCCACCAGGCTTGAATTTGGTTGAAGAAATGAATAAATAAAGTCCTTAAACCAAGATAAATTTCCCTTTGGGACCGTTTTACTGTGTGAAACCTATCAGGTTCCCTGTCCTTCAGAGAAATCATCTAAATGCAGAAGTCTGGACTTTAGATAGGTAAAGAGAAAGTATTTAGAGATTCCATGAAGCTCTTACAGAAATCAGAGTCCAAAAACAACACGGAGAAAACTATTGCAGATCTTAATTTATTGTAATTAGATGGAAAACACAGAAAAGAGAAAGAAGAAGGATGTTGGTGATGTAGGAGGTAAAGTTTGTTTATGATGTTGATACATATACAGTGATAGTGCAAGGCTTGTTCGTTTTGTGATGGTAGTGGTTTGGTTTTTCCCTAGCATTTCTAAATCCAAAGACAAATTTCTCAGACAGAGGGAAGTTGGTCCAAAATTTTTCTGTGGATGCAGAATTTATAACTTCTTTGGATCAGGACAGGTTCCTTACAAGTGTTGCTTGAAAGCAGTCTTTAATTTGACTTGTCTCCAGTGTTCTCACATGCAAAGTGGCATTGTGATAGCCATTGACTTTCAGAGAAGGTGCCTTTAGAAAACCAAAGTAAAGGTTTTGAAGAAAGAATATATTACCATGTCATTGTTGGTTAAGGTGTTAAATTTCAAAATTCACTAGGGATTTTTTTGTTTGTTTTGTTTTGTTGGTTTTGGGGTTTTTTTGTTTGTTTTGTTTTTGCTTAAATTAAATTTTTGTGAAAGTAGGGATATTTGAAACAATTTTAATGTTTTGTTTTTTTATTATTATTTCTTTGTGAAGAATGCTGTCTGAGTCATTATTTCCAGAAGGTGATCTACTATGAAATAGAACCTAAGCGTTTCTGCAAGTGCATGACTGATTGTTTTCCTCTCCAACTCATGCACTCTAACAAGAAATTTAATGGTGTTATATCATTTAGGGTTATTGTACTACACAAATTTAAAAAGCCCATTTGATTGTGCCAGGCAGAACATTGTTTTCATGAGATCTCTAGAATACACATTGTGTCAAAGAATTGTAATTAATCTCTGACATTGGTTCTGGATCATCAAAAGCATACTTTAGGTCTGTTTAATCCAAAGGAATACTTTAGGTCTGTGTGATCCAAAGGAAATCTAGTTTTAGTATACTGAGGTCAATTAAGATTAATCTTATTCCAATGCTCTGTTAGCCCCAGTAAATGTTCATGTCAATTTATTTGGGGATGAAAAGTTGAATGTATTTTAGGAGAACCTGGTCCATCTCATTTGGATTTTTTTTGTCTTGAGGATATTTTACTTACTGCTTATTACAGCAATCATGTAAGGGAGGTGTCTAATCAGCTATGTAATTTATGTGCTGGAAGTGGTTGGTTCAAACCTTGCTTTATACTGATCAAGTGAACATAATGGGCAATGAAAGTCATCCTCATTTTGTTCTCAAAACTTACCTGAGGACATTTGTGAAAGTGGTTGGTACATGGTTTGCTGCAACACTTATTTTTAAATATTCATCATATTTCAGTTACATCTTTAAATCATAATCTCAAGATGCATTTACAAAATATTCAATTAGAAGATGCATATTATACACTTACCATAGACTATGCAAATTACTCATAATGTATATATTGAAAAATTTAATCTTTTAAATCAGAATAGGCTTTAATATGAGGTAAGTGACAGATTTCCAGATTTTGGTATTTGATTTACGGAACAGATTGTATTTAACACTAGATTTGTGTAAATTACTTTGACAGGATATTTCTTTAGCTGTAATGTTCCTTTTGTGTATTTTATGTTATTCACTACAAACCTCCAAATTGCTAGCTAAAAAGCTTTTGTGACAACATTCTTTAGTCTTAAAAGATAAATTGGAATTCTGACATTTAAAGTAGAATAAGTAAAATACAGGTTTTTGCACAATGTACAGCTTCCTGAGAAATATCTTTTAGCTGTTCCCCATAAAATACATCCCTGTAAAAATGCATGGGTAGAACATTTGCGCACTACACATCTCTCCAGTTAAAATGAAGTCCCATATTTTTCAGATAATTTTTTTCTAAGTGTCTATAAATGTGTTGTGACTTGGTATGATTGGTACGATTGCATACTTCAAATACTGAAATTCTCGTGGGAAAGGGGATTCTGAGGGGTGACCACCTGGATGTTTGCTATTATTGAATAGTAATGCCTATAAAGAAAAGAAATTAAGAATGTATGCATTTAAGGCTCTACCATACAATTGTTTACATAGCTCATTTAAATCAACAAGGATTTCATCTTAAAGACCTTTGTGGTTTAACAGAGCTGAGGATTTCTTTGCTTCTCAGCTGCCTAGAGGAGATGATCAATGTGTAAGCCCTCAATAATAACATTTTAGAGGTGATAGTGTCATCTGTCATCTATAAATATTTTTTAAAATTTCACTTTCAGATCCTTTAGTTTGTGATTGATTCTTTGCATTTCTTGACTGTGGACAACATCAATGTGACTTTTATTCATGCTTGCTGCTCAATAAGTCCATCACAAAGAAAACTTTAATTGCCAAAGTACAAATGCATCAATGATTTAATGCCAGAAAGTGAAAGGGGGCTATAATTTCAGCCAGTAATATCACTGTTGAGTGTGTCGTGTAAAAAAGCATCAATTCTGTATATTTCTCTTAGATGCAGCTTGTGAAAAATCACAGTTCTAAAACTGAGATTTGACAATTTTTATTAATACTGGCATTAAATAACTGAGCATAAAATTGAGTAATTAGGAAACGAAACTGTGAAACCTGTAATCTTTTATGTTCTAGCTGGTTTTCCTTCTGGAATATACCTTGCCTGGCTGTGTTCACTGTAGCATGTGATGCTCTCTTCCCAAAATCCTTTCTTTTCTGAGGGATTTAGTAATTTAATCCTCTTTCTCCAGTTCTGTGCATTTTTACACTTTTGTAGTTAAAATTTCATCTTTGCTGCATTAAGAGCACTTTTCACTAATTTGGTAGAAGCCACTGAGCTTCGGGTCCTAAAGTATTCTTCAGAATAGCAAGCCATACCGATTTTGGGTGTCTTCTTACCTGAACATACTGTATCAAAATGTGTGTGGGTTCTTCCCCACCCTCTCCCCTTTACTTAAAGAATATCCTCTTGCAGTTCACCCAGTGCACCTCAGTGTGATGAATGATAAATGGACACATGTCAACCATTAACAGTATCATACATTGTAAAACTTTTGTTTCTTATGCTATGACAAGTAGTTTGCCTGAGTGTGCAGAATTTCTCCAGATAGACTTTCTTTACTTAGTCACTTAGAAAAGTTGGCATTAACCACCTTTAGTAGAAACATACGTGTCTCTTTTAACAGAGCCACAGTTTTTTCAGAAAAACATCATCTAAGAAGCAACATAAGTAAGCTTGGATTTACCTTGTCAGGGCCTGTAAAGAATAAAATATTTGTGTTTATCCATGTCCCCACAGCAACCAGAACACAGTAAGAAACAGGTGCCAGCAAAATGAGAGTGTTGTGTTTTATCAAAACCTAGTGGTGCACCCAGGTGCTACACTCTTTTTATTGTTTACTTTGCTCTTTATTTTACTGCCCCCATCCCCTTCAATTTAAACACCTGATTTCTTTGGAAAAGAAATAATGTGGGTTTTGGGTTATTAGTGGTCTGTGGTGTGATCTTTTGTGTGCCTCTATTATATCAAGGACAACAGTACTCAGGTAAATGCATGCTTACCCATCACTTTTGTTTCATCATTCAGACCTTGATCTATCTTTCTCTTTATTTATCACATACACCTGTCCTCATTACAGCAGATTGGAGTCAGTGGTGCTGAAATCTGACTTTTTTATCTGCACCAACTACCTCATATGCCAAGCTCACATAATAGCATTTGAGATCCCACTGTGTCAACTCAAGACATAAAAGAAAAACCTGCTATCCTGGTCTGAGATTTTTATAAGCACTTTTAGACAGATTTTCTTGTACTTGAGTTTACAGACATTCTGAAGTAACAGGCAAAGAACATACTCACCTCAAATATAATTAAATGGTTATTCACCGTGATATACAATATATGAGGCTTACCCATTTGGGGCCAGAATAATCATCTATGTAAAACTAATAGGAAATAGCCTATGTGCCTATGTGTTCACCTTTCAGGTGTTAATTTCTTATTTTTTTTTCCACCCAGTTCCTTATGAAGATTTATTGATAGAGTCAGTCACTCTTGGTGCCATACTCTGATAAGCTTTTGTCCACACTGTAGTGAATTCAGATGATCATGAAACAAATTATGGTTTGTTTTTCATTCTGTGAGTAGCTCAGTATTTTGTGGGAAGATTTACAGCGAAAAGGTTGTATAAGAAAATTTAGCAGTCTTAGGAATGGAAAGCCAAGTTTCACAGGGTGATATTAGGATGTCCTTTGCAGAGTGAGTAGCCAGGGAAAACCATGATTTTGAGGCAAGAGGAGTTTGGTTGTTTTGAATCATGACATTGAAAAATTTCTTCCACGTGATCAGGAATGGGTTGTGTTTCTTAAAATGCATTTGTAGATAACCAGAAAACGTTCTCTGAAAGATTGTCCATATCTCTTTTCTTTATGGTTCATTTCAAGGTCTCTGTGCATCAGCTCCATTCCAACAACTAAAGGTATCACCAAAATTTTCATAGGTCCTCTGTGATGAAGCAGATGACTAAGATCAAGTGTACTCATTACATACAAAATTACAGATAAAAAAATATTTCCAAATACAAATAAGCATGTGGGACCATGTCTCTGCCTTATCAAGGATCCTTATACTGCCTATTAAACCATCTTTCCCTTTCAAATGTGCTGTAATTGTAAATAGGTTCACAATGAATTCGCAATTCTGCACATGTAAATCATGCCACATACCATTATTTGATAGACTTGAGTAAGGCATGCATGACTGCTGGGGTGCTAAAAGATCAGGCAAGGCAGTCAGCTGCGTCTCTGAACAATAACTGCTGTGTGTTACAGATTAACAGAGAGCAATAAATAAAAAATTCAAAATTACTCTGAAACCTGGAGCAATACCAAAAAGGAACAATTGTCTACCTGAAGTTAAATGCAGACAAGAGTGAAGAAGGAAAAAAAAGCCTCAATAAAAGGGGCAAGCATCCAATTAATTGTAGGTAAAATCTATATATGACTGACTGGTATGTTTGCCCCTTCTTTTGATGCCTATCTTTGATATAAGTCTTCTCCATTACTCTCCCACTACTCCATTAAAGAAGATGCAGCTTTAAAGGAGGAATTCAGTATGTTTTATCGCTAGAGGAGTAATAGCTGATGAGATTTATCCTATCTGTGATATAAGTTCCCTGTGGGGGGAAGCATGCTGGAACTAGGGGAAACCTTGTGTGACTGGTACCCAATGCAGTTCAGTGCAGATTGTCCCTAACGTCAGAACACACACACACTTTCCACCTGCTCGTTAACAACATGGACTGTTTTACATTAGTCTTCCGTTTTAAATTGAAATTAATTTACTGCTTAGTAGAAAAGCCATGGAGAGAACTTTTCTGGTGCAGTGTTTTTCATTCATTATAGGCTACAAAAAACCAAAACCTCTATGATATCCTCCTGTGAGATTAGTTTTCTTCCCTAGCACTCCAAAAATATGCAGGCATAGCAGCTGCCTTAATGCTCCTTTAATGAGAAGGAAAAGCAGTCTGACTGGAGTTTATCGAAAAATAATTTTCATTTCATTTGACTGTTGCTTTTTATGCCCAAATTGTGTCTTAATTAACTGTGACACAGAGATTTAGCTGGTAAAATTTATTCAGACGAACTGTAGTAAACAATAAAAATGGCAGGATCGAGTGTAACATCTTGCTTTCCTACTTTTCCCTTCCCCCAAATTTCCCCTATTGTGTTCTTCTATGAAACCATTTTTAAAGAAAAAAAATGGAGACAGAAGAAGTGAGCTTTTCCATGACGAGAAAAATATTGTTGATTTTGCTGGCAGAGTAATTCACTAGCTCATTTCCATCAGCTTTTATTTCAGAGCAATTGTAAAATAAACCACTCGTAGCACAAGCTGTTAATCTCTAGTCCCCGGGGTGCAACTGCTGTTACACAGTATGGGTCATGTGCTAGCTAAAGTGTGCATTAAAAAGGTAGAAATTAATAGTAGTAGGTCTGCTTCCAAGCTAAATGGTATTCAATGGGCAAAGTAATTCCCTTAATGGCTGCCACCAATAGTTTGTCCTGCACGTTTCTTTTTTATTCTTGACTTCCTCTATTAACAGAGGAAAAAACAAAAAAATCCAATATGAAAGCAAAGTCCAAAGAAAAGTCATTCAGGACAAACTCTGTGTACTTACTGTAGTGTTCATCTGTCCTCAGCTTCCTTCTTCCCCAGCTCATTTTGTGCAAATACAAATTTAGCACTAGTTTTAATATATCAGTGTTATATTTATTGTGCTTTTAGTTACATCACCTTACTTCTTTTACCAGTCTCAAGAACTTTGGTATTAAATGTACATGCCTTAAAAAATTAGAAATTTCAAAGAAATTCAGTGATTTTCTAATAATATATTTTGTAAAAAAACTATCTGTTTTTTATTTTCTATAAAAATTGTTCACATATAAAATAATCATTGAAGCAGATCTAAAACATGAAAGTTTTAAAAATTTTCCTTCTACTGAATTCTTATTCCATTTTTTACAGCAATCCCCTAATCTTATAGAGCAGTGAAACCCCTGACAAGAGAGACAAACTGTGAGACAGGAAATAGAGACAAAGAATATGTCCATGAAGCTGCTTTTCTCATTGCGCATACATAAATAAATTAAAACTCAAATCTGGTTTTGGAGCACATTGAGAATCTCGGTAGCACTTTGCATATCTTTGAGAATACTGTGGTCTCAGGAATTTGTGTTTTTTGTTATGAGAATATATTCAAACTTCCTTTCCCAAAGCATGAAACATTCAATCTAGTTCTTAGTGAAGCGAGTAGCAAAACAGCCATTGATTTCCACTTGGGAGAGGGAAGATTGGTCCCCAAATGAATTTACCACTTAATGCTAGTTTTATGTATTGTAATACAGAATAAGTTGTTCTGAATAAAATAACTCTCTCCTTCTTGCCTGCTGCACATCTCATGGTTCTGCTGAGTTGGCATGTAAGGAAGGAACGATAAAGAGGAATAATCAACTACTAGCCTGCATTTACATCGACAAAAGCACACTATTTCCCTCCTGAGGCAAAGGAGGCAGTAAGGAAATATGTGTAGTTCTTAACTAGGCTGCTTCAGCAGCTGCTCTGTCTCTCTGCAAGGGAGATTAAGTCATCATGAACCCTTACCTTCTATACGGAGTGACTGTTGAAGAACAATAGAGGACTTCAGAGGGGAAAAAAAACAAAGAAATAATCACTAAACTCTAAACTTATGATTGTCTTTTTTTTTTTTTTTTTTCCCTGGTTTGTAATGGAATTTCATTGCATGCCTTTCTACAGACTATTATTTTATTCTTGGTGCCTCCTGGATAAATAGATATGTTTCTTGTAATAATGTGCATTTGGGTTTTATTTTGTAGCTTTCTCATTCTGCATCAAAAATAAAGTACCTTGAAGGAAATAGTGGTTGCTGATGTATTAGGCATTCTTTAATATTAGAAATGCAGTGCACTCTCTCTTTTCTCTAGTGAATTACAATTGTTACAGAGTTGCCTTCGAGTCATTAAAAAAAATAAAAATAATGGAAATTTATCATAAATCTTATCACCGTAACACTATTCTTCTTGTTGTTTCTAAACTCCTATAGGAAAAATATTTAGAATATTATTATTACATTCATCTACTGCTATTAAACACTTGTATAAACAATAAATATGAGTTGAGGGGAAAAAGGATACTTTATATTCAAAACTAGAATGTATTATTTAAAAATTCTGAAGTGCTGGGTGTTTTCAGCAAGTTGAAGAAGGTCTATCATTTTATTGTATATGTGTTTGACATGTTGTTTTTTGTTAGTTGGACTGCTTTACTTAAGCAGGACTACAGCAACTTCATACCTATGTATTATAGATACAAAGATGTTTTATTTCTCACAAGAATACACTTATGCCCTCTACATCTATTCTGAGTAGGTCGTTTTCTTTAATATGCAGGCTCTATTTCTGTGTGACTAGGAGAAATGTCAATGTTTCTTAACCTGAGAGAAGCCTTCTAAAATGATTTGCCCTTTTTAAACAATTGTATAACTAGTAACTCACACAGCTGATGTTTTTGCAGGACTATGTCAGACCAAGGTTATGAAAACTTGCTTGTGTTTAGATATGAATAAATCATCATCATCATCATGGCTAGGCTTCGCAAACAAAGATTTGGGAAGGCTCTATCCACATTTGTTACAGGCACGCTGGTGGCTTATGAGGCCAATACGAGATAAACATGTCTGATTGCAAAAGGCACAGCAGAAAGACTCCTTAGGTGCTATATTCTGCAAGGTATGATTCTTTCTGCATTGTCTTTTCTCCTCGAGAGTGATCCTGCGTGTGTTCTCAAAGGAGACAGCTGCTTTATAGATGGTGTGTCTCCAGGCCTCCCGACTGGAGGCCAGAGTAGACCAGTTATGGTGATCAATATGGCCAAGGCTGATTAGAAGAAATGTCAATGTTTCTTAACCTGAGAGAAGTCATCTAAAATGATCTGCCCTTTTAAGGCAATTGTATAACTAGTAACTCACACAGTTGATGTTTTTGCAGGACTATGTCAGACCAAGGTTATGGGAACTTGCTTGTGTTTAGATATAAATAAATAAATCTTTACAAATCTTGATTATCATGAGTTTGCAGGTACTTCACTCCATCAGGCTGGTCTTTTCATGTCAGTGTATAGCAAAGTACCTGAGCATATGGGCAGCTTGCTGGGTGAGTTATATAAATTAAATATATCTGCTGTCCCACCACTAGTCTTTGTCTTGGTTTAAGTGCTGAGTTATACGAGAAGCTTCAAACTCTTGCTAGTTGGATTGAATTTAATTGGAGTTCCAGGTGTTGGGCTCCTCATAGGAGTTAAAACGCTCAATAAAAACTTTTTTTTATGAAGTTGAGTATGGCGAGGGCAGAAGAAAGCAAGGGTACTAAACTGTCTCTTGGAGAGGTTTACTATTGAAATTAAATACTTGAAATCTGTTTCTTCAGCACTACAAGTATGCTTTATCTAAGGATTCCCTTGTTCCAAGGGTTCAGGCTCAAGTTATTCACACCATGAGTCTTAGGTCTCAGCTGGCACCAATCCACAGGCAAAACATTCACCACAGGGAAGAGTTCGAAAGGCCAGTTCTGCCTTTCTCCTGTAATATGACAAGTTCTTATGTACCTCTCTACTTTAAGACAGTGGTGTTTTCAAGATCAAATATCAGTAGTGGCAGAGATTTAAAAATACTTTCTGAATGTCCTGAATGTATTTTGTATTTCTAAGAACACCATACTTGAAATATTTAGATATCTCATTTTGCCATTAATTGTTTAAAGAAACTTGACTGTCAGACCAGTGGGTATGGTCCCGTAGTCCATGATGATGGAGAAAACAGAAGGTGAAGAAAAATATCAAAATTATTTATTTGCACCCAGAAATTTAGAGTATACTTCTTATAATGTGTATATTCTCCTATTCATTGCTAAGTACAGTTAACTCAATATAGAGTTCTGAATAAGATCTGATTTCTCCATAGATACCTTTTTCAATTAATAACAAATTGCGATGGTATTCATGAATTCTGTGTTTGACAATTAAAATCCTTGGCATTATACTTTCCAATTAAAATATTTTTAATTAAATGCTTTATTTTGCACAAAGTCTACTCCAACACTTGACAGAGTAGTAGTGGTTATTTATGTCAAGCATATTTCAGTCTACAATTTTCCATACTCTTTGTTTTTGTGTTTGGTTTTCTTCATAGTTTTCTTCTTTGTTTGGTTGGGTTTGGGGGTTGGTTTGTTTGTTTGTTGGGGGGGTTCTATTTATCTGTTTTTAAACTTCACCAATATTTTTGCTACTTTGATTGCTTTTTCTAATTTCTTAAGATATGTATATTTCAAAATTCAGTAACAACATTTCTGTGTCTTTTAATTTCCTTGGTAAATGTGTGATTTTTTGCATGCAAAATGGGAAAGAACTCTTAGGATACCTACAAGGAAACTCAAAATCACACCAAAAACAATCTTCTTTGTGATATGAAGAACACAAAATATCTCTCTGATGGAGAATAAAGACTAAGACAAATATTTTAAACTCTTTTTTATGTATAATTTTGGATATTCTTAAATCCTGTCCACTATTAATATACATTAGCTTCATCCAATTTCTTTATTACTCTCTTAATTGCTTTTCTAATAAAAAAGTCACTTCTAGTTAGCCAGTAATGAATGATAGTTATGTTGATGAAGACTAATTCAGAATCTGCTTTGATCTTTTACTCTGTTTATGTACATGAACTTCGCTTTCAAGTACCATCTTACCAGCTACACTGAGGTAAATGTGTATCATTATTCTTTCTAGAAGAAAGAAGTGCTCCTCTAAAACAGAACACAACACATCTCCTCCCCAAAAAAAAAAAAAAAAAAAAAAGAAAAAAGAAAAAACCCAAACCAAAATGCCTCATTTTCTTGCTTGTGTAAATAAGTTGTCCAACAAGCTGGTGTAAATATTTTAGTACTGAAAGCTGTCCATCCCAAAATGTATGCGACTGATTGCAAGGTTTAGACTGTAGAATAACTGTTTCTGCTAAACTGTATTACAGTCTATGATAATAATAATAATATCAAATGAGCTTAGATGTATATAAATAATGTATATTGTACAAACTTCAGAGGCAGCATTGCTCTGAGTTGATATGTCAATTGAACACATCTGACACAAATTTTTTAAAAGTGTTGTTAGAGAATGTGACTTATGTTATTAATCTTTTTCCTTCTCTGCCATATCCCCCAACAAAAAGCTGCTGTTTCCAAGTATTTTTGAAATCAGTAGCATCACATACTAACAGAAGTGGTGCCTAAGATCATCAGATGGTAAATCCAAACATATTAATTACATCATTAAAGTTACATTTGGTATACCACTGAGATACATTACAATAACAATAACCTTCATGTTTAATAAGATGCACAGCTAGCACATGATGTGGGAGCAGTGTACAACTGATATTATATACTATCCTTGTGTGGGATAATTGGATTGACTCAGAAAGAACGAAGAACAGATACTGCCTTAAAACTAGCACTGTCCTGGTTTTTATATATGTCTCTATGTACATAAGAGGGTGTGTGCATGTGTGTCTGAATATTGTCACACTCTGAAAGCCAGATAAAATATTTCAGAGAAGGCAGAGCTGCTTGGTTGCATCTGCTGGAAACAGTTTGTGCTGTGTATGAGAGCTCATGTCAGTATTGTAATTACCACAACTGAGATAAAGCCTGTGCTAAATGTCGTTTTCAAACACACAAAATCAAGTACCACTAAATGATTCAGTTATTCTGAGAGTGCTTAGCTCTATGTCTGGGATAAAATCATTTGTCCTGACTGTAAAACAAATAAACAGATGCAAAACAGGAACAGACAGAAACAGCTTAGAGCAGAGAGTGGGAAAAAAGTCAGCTAATATAACCAATCAAGTGGAGAGAGAAATTTAAGAAAGACCTAATAGCAACTCCTAACAATTATACTAAACACTCTTTCTTTTGCTACACATTGATTAATAGTCATCAGAATGCAAATTTCCACCATTTTATCAAATAGCCAGGAGAGTGTTTTTTCTTAAATTAATAGCAACCTAAATATGTTAAAAGCAGCATTTTTTAACAAGTCGCCTAAAGATGAGGTATGCGCTTATTACAAAGAGTTGGGTGTTAAGACGTTATACATCATTGCTAAAATATTCCTTACTGAAGAAAATACAGGAAAGAAGTGGTTTTCCAAAGCCCCCTGCATTAAAAAAAAATCAAATTTTAAAGATCCATTTAAAAAAAAAAAAAAAAAAAGAAAAGGGAAAAAATCAAGTAGCTTTCCTCACATCAAGGAACTGTTTAACTGCAAGGAACAATTTTTCTCACTGGAAAAATTTTGGACAATTCCCATTGAGCTGGAAAAAGGTTTATTGACTTCAAAAGGTCACTGATGCCAGGTGACATTTACTAAATGTTTTATGTTGCAGGAGTGGAGTGTGGTGTAGCTGCCTCTGAAATACAGTCACAAGCTGAGAAGTTACTCTAGCTCATGACACAGTGTAATACAATACAGAGAACTGAGCTTGGCTTCCAAAACCCGTGTAAAGGGACTGATATGATGTCATGTTAAAGGTAACATGCCCTTTCTCCCCGCTATTGCTGCTCTGTTCTTGATCTAGATGTGATCCAGTGATTAAAGCTGGAAAAGGTGATGTCTGTATCACCTAAAGGATTTCTTGCATTGTACTTCCAGCTGCAGAGGTCTTGGTGGCTGAAAGCCTGGCAGAAGCCTAAGCTCAGTATCCATTGTATTTTATTTAGTGTCTTTGAAATACCAGCTTTAATTATTTCCTGTTTCAGCTTTATTGTAGAAGGGAGAAGAAAGTCTTGCTTTTCTTTCACCTTTTTGTTTAATAGGCAGGAAAGGATGTGTTCTCCCTCTCTGAAGAGTTTACAGCCTATTTCTTTCAAACACCTGGCCATTTGCAGTCCCTGAGTGCTGACTCTCATGTAACTAATATGTAATACCATGCTGTTATGCCAAGAAGGATACTAGTGCTGAATGGTGTGTTATTAGTACCAGCAGAACTTCAGAGGGAATGGAGGAAAAGGACATGCAAAAAAAGGCCAGGGCCAAGAAATATTAGCATCTAAAGTGGAAGGTAATCAAACCCTTTTTCTAAATGGTTCTCTTAGTCCTTCTAAACATTCTGTCTGTTAATGAATGCAGAAAAATCCATGCCACCTGTGTCACTCGTGTATATATATATATATATATATATATATATATAAAACTTGTGGTACATATGTACTATGATGATTGAATAACTGAATTACAAATTATTCTTATATTTTACCTGGTATGCAAATCAAACCTGGAATGGAGTGGAGCAAGAAGACAAAACACAAAATACACAAAAGATTACAGAATTATATTTTACAGAAGTTAGCAGTAACAAACTTGACAAGACCATATTATAGTTTTTTAGAACATGTTGATTTTGTCAAACATATCAGATATTAATAGTAATAAAATAATAGATTTCCTGTAGTTTTCTTTGCATTGCAGGAAATCTGCTGTTGCTCAAGTAAACTAAATTACTCCTATTGTTTATATAAAAAATACAAAGTTATTTTTATAGAAAGGCAGAATTCTCAGGTAATAATGATTTAGCATTGAGATAAAATATTGAGATTTTTTCTTCTACTTGTTTACATAGGGATCTTATTTTGCAAAGGTCAGTGGCAAACTGTTTCAGAGGAGACAGTATTTACAGAGGGTTTGGTATCTGAAAGGCCTGTCCACATGGCCAGATCCATCTAACTGCACTATATACTGCTTTCAGTCAACAGCACATGCAGATACACCAGCAAATTTGTCTCTGCTGGGTATGTCCATCATGGGATTTTTGTCTTCGGCACATCATGGACTTTCTTGGGGCAACCATTCAAAAGCAAGCAGATGTTCTGGGATCTGGGTGAAGTGTGCAAGTTTTTCATAGAATTATAGAATCATAGAATAGATTAGGTTGGAAGAAACCTGAGGCATCATTTAATTACAGCCTTCACATTGCAGGCAGGGACACCTTTCACTAGACCAGGTTGCTCAGAGCCTCATTCAGTCTGGCCTTGAACCTTCCAGGGATGGTGCAGCCACGACTTCTCTGGGCAAATTGTTCCAGTGACTCACCACTGTCACAGCAAAGAATTTCTTCCCAGTACATAATCTAAACCTAATATATTTCAGTTTGAAGCCACTACCTCTTCTCCGGTCATCATATGCTTTTGTAAACAATCTCTCTCTTGTAAGCTCTCTTCAGATACTGTAAGGCATCAATTAGGTTTGAAACCTTGACTTTTCCAGGTTGAACAATCCCAATTCTCTCAGTCTTTCTTCATAGGAAGTGTGCTCCACCTCTTTAATCGTCTTAATGGCCCTTCTCTGGACTTGTTCCAACAGGTCTATGCCCTTCCTGTGCTGAGGACCCCAGAGGTGGACACAGTATTTAAGGAGGGTTCTCACTAGAGTGGAGTTGTTCCTCTGATGTTCTATGAACTGTTTTTTGTAGGTGTGAAAGCAGAATTTCAGATTATGTTGTTAAATATATTGAAGACGTAGCTCTGTTACCATCATCAGAAACAGAGGCTTGTAAGTGTGCCATTGTTTCATGCCAGGTTTGCAGTTCATCAGGTGCACTACTGGCATGTTTTTGCTGAAATTTGGAAAGCAGCACAAGCAGCTGCCTTGCCAGTCGTACCAGGAGTGGGAGCAAAAAAGAAGACAATGTGAATTGGCATTTCCTTGGATCAGATGTGTACTGTCTTCTGAGCTTCTGCAGCACATGCTGACTAATGAGAAATGATTGAGCTAGAGGGCTTTGCTGACCAGTACTTGCTGCAAGATGTTGTGATGGCAAGTGACAATTTTCTGGGGATGTGTGCATATCTTGGCTTCTGTGGCAGTGTTTTAATAGCAGAGGATTGTTTTGCTCAGGTTGTTTACCCTGATAATTAATTGTAGGTGAGGTCTGGTAGTAAAATAATGTTTCATAGCCCAGAAGGGATGGGGGTTAGTCATACATTTACACATGGAATGAGATTTGGGGAAACATTTCAGACATTCTGCAGTGGCCTTCCATTGCATGGGTGGAAATAAACATTTCAGTGCAATGTGTCAGAGTTGACAAGTATATAATTCGCAAGATATGAAGATATGAAAAGCTGTTCTATACCTATGGAAACTGAGAATTTTAAATCTATTTAAATATTAAGCATGTGAAGAGAGACTCACTTTCGCTAATCACAAAAGTGAACTTCAGCAGGACTGAAATTTGTTCTTGCTCTAGAGGTCCTTGCTTATCATATCTAGCTATATTTTGGCTTAGAATGTAGATTTTGCCTTGTGAAAAGGTTAGGGGCTGTTTTATTTTAAAAATGAGTGCTATTTTGCACAATAACTAAAGTAACGAGAAGTGTAGAAACATTTTCTGATTAATGAGACTAGGTGAGAAAACACCAAGAGCAAAAATTTTTTTCTGCTGACACGTGATCAGGTTGATTTTGTGTTTCTATTTCAAGATTAAAACTTTTGTGCTAAAACTGAAATCAAGTTAGTTTCACAGGGGTTGCATATGGTGTTATGTATAGACATTCTGAAGTACAAAGTGTTTTGGGAAATTACCTGAAATATAAATGAATTTTAAGAAATTCAGTATAATTCTCTTGCATTATTTCACACAGCATTCAGAAAACTCATAAAATCATACAGCACTTTGTGAAATGTTTAAGAAATTGCAGTATATTTCTTTTCAGAAACTGTCCTTCTACATTTAAGAAGCATGGTTTTCATGAAGTTACACTTGTTTTTTAAATCACATTTTAGATAATTCAATTATACTTCCAAAAAATTAATTTTAGTTTTTAAAATAGGAAGGGAAATTATATCAAGCTATGCTAAAGTGTGATATTTGAATCAGCAACAAGAAAAGTGCAGAAACAGAGCTCAATACAGTGAAGCAGTGTTGCAAGGCCAATCCCATATTGCATAGTCATGACTGCCCTACTCTTTTCTAACAGTGCTGTGTGCAAGTTTTTGGACTACCACTTTACAAACGAGTGCAACTTCCGTCCCTCAGCCTTGCCTGTTGCCTGACTGCAAATCTGTAAAGTAGTGTTTTATGTTCAGGTGCTTTAGAGATAAGAACAACTGTGGCTCCAGCACATTTTCAAGTAAAACAATCTGCCTGTTCATGATCTTTACATTTCCTTTCTTGTTCTTTATTCTTTTTAACTTGCAGTGAAACCCTGTCCTTCCCCTTCCTGTCAGCCCAAGAGATCTCTTTTTTTGTTAAGACTGCTCAGGGTTTCTTAAGGTATCTTCTTTTCTTCGATATTCTTTTTTCCCTCTCTTCTGTCGCATTTGCCAGGCACCAAGAGATAGCTGAAGCTCCAATCCTGAAAGCAAGTCAGCCCAGTTTCATTGAGACTGGGAAGTGAGAAGAGGAGCAGGCAATTACTGGTTTTTGTTCAGTTGCCATGGTACCAAATGGAAAATATTTTCCATTTCAGTTTTGAGATCCTGCCATCTGAGACTGTTCTCAGGGTTGGCAAGTGATAGGCTATGCCTTGGAGAGCTTTCTCTTTTATTTTCTGTAGTTCTAGGATGATTTGGTTATATGCAGCACACAGCAGTATGTGATTGCTTTGCAAGTCTGAGGATCAAGACGTTGTACATGGCTTTGAGAGGACATGATGAATTAGCAGAGAGTGGAGGGAGAGGGATAAAGATGATCAGGGAAAACTAACTGCTCATGAAGAACAGGAGCAGGTTAGTGGTAGTACTGGCTCTGCCCCTGGTACTTGTTACATTGGAGGGTGTATCATTGCTTTGCTTGTGTGAAAAGTAAACGTGTCCACTTGAGAAAGCAGAGGCCAGCCTGGGGAGCCTTGAAGCCCATTACTAACATATTTCAGATGAGCCAGTAACCAGAACAGTCCCTCGGGAGATGCAGCAGAGCTGAAAGGCAACAGCTCCTTGTGCAGAAATGAGAGAGGGCACTCTGACCTACAAATATTAAACCTGAAATAGAACATATTTTCAGTAATAAATTTTATTTTATATCCATTGTAAACATGTACAAAGCTCACTGTAAATATTTTGTAAAATTTATTTGGAATTTTCAGCCACATTCTGACTTTATCATATTATCCCTATGCATCTCCATGTGATATACATGTTTATCCTGAAAAAATATTTCCTCAAAGGAATTATATTCTCTTCTGCTGTCCTTCTGTCCATAAGCTACATCAATAAAATAATAAAGGTAACATCTCTTCCAGGATTTTAAAACAATGGTTAACTTCTCCTCGTCCCAAACCACAGCTAAACAAATACAAACCTGGTGTTTTAAAATTTTAGTACTTACAGGAGTATATTGCTCAAGCATTAAGATAAGTTAATATGGATATTTTACAGTTTCCATAGTATTCAATAACATATATAAATAATAGGTTTTGTTACTTGCTTTGCTCTGACAAACAGTATCGTGGAATAAACAACATAAATATTTCAGTGTGTGTCATGGCATTTTTTTTGAAATTCCCTAGGAGATTTGGACTTGTACTGATCAAAATACATAGAGAGTAGGTGGTAGCCTGGTTAGCAATGGAGTCCATACACACTCTCAAAGAAACCATGTACTTTACAATTTTTCCTCCTGCTTTCTAGTTCTCACTTTTAATGAGGGTGTGAAATAAAGAACTAGGGAAAGACATCTCTTTAAAGTCTGTTAGCAAAATAAACGAAGTTGTCAGCAAAATAAACACACTATGGGTATACTGATTACTGAACACTAAGTATTAAAATGATTTAGTCACAGCAAAAGCACTTTAGGCTGTGGTTTTTCTTTGGAGTTTTTGGATGATGTGTCTAATACAAACATGTGGACCATTCCTGGCTTCCTTACTTGGAAAAGAGCTGATTTATGGAATAGACCTGAGTCCTTTTGCTCCTGGTTCTCTGAGTTGTGGCAAATATCAGAGATCTAAACCAAGATTCTTCTGTCATAGCCAAGGAATGGCGCAGCTAAGAAATATGTTTTTAATATTAATTTGGAGTTTGGTTCATCAGGTGGTTTATTCTGGTGCTTTGTCATGGAGACTTCTTGCACATTTACTTGGTGGGGTACACAGTTTTGTCAGATAACAACAGTAAGTCAGTTTGTGACTGCAGAGCAGTAGTAGGGGCACAACAAGGCTGGCAGATTACAGAATTACTCAAATTCACAGTTGATGAGTGCAGTGTGAAGCATAGGTCCTACTCTCCTCTGAATTTGGGGCACACTACACTTTGCTGATTTTCAAAGGCATGTATGTCAGAGGACTGTCAAACCAACGTTTGTCCTACTACTAGGTTGTTGTGGTTCACTTCAGGAAACCCAATAAGCTTAGAGTGTTACTTGAAGGGGACAAATCTCAAGTGAAAAAATTTTGTAGTCTCCTCTTTATATTGAGCAGTGCTCAAAACTGAACCTTTAACATTTATACGCAGCACTGTGGACCTGAATGCGGGAAACTGTCCTATTGAAGAGTTATGTTTTCATATCATATATTAGCATGTGTCTATACCACAATATTATGTGCAACAATCTAAAAATAGAACAAGCTCATCTGTTGTCTGTTATTATACAATACTTTAGGAATGATTTTGAAATAAATTGTTTGCCAAATTACTGGGGCCGTTTGGAATTTCATGCCAGATTTCTGATCTTCCTTCCTTGTTTGATGTTTGATGAGAATTAAAGGATTTAATTTTGGGATAGTGAGCAGGGAAAAAAAGCTGATGTGAAGGGCAGGTGTCTAAGTTGGAGACAATTAGGAATGAGTAGAGACTTTGGACAGAAGTCTCCTCCATCAGATTCATTACCCCTGGTTTCTAATACTGAGACCAAATGCATCCAGATGTAAGTGAAAAAATAACTCTTTAAGAAAAAGAAATGCTGATAAAAATACTGATAAAACTGGGTTAAACCATCTGATAAGGAGCTTCCCAAGCCCTGTCAACTGAACCAAATCGAGATGGTGGCCAGCCTCCCCAACCCAGGAAAAACACATGTGGCCACAGGACAAAGACCTTCTGCATGATTTGCCTCGTCCATGCCTGGAAAACCTGGCAGGAGTGTTTGGAGATTCAGCAGTGTCAGGAAATGGCAGATAGCTGGGATTTTATACCGCAGACATGTGTGTGGCACTGGAGTGAGGCTGCAGTGCTGGTACAGGCAGCCAGAGCAGGGCTAAGGACCCCACAGGAGACTGGTAGGACCCACAAGACACCTGCTAGATCCAGCAATGAGATTTCAATGTTGCAGTTTCAATGTTCATTGATCAAGGTGGTGGCAGAAGCCTGAGTGGTGAGGGAAGACCTGAAACTCAGAGTTATATACACTCAGGTTCAGGTGGAAATGCCTCTGGTGCCTATCCTGGGGCAGGGAGCTTTTCACCAGGTATTGTAATAATGTGAGTCATCTGATACTTTGGGAGTCTTGGACACCTTCTAAGATGTTGCAGCTGTCTCCTATGTCTGTACAGCTGAGTCCATTATGGACCATTATGGCTCATCAACAAGAGAGGAATACCTTCGGGCCAGGGGTGAATGTCCTAGGGAGTTATGACAGCTGAGTCATCTGTGTAAGGAAAAAGAAACACTAGCCCAACTCTGCTTCTTTCCTTATTTTGTCTAACACCCAGTTGTAGTCTGAGGTGTTGGATGTGCACAGCCTGCAGGACCTGGCCTGGGTGGCCACTCTGCACACTGTTAGCAAAGCACAGGGCTGATTGAGCCATTAGCACCAATAGCCCAGCCCCTCATAGCACGTGGGTGGTCACTGCAGGTTGTTGAATGTTTGAGTCATTAATCACTAGCAATTCAGTCTCTTAAAAGAAGGCAAAATACCAAAAAGCCAAGAAGGCATATTTGGAGAAAAGGGTGGATACCAGAATTTTTGTGTTACCCGGGACACCAAGGCACAAAACAGACAAAGGTGATCCAGTTGCACAGTTGATAGCTGCTAATACTCAACAGATGTATTCTCTAACCTGAGATTTCTTAATAAAACTCATTTTCACAAGGATCCTTTACCTGCTGCATGCTTTTCTGACATCCCCATGGCCTACAGGATTAATGGCAACTGCTAGGATTTCATATTGTTTTGCCAATAGGTGTCCAAAGGTAATATTTTTAAAAATAATTAATGAGAAATTAAATAGTAAAATTATTTTCTTAAAATAAAACTAAATAAAATACTGCAGTAAGTTTAATCAAAATGCTAATGTCAAAAGTGCAAGGATGATTGACCTGCCGAGGACACGTGCATCTAATGGGATTGTGAACAGTGCATTGCTTAATCTGCAAAAATATCAATGCAGGTGGACTGGCCAAACTGACCAGATTATCTTTCTGTTTACCATAATGCCTAGACTTCAGAACCACTTTATCAAAGTCAGGGAAGTCTTATTTCAGTCGTATTTATGAATTAGTCAACAGAACTAGCTCTTTCTTCCTCAGTTAAAAGAACTGCTTGACAGGATGAAAGATTTTAAGAATTGATCTCTCTGAAAAAGGAACTTTGATAAGTTTTGACAAAGTTTGTGTTGCTTGATATCAAAATATTCTGTCATGTTGTGATTCTTATTCTTTTGTTATGTACTAAGTCATGCAAACTTCGGCATGTATTTCTTAACATGTTTGTCACAAAAAACCTAAGTGTGTTGAGGTCTCTGTAGGTGAAACCAAACCTTGTCAATGAAACTAACTGTCTGTCCTAATTAGTCTATCAAAAATCAACACTGACCGGCCCCTGTGAATGTGGTTTGGGTTTTTTTTTCCATTTTTATTTTATTTTTAATAAAAACTAATATTTGTGTTTTTTCCTCTTTTTAAATGTGCTGTGTTCCACTTTAAAAGAAATCGCACAAGTGTAAACTTGTTGCAATCTTTATCAGTTCTTAAACATTATTTGTATGTGGAAACAGGTGCTCCTCCTGTGGCTGTAGTGTAGCACAGAGATTGCCCAAGTATAACGTACTCAGGAACACAGATCTCATCCTTGTCACGGAATTGGCAGAGTTTCAATAGGGAGACACAATTTAGGAAGAGTCCCGGTGTCCTTGGATTAGCAGGTAGAGGTTATAAATTGAAGGTGATATGCTTGGCCAAGAAGAAGGAGAGCAGAAAACTTCTTGGAGGAGAGCCCAGACAGAACGTACCCATCTGGTTTATACATAGGATAACAGCAGGGACAAAGCAGTAAGACTTCATTATTTCGTTATTATGTGAAAATATTACTGATATCAAAAGAATTTTTAGTAAGCAGTTACACCAGAATAATAACAGAGGATTTTGATCATGAAAAATTATGTAAGAATAGGTAAATAAACTGTATTTTTATGGAGGATACACTTCTAGTAAAAAACAATCATAGGCTAGCCGTACTTAAAATGATGAAAAATGCTGAAGATCTCTCTCCATCTGAGAAGAAAGACAAACAAGGAAGAAGAATGTAAAATAGCTATTTCTCAATGCAATTTTCAAGTTTTAAATACAGGCAGGTATATTTTGATATTGTTCTCTGTTCCTTCCAGAACAGAGATTGAGTGCATTTGCGAGGAAATGCTGTAGTGTGACTCAGGCTACTGAGTTTACTCAGGAGCTATTTTTTAAAATCTGGAGATGGTGATGTTAGATAACATCTTCTCACATTTCCTTTGGGTCCATAGCAAATTTTGCTGGCCTCTGTGCAAACTTTTGTTGACTGACAATAATCATATCTAGTAATGTAAGATTCATAATTGGAAATGCAAGAAAGAGCAAAGATTTGCCACAAGCAGCATCTGCCCCTCCAAGATTTTTGTAGCCTCCACAGGGAAAGGGCCAACTTGTGCAGCATATAGAGCAGAGGTAATATGACTGCAGCTCTTCTGGCCTGGAGGCAAGGGCTCAGTGGAAGGATTTATAAAATGGCATATTTTGTAACTACATTCACTACAGTGAATTGGCACCTGCAATTCCTAAATCTCGGTGTTTAAATGCCAAATTATAACAAATATACTTACTGTTGAAAAACTGTAATTTAAAAGAAATAGAGAAAATACATAATTAGAGATACTAAGGACACCCTTCTCAGCTGCACTAATTGCATAAACTCCTTCTTTCACGTGTTTATTAAAACAAAATGACAGTTACTGTTCGTATCAGTAGACTAACAGGGATTGACCAATGCTTAGGTTTATCTCCAGAGCCTACATACTGCCAGGGCTCAGCAGTTAATCGCTTGCCTTATCAGGCATCTCATCACAGACTAATTACAACCAGGCCTGTTGTGGGTCTTGATTTGATAAGATTTCTTGGAGTGACAATTTGCAGAACACACCATCAATGAGTCAAAAGTAGGTTACCAGAGACAATGTAGTTTCTGTAGTGTCTAGCAGCAGACCAGTTGGATTCTCAACAATGGGGAAGGCACAACCATGTCGCAGGTATTTTCAGGGAGAAGAACTGTTTTCTCCTATTCTAGGTGTGACTTATAGGTATTAGGCCATAGACAATTTTTCTTATCTTATTATTTTGCTCAGTCTTTTTCACAAGGCACGTTTTAAGAGTCTGGTGGTTTGAGACCCCTAAAATCCAATTCCTGAGTCCAAGCCCCCCTCCCACATCTCACCCCAGCGTGAGATGGGTTTTCCAGACACAACACAAGACTCAATATGGGGGGAAGGGAATTATATTACAATCACTACACAAATAAATATTATAATACATTATATATAAAATCCTAATTATCTTTCCTATGATAAAGCAGTATTTACAACGGATCAAATATCTTCTCCCTCCTATAAATGTCCAGAAGGGAAGAAGGAAAAGATCTTTTCCACATTTAGGGCAGCAGCCTCTCTCCTTCCATGCAGCAGCTGTAGCTGAATCTCTTTCCATTACACACAAGGGGGTCTCCTCTCGCCCCTCTCAGCCCTTCGACTCCAAGCAAGGGTCTCTCTCTCTCTCCCGTGGGCTGCAGTAACCAGGACAAAGGTTCCTTTCACCACCTCATATCACGAAGTGCAGGGGTCTTCATGACGGTCCCTTTCCTCAGGGAATTTACCCCTGAGTCAGAACGTCTCGGGCAGCTTTCAGTTGAAAGCCTTTGCCTCAAGAGTTCTATCAGAGCTCCTGTGCTCTGTCTCAGACTGCCAGCTTGGCAGCAGCAGCGCGGGAGGACAAGGTCACCCCCTCTGTATTCCATCTGGTCATCCCAGTCCAGCTTCCAGGACGTCTTGAGCTTCTCAGCTCCTCTCTCTGGCACTGCTGCATTCCAAGACTCCCCTCAAGTAGGGGTCCACCACCTCCTCCTAGGAGGGGTCTCAGAAAGGTTTGGGGGGTTTGATTCAGTTCTTACGCCAAAACTCTCTCTGTAGAGCTTAGTCCTGCTCTGTTGCCGGTTCTCTCTCTCCTTCAGACATCTCTTAGTGTCTTCCTGCTTGGCTGCATGCCGGCTTTGCTACTTCTTATCTCTTTTGGCTCTTTGCCCCATTTCTCCGCGCAGTGCTGTTTCTGCCACTGCTCCTGCTGCTGCTCACAGTGGAGAAACTTCCCCCAGCTCTTAGCTACAGAACTCAATCCAGTTTAACACTGTTTCTGAGTGTCTGCAGCCCCCTAGCTGGGGCTGGTGGAGCCTGGGCCCCCAGCAGGGCTCCTGGCTCTCTCTGTCTCCTCGTGGCCTCAGAACGTGGCCACTTCTTCTCCAACTACATCATCATCCTTCTTTTCCGGTCTGGTGTGATATGTTTAAATTTTGCAGGAGTGCTGATTGGGTCAGCACCAAGAGAGAGACCACCCCCTTGGGGGTTACCATTCTTTTTAACTCCAGGGGGAAAAACATTCCTTTTTTTTTTTTTTTTCCACCACAAAGAGCAAGAGTGAAGAGGGTAATTTCTGTGCTTCTGATGGGGCAGCAGGTACTGTGTTATGCATGTAAAGAGCAATAGCAAATGTAAACGTAACTGGAATTGTTTGACAAACTACTTCTGAGAAAAGACATTAAGCGAACAGAAAAAAAACTGAAAAAATTTGAAAAAATCATTATAGTTTATAATCACAGATTATATTTGATAGATATTTGTGGTGATTTCATTTTTTAATTTGATATAAATAGTTTTAAAAAAAGGAAAAAGGAAATGTGATGCTCTCTGTCTTTCATTAATGTACAGAGATTTTGCTATAAAAAATGAAAATACACCTCTCTTAAGTGTGGTACTTAGCACTGTGTGTCAAATAATGCAAATGTCCACTATAGCAAGAATTTAGAAAAGTAAGGCTTTTACTAGATAGATTAAAATACAGAGATATAAGTTAAAATAACTGGATATTGCAATGAAGTTGCTAGCACTACAAGGGACAACAATTTACTAAAATAAAGAAGGAGACATCAGCTCTTATTTCATATATACTGATTTTTTTTATTGAGATGGTTGACTTGGAAAAGCAGGAGACCTGTGTTTATTTCCTGATTCAATTATCTGGATGGCACTAAGTATGTTCATTCATTCATTCATTCATCCTTTTGTTCATTCAAAGAGACACTGTCAACATATTCTGTGGGTATCAGGTCATATAGTAATGGATGCCAAATACAAATTTCTGTCTACACATTCAGTTCCAGTCATCTATATGTACTTAACAAGGCTTGAGATTTTACTATGGACAATGATGAGCTTGTGACCAACTGAGTGCAGTTCTTGGATATACCCCAGGTACAAGAGTGAGCATTCTGTAGCATCCTTAATGCTTCTGGAAGAGAGACTGCTATCAGAGGAAAATAAAATATCTTCCAGCACCTGAATTTTAGAGCTAATTCTTGATTAACTAATTAATGAATTCTCAAAAATTTGAATATAACTGTGGGTCTGTGTGTTATGCAAAGTGTTTCGGTGTGAGTTGCTATTTGATAGTATAAAGATGAATGGAAAAGGAAGGGGTAGGGATGCTAGAAGTGTTTGCTAATGAGAATCCATTGCATACAACAATAGAAAATATCCAAATCTAGAAACTTTATGACACTGGACATCACTGATTATTACACACACTTCTTTTTTTCACACTGTCAGTGGTGGCGAGGCTATGATTTTTCATTATGTTAATACTGTGATACCTGTGCATTAGTCCTCATTACACAGACACTATACATATGTTTAGTAAGGAAATGAGGTCAATCTAGTTTCAGGTCACCCCCCTCCTAGATTTATAACAAAGATTTTCCTATCAATGGTGGTTTTGTTTTAACAAACAAAATCCTGTATATCAGCACAAAGATTCTCCACAGTTGTAATTCTCATAAAAATGCGAGTTTTAGAGCTCAGGTGGGCAATCATGACAAGTGTATGTCTGTCCAAGCAATGGCACAGGAACCATGTTAGCCTAAAAATGACTTGTGGCAAATGTTATGCTGGGTTCCAACAAGTGTTATGGTGTGGTGTCTGACCGTTTTGGATGACAGATACCACGCTAGTCTTCAGACAATCAAGAGGGAGCAAAGAAGTTGAAATGACTCAACAGTTCATGACATTCTTGTCATCAAAAAAATATGCTCTCTGTTATCTCATCCACTTCCACCAAAAGATAAGCTTATCCTTTGTCATGGTTTAAAAAGAGAAGACTTCATATTTAAGGTTGTTTAATACACAACAGTTTGCATTCTTATTAGTGGCAGGGTTTGTTTCACTACTAAATAGCTTTTCATAATTATATGAGTTCAATAAACAATTTCAGATGATAATTTGTTCCTTTATGCTGACTATTCTGAAACTCTGCATCCAACTGGTGGCCAGTCACTAGTGGTGTCTTCCGGAGATCAGTGTTGGGCCCAGTCCTGTTTAATATCTTTATTGATGATTTAGATGAGGGAATTGAGTGTACCATCACCAAATTTGCAGATGACACCAAGCTGGGGGAGAGTGTCGATCAGCTGGAAGGCAGGAGGGCTCTGCAGAGGGACCTGGATAGATTGGAGAGTTGGGCTGATTCCAATGGGATGAGGTTCAACAAGGCCAAGTACCGGGTCCTGTGCTTTGGCCACAACAACCCCCTGCAGCGCTACAGGCTGGGACAGAGTGGCTGGAGAGCAGCCAGGCAGAGAGGGACCTGGGAGTTTGGATTGACTGGAAGCTGAATACAAGCCAGCAGTGTGCCCAGGTGGCCAAGAAGGCCAATGGCATCCTGGCCTGGTTCAGGAAGAGTGTGGCCAGCAGGTCCAGGGAAGTGATTCTTGCCCTGTACTCAGAGCTGGTGAGGCCACACCTGGAGTACTGTGTCCAGCTCTGGCAGTTCAGGAAGGATATTGAGGTGCTGGAGCAGGTCCAGAGAAGAGCAATGAGGCTGATGAAGAGACTTGAGCACAAGTCCTATGAGGAGAGGCTGAGGGAGCTGGGGTTGTTCAGCCTGGAAAAAAGGAGTCTCACGGGAGACCTCATCACTCTCTACAACTCCCTAAAAGGAGGTTGTAGCCAGGTGGGAATTGGTCTCTTCTCCCATCCAGCTCTCAGTAAGAGAAGAGGGCATGGTCTTAAGCTGTGCCAGGGGAGGTTTAGGTTAGATATTAGGAAGAAATTCTTTACAGAGAGGACAATCAGACACTGGAATGGGCTACTCAGGGAAGTGATGGATTCTCCATCCCTGGAGATTTTTAAGGTGAGACTGGATGTGGCACTTAGTGCCGTGGTCTAGTAACCACGGTGGTAGTGGATCAAGGATTGGACTTGATGATCTCAGAGGTCCCTTCCAACCCAGTTGATTCTATGATTCTATGATTCTGAAACTCATGTCCTAGATTCTTATCAGAAGAAGAATGTATGTGTTTTAACCATGCACAAGAGAGCAGTGAAACTGGTGGAAACTGATTTGCTACTGTGCTGAAACCAGGCTGTCATGGTTTGAGAGCTCCAAAATCCAATTCCCTAGTCCAAACCCCCTCCCATATCTCAACCCAGTGTGAGGTGGGTTTTCCAGACAACACACAAGACTCAAAAATGGGGGAAGAGAATATATATTACAATGACTGTACAAATAAATACTACAATACATTATATGCAACCTTAACTACCTCTACCATGACAAAATAGTATTTACGGTGGATCAAATCTTTTCTCCCCTCCAAATAAAAGTCCAGGAGGGAAGAAGGAAAAGACCCTTTCTACTTTCAGAGCAACAGTCCCTAAGGCAGCAGGCTCTCTTCCTGTCATGCAGCATCTGTATCTGGATCTCTGCCAGTACACACCAGGGGTATCCAAGCCCTCGTGGCCCTTCGTCTCCAAGTGAGGGTCTTCTCTTCCGTGGACTGTGTAGCAGGGACAAAACTCGCTTCACCACGTCATATCATGGGGTGTAAGACTCCCATGAAGGTCCCTTCCTCAGGGGATTCACCCCTGAGTCAGAACGTCTCAGGCAGCTTTCAGTTGAAGGCCTTTGCCTCAGGAGTTCTACCAGAGCTCCCGTGCTCTGATCTCAGGCTGCTAGCTTAGCTCGGCAGCAGCAGCCAAGGTCACCCCCTCTGCATTCTTTCTCTAAGCTTTTCAGCTCCTTTCTGCAATGCTGTAGCACTCCAAGACTCTTTTCTAAGTAAGAGTCCATCATCCTCTTCTTTGGAGGTCTCAGAGGGGTTTGGGGACTTTTTCAGTTCTTACCCAAACACCCTCTCTCTCTGTAGAACTTAGTCTTTCTCTCTCTGCTGCTGGCTCTCTTTCAGCTCTCTCAGACAACTCTGTGTCTTCCTGCTTGGCTGCATGTTTGTTTGCTGCTTCTTCACTTCCTATCTCCTTCTGGCTCTCTGCCACCATTTCTCTGTACGCTGTTCCTGCTGCTGCTCTGTCTGCCCGCTCACGGTGGAGAAGACTCCTTCAGCTTTCTAGCTACAGGTACTTAGCCCAGTTTTACACTGGTACAAGTCCCTGCAGCCCCTCTGCCGGGGGCTGGGGGGAGGGGGCAGAGCCCCCCAGGGGGGCTCCTGCCCTTTCTCCTCGTGGCTCTACAACATGACCACCTCTCCAAAAACAAATACAACTACCTTTCTTCTCTTCCATTCTGCTTGTGATATGTTTATATTTTGCAGAAGTGCTCATTGGGTAAAACCTCAAGGGTCATGACCCCCTGGGGTTTTACCATTTTATAACTTCAGGGGGAAAACTGTTTCCCCCCAGCACACAAGCTAAGAAACAAACCTGGAACTGTATTCTCTCCTCAGATTTCCTTGAGGAAATGATCCAATGACTCATTCTGAAAGTGGCGGTAGATGCATGTGGGGGGACGTTGGGGTGTCAGTGGGTGTGGAGCTACAAACCATCTCATCTTTAAGCTCTCATACCATTGTGCTTAGTTAAGTTCTCAATGACTCACAGACGACAAAATGATTCACCAGGTCTTTCGCCAAAAGTAGCACGTACATCACAATTAAGTCTGAGTAACTGTGAGATATGCAGTTGACAACTAGTTTTATTTAATCAGGAAAGGATAATTTTTGCACGAATTGCATAAAACTTGAAAATTCTCATAAGTGCTTTTTTGTTTAATTTTTGTGTCAACTCTTAATTCAGTGCTGATAGTTCCAAAACCTAATTCCAATTGCCATTGAATAGCTTACTACTGTTTCTCCATTCCAATACTGCGTGAAACTACCTTTGTTAGCAAAATAGGTTTAGATTTAGCATGATTATATTCAAAATTTGAAATAACTAGAAATTACTGATTTAAAATCTCAATGTTGATATTTTGGCATGATGCTATTTTCTTTTTAAACAGATTTTTAATGTGGTAAAATAATTGCTTCATTGGTCAGAGTATAGGTAATAGATCAATATTTCATAAAATTAGGCCCTGTCTCATCATTAAATTACTCAGTATTTCAGGTCTTTGTAAAGATTGTAGAAAAATGTTTCTTATCCTGGAAAGGGCTCATCAACTTAAGTAATTTTGGAAACTATACAAAATTCTTTATCCGCAGAGTTTTCCTGCTGTTTACTCTGAAATTGCTTGCTATTTGCAGTGAAATTGGATTCAGAGAGGAGGGTGTTGCATTATCATACCACTTCTGAGATTCACACGTGTCACTGAACAGCTTTCAAGAAAAATGACAGAGGGCCATCACCTTAAGTTATTTAATTAAATTGAGAAAATTACAGGAAAAAATTGTGTGGATTTATGCTTGAAGTATATTATATGAGTATTGTATTTTTAACAGGTTTTTTTTCCTGAACAAAGCTCCTATAATGCATTTGTTGCTCTTGAGAACACTTGAAAACCTGAATATTTTGTCAACAAATGACTTCTTCACATTCTGTTGGAGAAGAGGTTTCTCTTATGAAGTTTGGTAAGTATTAATTTCAATATTTATAAAATAAAATGTTTCAATAAAAGAACAAAGCATCATAAAGTCATGGCATATACAATATCTGTGGCACAAAAATGGCAGCAAGCCTAATTCCACCCGGGCAAGTCACTGGCTTTGCCAGACTGAGTGGTCTTAGCAATATGTTCACAGTATCTGGCTGTATAAAATCACTGGAAGTAAACGCCAGAAAAATGGAATTTACTTGTATCTAATGGTGCCACTATACAGGTTAACTTACTGTGATATACATAAAACAGGTCAGTTTATTTAATGTTTTTTAAAATTTACTGCTACACAATTGGCTCTAACCTAGTATGATTTATACCAGCTCCTTAATCGTGTGGGAGTATAAGCTGCCATTAAAATCATAGCATTACCAAGTGCTGGTTGTTGCCTTTTCTATGAAATGCATTACATTCTGTATTTTGCCTGCTGGTCTTATGCCACAGTCCTGCAGAATATCTAGTGGGTTTGCTGCAAGTCTACTCCATTTCCTTGAAGCAAAGTATCACTTGTGACTCTGGAATTTATCCTAAATTTCTAAAATAAAGACACTTAATTTGAGGAGTTTTGGATTTTTTTTGTTATTCATTTTTTTTGTCCTCCATGTTTCCTAAAATGATAATACCTTGAAATCCTATGGATGACACCCAAATAGCTGAAATAGACCAATGCATTTCTTGGTTTATTTTGTAATTCATCCACTTCATTGAATGGTAGACTTATACTGTAACTCTCTGCTCAAGTAGAGTGCTACCAGTGCATTAATGACTGAACTTGCCTGAAGCACTAACAGCAGTTATTTATTCTTATAATTTAGCTATGGGAAACTTACCTATAAAAAAAAAATCAATTAATTTTTTAAATGACACATCTGCTACAACAAAACATTTGATCCTAAAACTTTCGACCTGATGATGTCCATTTTGGAGGACCCACACCTTATTAGCAACCAAAATGAAAATTTCTTTTTCAGAAGGACCATTCATGCTGTACGTACCAGGTTTTAGTGTTTACCAGTGGGAATGAGCATCTTCTTGAGAGGCAATGAAGGCAGAAGCTGAAAAGATAAGAGCTGAGAAGACAGAAAATAATTTTATTTCCTGTGACTGATAATACTGTACTTATTTTCTAGATGAATGAGCTATGCTCATGACACAGCCCAGCAAGTAACATCCATGGCAGTCCAGAAAGCAGGAGATGTTAGTAACAGAGAATAAAAAGAATTTGATGAAAGGATAGGGTTCATAGTGCTGCATGCCTGGGATACTGTCAGGCACCTTCTCCAGACAGCAGGTCTCGTTGTGGCAATATCAACTGGAATAGACTGACTTTACTTGGCTCATGGTGGAAAGAAGCTGTTCCTCTTCTTTAAAGGTAAAATTAAGTCAGATGAATTACCGTAAATAAGGCAGCTTATGTTCAAAAAGTTCTTTGGAGATGTGGCCCAGATTTAGTGCAGATGCTCTAATCCAAAAAATACTTTTTCAACTTCTTTTCTAGAAATAAGGAATATTGGATCAAGATTGCAGAAATGCATTTAAGTGCTTTTGGCAACATCCTTACCTGACTGCATGGTAGAGGGAATGAGGTAAATGTATGATCTGTTTCTTCAGAAGTGATAGCTGAAGCCACTGAATAGGAAACTATTACTACTGGGCAGCTGATATCCATCTATCATGGGGCTTAGTACTGTGAGTTGTTTCATCATGTTACTGCTATACTACCAGCAGAGTTGTTCCTCAATCTGGCCAACAATGGGGAATTCAATGGGTGAATACAGTAATAAATACAATGACGTTAATTTGACATCTCTAGTAAGAAGTGAATATGACTATGCTAAATTAAAAAAGGGATAACCTCACTTGCCTACACAATACCACTAAAGGAGGGATATATCTCTCTTCAACATGCAAATTTGAGTGCAAATCATTGCACTTAGGTTATCCTGGTTTAGGACTGATGACATAATCATTCAGGAGTAGATGAAGCTTTGCAGGAAATCTAATATGAATAAGAGGAAATCAATAAAATTCTCTCAAAAAAACAAAGACTTTTGAGGAACTAAGCACTTTGAATGAGGATTGATGATCATAGTATTTGCAACAATTGCACCCTCTAAATCCAGTTGCTGATTTTAAGCAGTATCATCAAATATTCCAAAGGCTCTTTCAGTTTCTTGTGCAAAGGTATGTTAAAAGATGTTAAGAGTATAACCCAAAAAAACATCAGAGGATGGTATTCAAAATACTCAGTTGCACCTGCCACAACAGAAGGAAAGGAAACCATCTGGATGGGCCTGGACAAGCTTGAGAAGTGGGCCCATGGGAGCCTCATGAAATTCAACAAGTCCAAGTACAAGGTGCTGCACCTGAGTCAGTACAATCCCAGACATAAGTATAGACTGATAGAAGCAGCCACTGAGAACAGCCCTGTGGAGAAAATTCTAGTGGTTCTGGTGGATGACAAGTAGTCATGAGCCAACAGTGTGCATTGACAGCCCAGAATGCCAACCACCTCCTGGGCTGCATCAAAAGCAGTCTGTCCAGGAGGTAGAGAAAGGTGATTCTGCCCCTATACTCTGCTCTGCAGAGACCCCACCTGGAGTACTGCATTCAGTTCTGGGGTCCCCAACCTAAGAAGAATGTGAGCCTGTTAGAATGGATCTAGAGGAGGCCACAAAGATGATCAGAGGGCTGGAAAACCACTCCTATGACAGGCTGAGAGAGATGAGGTTGTTTAGCCTGGAGAAGAAAAGGCTCCAGCGAGATGGTAAAGCCGCCTTCCAGTATGTAAAGGAAGGAGATATAAAAGATAGGGAGCTTTTTCCACAGATATATAGGGATAGGAAAAGTCAGAAACTAAAAGAGGAGTGATTTAGATTAGATGTCGGGAAGAAATTCTTTACACAAGGGTAGTAAGACACTGGAACAGGTTGCCAGAGAAATTGTGGATGCCTCATGCCTGGAAGTATTCCAGGCCAGGTTGGATGAGACCCTGAGCAACCTGATCTAGTGGGTGGCATCCATGCCTATCATGGGAATATTGGAACTAGACGATCTTTAAGGTCCCTTCCAACTCAAACATCATTCTATGATTCCATGTTCAGATGATGCTCCTTGTTTACAAAAAAGATGCACAAAAACAGATTGAATGTGTTCTTTTGGAAGGTTTTTTAGATGACTTGTTGATTTAGTTATCAGATGAACCTTAGTCAAGTGCAAGATGTCTTCTGAATCTGAACTGTGCTGTTGACAGTAACTGTCAGAATTCATAAAGTTTTATTTAAACTTTTCTGAACTATAACAAATTCATCACTGTGATCAATGAGACAGTATAGAAAGTAATAAGACAATAATCACTTTTAGACAATTTCTTTACAAAACGTATCTGCTTAAAAGTTACATAAGTGCCAATGCAGTTATGTAAGTAAGTAAATGCTTAAGAAAACATCTATGCCTCATTAACATCTACTCCCAAAATAAGCATGGTCTCAGAGCACTAAAGGAGTCTGTACCATTGTTTGGTCTGTTTTTAAAAGAGGTTGAACAAGAAAGTGAGTGTGATATGCTAGAATTATATCTCTCATCCTCTGGGGAATAAAATGCATCTGGGAGTGGTTTCTTCCATGTGATGGAAAGAAAATATTAATGAGTAGGACAAAGTCTCTGACAAATTGATTCCATTTATCTGGCCTAACAGAGATAGCAGTTTAGCAGATTGTTACATTAATAATCTATCCTTTTAGTCTTCCTGTTTTCTTATGGAGGCAGGTGCCACTGTTTTCCTATTACTTTAAACAAATGTAATTAAGCAATGGTTCAGTGTTTTGACTTCATGAGCTAGATTCTGATTTTTTTTTTCCAGGCTGAATCTGCCAATTTACTGGGCTTATCTTGCCTCTTTAAACAAGATCAGGATCTTGCTTCATGCGTCTCAACCTTGATAAAACTGCTCAGCAATGAAAGCACAGAATTCTTATTTGTTTCTAGACCACTCTTCACTAAAAAGCTGCCTAGTAATTTGACGCTTCTGGCTATGTAGGCATCTATACGAATAAATGAACATCACTTGCAAATCACAGGTTTGACTTGACAGGAAATATATGAAGATTTGTGACTGGACTGTAATAGAGAAAGCTATTTGTGGATCCACAGTATTATTACAAATCACTCTACTGCCTCATTTATATTTTACTGCCTTTGTCTGGCCCACATATTTAAATAAGTACCAAGAAAAGCACAGCTATTGTGGCGGAAGAGAGTTCATTGAATCAGTCTTCACTGTGAGCATTTCAGCTGCAGCAAGAGCAATGTTAGGCAGCACACCTGAACTGCATGGTAATCCCAGCAGTCATTCCTGTGTAGGCACATTGACTCTGCCTGTCTCCTGAGAGCAAATATTTTGTCATGTTTCACCAGCCTCAGGGAGATGTTTTGTTCTGTATCCAGTTTACAGTACAAGCAAAACCCCAAAGATTCAGAATTGGATTGGGAACCTTCTTGGAAATTTCTTCTTAACCAAAAAGCAACATTTTTATTGGCCTTTGGGGAACACTAGAGTTGTTGTAAGGGGCAGGGTGTCAGAAGGAAGTATCAGGAAGTAATACAAAATTTCATAACATTCAGGACAGGCATAAGAAAAGGCTTGAGCTACGAAAAGAAACAGAATAGGGGGGCTGGCTAATGCTTGGTACAGAGCTTCAATAGAGGGAAAAGTGTTGCTGCAGCTTACAGGGGTGGCTGGTTGCTGTTATGCACTTGACTCTAGATCCAGAGGTTTTAACTAGTCCGGTGTTAGAAACAATTTCAAAACTCAGTGACAGTCCCTTCTGTCCCTCCTGTGCTGGTTGATTTAACAGTGGAAAAAATCTCCCACTGCAGCCAGTTAGGTCATTAGTTCAGGTACTGTCTGCTCATCTCGTGGAATTAAGTTTGAACATCCTAAAGCTCAGTGTGGGTTTACGTATTGAAAATTTATTTTCAAATTTAGAAGAAAGGAAAGAAATTAGAAATGTTATTAGGGATGAAAAGGCAAACACTTCAAAGCTAGGAATTACCAGTATTTGAGGCAATAGCAAGTAATCATGTAGGTGGGTAATCATGAAGATTTTATCATAATGTCTGTGCACAAGGGAGTCAATTAAGGTTGCTTAAGCAACTTTGCACACTAGTTTTTTTTCCCTAAGAGCAGAGCACTGAGTTATGAAACCTTAAGGATCTTTAAATGTAGGCAATCATAACTAATATTACAGTAATACCTAATCTTGGCAACCTGCTAAGATACGAATTCCTAGTGATACATTATACCAGTGATTTCTATAGGTGGAGTTTTGTAAAAGGAGTGTTTCCTTTTATTAGTTTAAAGTTTGCTGCCTTTCCCCGTCTTCTCATACCTCTTTAGTCTTATGAAGACTGCCATGCAGGAGCTGCTTGACGTATGTTTTTCTGTTTCAAATACGCTTTTACATGCATCTATCTCATTTTGAATCTAAACAACTACACCTTTCTCAGTTTCTCATGTGGTTTTATGAGCTGACATCCTTGGCAGATAAGTAGTGTTTTCTTACAGTCTCTGCTCCTTTCCAGAAAACTTAAAATTATGTCCAACACTGGAAATTGATGAACTCATCAGGATGTCACTGAAAAAAACAAAATCATGATAGATCTAAGAAAGGGAAAAAACAGATGGAAGAATAAACAAGACAATTTTTTCTGTTTCTGCAAAAGGGTAAAAGAGGCATGGTTTACAATGGAAAAATATAACAGAACAATAATAGGAAGTATTAAATATTTAGTTACATAAGTGTATCAGAGTTCTCACTGCATGTTCATGTGCTTCTGTTCTTCCACTTGCCTTTCTCACTAGATCCTACAGAGAATTTAGAACTAGATGACAGTCACCATTATTGTAGAAGTCCATGCTGCGGCAATATTGAACAACTTCCAAACTCATAAGTCCTGGATGACTTCAGCAATTGTGGGTTTTAGTGTGTAGAAGAAGTATTAACAAAAATTCAGCCAGCAAGTTGAGATGATTATACCCCTAGGTTCAGTCCTTGTGAAACTATATTTGGAGCGCTGTGTCCTTTTTGGCTCCTTACTACAAGAAAGATATTGACATGGTGGAAGGAGTCTAGTGGAGGTCCTCCAGAATGGTCAAGGACTGGAGCATGTGGTGTGTAGGGAAAGGCTGAGGGAACTAGGGTTTGTTCAGGCTCAGGGGAGGAGATTGAGGTAAGACCTTGTTGCAGCTTACACTTATCAAACAGGAGGAAACAGGGAAGATGTAATAAGACTCATTAGACTAGTTAGGGTTAGACTTGAATGTGCAGAGTGGTAGGAGAAAGAGTCAAAAGCTGGAAAACAGGAAATTCTGACTATGTCAGAGAAAAATATTCACCATGGGAATAATGAAATACTGCAATAGATTGGAATGGAATATCCCTTTGGTTAGTTTGGGTCAGCTGGCCTGGTTGTGTCACTTCCCAGGATCTTGCCCTCAGTGGGGGGAGGAAGAAATATTGAGAGACTGTGCTGCTGCTGTGCCAGCACTGCTCAGCAGTGGCCAAAACACTGGTGTCATCAACACCTTTCTAGATACCAATGCAAAGCACAGCACTACGAGGGCTGCTAAAGGGAAGTGAACTCGTCTCAGCCCGATCCTGGTTTCTGTGGCCAGGTCTTTGTAGTGGGGAGGCTACAGGGGTAGCTCCTGTGAGAAGCTGCCAGAAGCTTTCCTCATGTCCAGTAGAGCCAATGCCTGTCAGTTCCAGGACGAACATGCTGCTGGCCAAGGCCAAGCCAATCAGGAATGATAGTAGCTCCTCCAGGATAACATATTTAAGAAGGAAAAAAAGTCATTGGGCAGATGAAAATTGCAGTCAGATAAGAGCAAAATGAGAACATGTATACAGCTCTGCAGATACCAAGGTCAGTGCAGGAGGAGGGGCAGGAGGTGCTCCAGGTGCTGGAGCTGAGGCTCCCCTGCAGCCCATGGTGCAGACCATGGTGGAGCAGCTGTGCCCCTGCAGCCCATGGAGGACTCTCAGAGAACAGAGACCCCCCTGCAGCCCATGGAGGAGCCCATGCTGGAGCAGGTGGATGCCTGAAGGAGACTAGGACCCTGGGAGAGGCCCACGCTGGAGCAGGGTCCTGACAGGGACTTGGTGACCCGTGGGGAGAGGAGTCCACACTGGAGCAGGTTTCCTGGTAGGACTTGTGGCCCTGTGGGGGACCCATGCTGGAACAGCCTGGGTGCTCCTGGGTGCTTCAGGACTGTACCTGGTGGAAAAGTGACTCATACTGCAGCAGTTTCTGCAGAACTGTTGCCTGTGGGATGGACTCATGCTGGAGAGCTTCATGAAGGACTGTGTTCTGTGGGTGGGACCCCACAGGGAGCAAGGGAAAGACTCCTCTCCCTGACAGTGGCAGAAACAACAATTGACCACAACCTCCTTTTCCCATCTCCCTGCACTGCTGGAGTGGAGGAAATAGAGTTGGGAAGGAGGGAGGGGTTGGGGGAAGGTGTTTTTAAGATTTATTTTACTTCTCATTCTCCTTCTCTGATTCTGTTAGTAATAAATTTAATTAATATCCCCATTTGGAATCTGTTTTGCCTGTGACAGTGTGCTGGTTTAAAGGTAAATCAGCAGGGAAAATGAACTCAACTCAAAGGTGAGATTATAAATCAGAATAACAATTTAATAAAATAATACAATAAATATGATTATACAGACAAACAATTAGTTTTAACCCACAAAACTCAAATGTATAACCCAGCACCCTGAGGCATAAACAGAGTGGTGTTCTTTGGGCCTCCTGAGTCCAAAGTAAAAGGTGAGGGGAAAACCTGTTGGTGAGAGTGCTGCTGCAGTCTGGTCAAGAGTGGTGATTGCAGTCTGGTTGAAAAGTGGTGGTTGCAGTTCAGACGAGAGTGGTGGTTGCAGTCTGGTTGAAAAGTGGTGGTCTGCAGTTTGGTTGAGAGCGGTGATCTGCAGTCTTCCTCTGGATCCTATGAGTGGTTAAAAAAATCTCAAGGCTCCAAGATTATATATCTTCCAGTTCAGGCAGGAATTTCCACTACCTCCCTCAGGGCAGGGAGTTCCACAATGGGTGTGAGGACAGGAGCATCCTCCTATGTCGCCGACCTCTTAACACCTAGTTTATAGCCTGATGAGTCAGGCTGCTCTGGGCAGATGGTGTAAATGGTCTATTGATACCAGTTTCTGGGAAATGGCATGGAAGGCTATAGAATATACAGTTTGGGTTACACCCATACAGTGATGAACTGGTCCCAGCTGTTCTAACTAGGACAGACAGTGATCAGTAAGTGATCTCTCCTGGTCCTTACCTCAGCTCGTGAATGCTTCCTTGTTTTCTGTCTCCTCTGTCCGGTTGCAGAGGGGAGTGAGAGAGTGGCTTTGGTTGGTACCTGGTGTCCAGCCAGGATCAAACCACTACATTGACTTAATTGACAGTGCTTTAAGTAGGGCTTGAATTTCCCATGTCCTTTTCAGATTCAACTATTCCACAGTTTTGTGTGGAACCAAATATATAAAATCCAGTACTCAAGAAAAAAAGATTTTGGTTTCATAAAATTTATGCTAAAAAAATCTAAACTGTTCACCCTCTAGGTTATTAATACTCACTTAAAATAGAATTGAATGGAAAATGTACAATCAAGCACAGTATAAAAGAATTTGTTTTGTCACATAAAGTATCAAGACCTTTTTCAGGAACAACCAACTTTTGCTTATAGCATATTTTAACATGCTTTTTTCAGCATACATTCCTCATATGAAATCTTTTAGTATTGTCTAAAGACATAATTCTTACTATTTAAGGGTTGTTCCAGTCCATTTTGAGGGCGTATTAATTCCCTACTAATACTAGACATAACAAATAAATAATTTTGATAATATTCTGGCAAAGGGATTTTTTCTGTTAACTACTTTTTGTATGTGCAGTCTTGTATGTCTCTGGTGATTTGTTTCTCTTGAATCACACAGTATGTTCCCTAAGTACACCATAAAAATAACATAATCATGATGTTATCTGTTCTGTTACAAAGTATATGACAATATTGTGTTTATGGTTAAATACAGCCTCAAGGACCTCATACCAATGCCAAACAAGTAAGTTGTTTTCAATTAAGGACATCATCTCAGTGCTCAGTAAACACAGAAGATTATTTATGTATGAGTTTGATGTTGCTGGAAAATGTGTATTAGGAACATCCAGTTCAGCTTTTCTTTGGATGTAACTAAAAGAAACAAAGACCAAGCACAATAATAAAAAAATTATGCCTATAGTAAACCTATGTCATAGACGTTTTTGTTAGTTCATTTTGTGTTTTAGATAATGTATGGATACTCCTAATGATTCCATTAGAGTTCAAATAAGAGAATTCAGCATAAATGTATTTCTACTGAGCAGTAGAAACATAATTTCTCTGGAACTGCAGCTGCTGTAGCTGAAGATTACTCTCTTACTATCCCTTAGGGAGATGACTGTCTCTGCCAGCTGACTTAGTTTTTATACAGCCAGCGATTTATTAGATTGCTTTGCTCTTAAGTGTGATAATAGGCCTTATGCTTAGCAAGGGTTAGAGACTTCCAGTGCATTAATATTTTATGGCAATGACAGTCAAGACACATTTTGTTTACCTAACAAGACAAGCCAAGCTACAGCTGATGTGTTGCTGGAGATTAGATTTAACTGGTAGGAACTCTGCCAGTTATGTCTTTAATCCTTTGCAATGAGTTCTATAATTGTAATATAATCATTTACATATTTGATGCATCAATGTTTTGTTTCACTACCATTTTTTGTGACTCAAGTGTCTACAGACAAACTCTCTTCTGAGCCATATTACTCAGTTCTTTGGTATTGATATATTTCCTTGGGTAGTTTATTAGATCAGATACAGCAGTATTTGGAGCCCGAAAAACTCCCACCTAGGATCCCATATAAACCTGCTTGGGGGATTGAGTTTACAATGAAATTGATTGAATGTTTCAATCTTATGAACATAAACCTTAGTTCCTGTATTTATCCCATACACTGGCCAAGGTAGTGCCCTGGTTTGCTGTCACTCAGTTTCGGTGGCAGTGATAGCTTTTGCTGCCCAAATAAATATTTCACATGGAGGTGTCCTGTGCTGATTGCTTTTCGCTTCTTCTCAACAAAGCAGATTTATCAGCTATTAGTAGTGGAAGACAGAGAGTGAAGATCGCTGGCTCAGGTGTCTGGCACTAATTCACTGTTATCTGCAAAAAGCTCCAGGGATAGGATTGAGCATATTTACCAAGTGATTGCATATTGAAGGGTTTGATGCTTCAATTACTTAGGCTCAAGTATATCAGATGTTAGATGTAGGTTCTGCAAATACTGATATTAGTAGTTGTATGGTTTCAGCTGCGAAGGTGGTGCTTTTGGAAGGGGTAAGAAGTCAGGAAGGCAAAATTCAGCTTTTGTTATGAACTGTGTTGGTCTGTGGTTCTAAACATTTAAATTCACTTTGCATCATGTTTTAAATGGGCTTTGTAAGATTGTGTTCATACAGTTCTCTGAAACCATTTAAAAAAAATTCTCTGTAGAAGCTTAAAGAAACCCACAGGTTAATTACTCACATTTACTTGAATCTAACATTTCCATAAATATTATGAAATAGAACAAGAAGTTGCTCTATCTCATTTCCAGAGTTAATTTTTAATTGACTATTGTTGTTTGTTAGGTTTTTGTTTGTTTTTGTTTTGTTTGTTTAGTTGTTTTTTTATTCTACCTATATTGAATATAATGACTTTTTATTTTAGTGGTCCAGAGACTGAGACCTGATTCTGGAGTATATATTCATGATAATGTAGAGGGCAAATGAGATTTGTAGTCTGCAGCACAGTGATGACTGGTGAACTGAGCACTACATTTTCTCTACTGTAATGATTTACAGAATGTGCAAGGCACTACTGCCTTTTCTCAGACATCCTTGTAGGTGAAGCTGTAGTAAGTTTTGATCCTGGCCCCAGAGAATCCCAGTGGAGTTGCCTGTGTGCTGGTAAAGAGGGAATTGGTCATGTATGTGATATACATAAAAAGGCACATGTCTTAATACAGTAATAAAAGGGGTAGGTGGTTGTGCACATATGAACAAGATAAATTTCAGGTAAATTGAATTTTAGAGTAATAATAATTTTCTTTACTAAAATAATTATTTTATCTCAGCGAAATTAGGTTTGAGCATTGTATGCTCTTTCGGTATTCCTCTTGAGATGCACTGACAGAGTAAGAGATATGATCAGTCACAGAAATAATAATGAAGTCTGCCAGTCATGCATCAAGCCCAACAACACAAATAGGAACCATCTAATTTATGACTAGCACGGAGCTAGGTAGAATTTTCATTTTCAGAGCAGGTTAAAAAAAAAAAAAGATGTAAATCCAGGAAGCCGCAGTAGGCTGTCAACATTATGGTTACAGGGTCAAAGTTTTATCAATACTGTGTTTCGACGGTGGTTTGTGGGGTTGAGTAAGCTGAATTGTCACCATTTGGCACCTATCTGTATGTATGGTTTGCTAAGGATGTTTAGATGTCTTGTCTCATGCATTTCTGGTGCTGTGGATGTTTGTGGCCTGCAGGATGTTGAAATACTGTCCATGGTGGTGCAGTGTGGCAGTGGGGTGGAGGCAAAGCAGTGATTTTCAGAGAATTCAAACAGTCAGGCACATCTTGTCAGTGGTACTAACCTAGGCAAACGTCTTGGCTGTGTGTGTGCTTTTACTTTCTAGGGGTGACAATGTATGTAGATGTGAATGTCAATTAGGCATGGCCCTCAGGCTCTTGGCAAGAGGCCAGTGTGACTACTCATGGTGAAAAATATAAGTGTTTCTCCTGTGGGGGCTGTGAAAATTATTTTGTCTTGAGAGGCTTTGGGGAGCTCATTGGGTGCAGCACTTACCCAGATTCAGTAAAAAGGATGATGAAAAGAGAAGGGATTAAATGATAGGTAAAAGACCTTTTGGGTCAGATGCTCCAGCTTCTGCTTTGTTTCTTTAAGGAGTATCTGTAATCACACGATTTGACCTTCTCTGAACTGATGGTCTCGCAATGTGCTCTTCAGGAATCTCCTAATGAGACTTATTTTACAATAGGTTTATTTTAAAAGGGAAATGTAGATTGTGCATACTTTAGGAAAGTTTATTTGAAATCTGTACAGATTTATTTCAGCTTACATTTATGCACGTACTGTAAACATTAAGATGGGCAAATTTTTGTTTACACAATGTGAGTGGAAAGAATGTGTCGTAAATACTGGTGAGCCAAGCTTGTACAAATTGTTCAAACTGAAGACTCTTTGTAAAAGTGTCCTGAAAAATTTTTTGTGTGGTCTGCCAACTTAGTATAGGGAAGAATACCATATTGTTTAGGTAATCATCTATTTGTTTAGAAGAATATAGACATAATCACAGCAAATCGTATGTTAGGAGTAGCATTTGAAAACATTTGAACAACATAATCTACAGGCATAATTCTGAAAAGCAGTTACACTTAAAAAATTAACATCACTTTGTACAGAATCTGAACAGAAATATATTAAATGAAGAATTTTCTTTCAGTAGTTTCTCAAATCTAGTATTGCAAGAATATTGTGAAAACTGGCAATCGAATAAAGTAGATCGAATATCCTTTCAAGCTATTTTCACTTGGAGCAATATTTAATTAAAAGCAATAGTTTCCTTCCATTCTAATTAGTTTCTTTTCCTGATTACCTGTAAAAATTAAATGAAAGCATTTGAAGAATTAAATAATTCTTATATTTTATAACATTATTTAGATTTATGTTGCTTGATATTTAATCACTGCTATGCATGTACTTGTCAAAACGTGAGAGATAATTAGTCCAAACATGTGTGACCTTTACTTGGAAACATTTGCAAACTACATCATGTTAATGCATGTATAATGTGAATTGAAAGAGAGGAAAATAAAATCAATTACTGTGTTTTACAGAAAAGAAAATTCCCCTAGAGATCTGAAAAATAAGACCATTCATTATAGAAGGGAACTTTTAAAAAACTTATAACTTTGTATGAAATGTACCTTTAAAATCTATTACATGACTAGAAAAACAAAAAGTCATGTCAGAAAAACTCTAAAAAGCTGTAGCACCTATTTATATTTCAGGAAAATTTCCAAAATATACAGGAAATAGAAGTCTTGCTCAGAATCTTTTAGTTTATTGAGTTCTCTCTGCCTTGAAAATCATAGTAGAAATCTCTGGGGACTCCTATAAAGATGTATTACATCATAAAGCAAACTAAGGATAGTAACCCATGTTATTAAACTGTCAACATACATTATACTGCAATCTATCCATGATCCAACTCAACTTAAAGCCTCACTGTTGGCAAAAAGTTTAAAACATAAGACTACTCTCTAATCATCTAAAGCCCATGGTACTTCGGAAAAAATGTTGTAATAATCACTCCACTACTCCATTGCAGTATGTGTGAATTTCATTGGTTTAGTACTGCAAATGCTCTACCACTACAAGGAAAGATTCTGAAGGATTACCACTTAAAAGGTTTTATTAGTGATGCTGTAGATTTCTTATTTCACAGGATATTAATAAAGGTTTGTTATAACAGACATAATGAAAAATAAATCTTAAAACCCACTGCTTAAACCTTGCATAATTTCCACATTAATATTTAACAACAAACTTGATAAAATTACGCTGCTTATTAAGTCTGCTTTCTCAACTAAAGAAAATAGGGTTATTGCTTTAAATGCCAAAAAGCTGGAGGCTGGTGCTATTTGGCACCAACTGGCAAGAATAACGATAACTAAAAATTTCAAATCTGCTGATAACACATGTTGAGAAAAGAAATTCCAGCTGTGTATATTAATCTAAATCATCATTGTTAGTTTCCATTACAGCATCACCAATGAATCTTGAGGTTTATTATAGATATTCTTCACCTCAAAGTTTTTGTGGGAGATGTGGCATATAAGGGGTTTAAAGTTTTCTTTTTTTTTTTTTTCCAGGTGGTTTAGGAGAGATGACATGAAAAAAGAAAAAAAAAGAAACAGGAAAGCAACAGAGACTAGTTGATGGACTCAGGTAGGTCTTGAATTGATGGTCATAGATATTCCTATAGAATATCATAGCAGTAAGATTATGTTAATGTAGTAATAATGACTATATTTATCTCTGCATAACAAATAAATTGGGAAGCCTCTTGCAGAAAAGATGTCATATAACATGATACTGTGATCAAGAAAAAATGAGAATGTCAACCCTATTGAAATAATTCCTCAGAGGTATTTTATTTAGCTGAAATATGTGTTTCTGAGTTAAAATATGAGAGACGGAAGTAATTAAACCAGTAGGTTGTTAGAGATTAGAAGTGGTCAAAAGCATGATTTAGGACAGGAATGTGGAAAATGGAAGGAACTTTTAAGCTTATTGGCTCCCAATCTGCCCATAATCACAAGTGGTTAAATGCTTGTGGTAAAAATTCAAAAATTAAATAAATAAGTTAACAGAATTGACATTAACAGTCACCAACTTTATTTGTCAGTATTAGTGGAGTAAAAAATGGAGTATTTGTAAAACCTTTTCAAAATTCTAAACTGTACTGTCTCACTCATAACAGCAAACTATCATTCAAACTATATGACATAATATTATTTTTAAACCATCATTGTTCATTATAGCCACAATTAGATATAGTAATTCTTTTTGTATGGAAAATAATTTAAGACCACATTCTATTTTCTTGGACATAGTCCTGTCCAACAGTTACCAGAGCAGGAAGCTTTATTAGGAACATGTGAAAATAATTGAGGAACAAAATGCCTAATGTAAAATGTATTTACAGTTTTCCTGAGCTAGACTGTAGTTGTTGCTAATGAGAAATTGTGGTATACAACACAATGCTGCCAAAGAAAGCATCCATACAGACCCTGTAGTGTGCATCTGAAGACTAACATTTCCTGAATATATAAATATTTGGACTGAGTTGCAGTTTGGCACATTCTTTTCTGGGATCCTTCAGACTTATGCCCAGGAAGTGACGACTACTTTTTCCTCTATGACCTGTGGGGTAATGAAAAAGACATCTAGTTTCTAGAAGCAGTAAAAATAAGTAACACCTTCCAGCTTCCTTACTTTCCTACATCCAGGGGCCCTTAATACTTTGAGAGTCTGATGAGCATCCTTACAAACACCTCTTTTGTGCTTTAATACCTTATTAGTGTTTTAATGATTGATACTTATAATTTAATCAAAATGGGATAGCAACTGTGCTACTTCTCTGTGCTTATGTATTCTTTAGCTGAGAGAGTACTTCATCTTCTCACGTTGTGCCTGGTGGAAGATCTTACTCTGTTTGGGAACATGGATGTGCAGTTTCTGTTTGGAAATAAGAATGTAAAAGTTAGCTAATGAACAGGAACTTCATAGCCCTTGCACCAGGCTCCTGTATTGCTGACTGGCTCATCTATAGGACAGCTAACAACATAGCCTTTAATACCTTGCTGTGAAGTGTCACCATTTTTTAGGGAAAGTTCCTCAGTTCTGGTATTTAGACCTCCTGGTATTTATTCCATACAATGATTCTGCAATGAGCAGAGGGATATATGGTGTCCAGGAGTCCTGCATTGAGGGGTTGCACAGAAAGAGATTTTCCTTTTTTCTTCAGGATGAAGTTGAATGTGAAGGAATGAGTCTCCCCAGAAAAGAATGCAACCCTAACAAAATGTAAAGCAAAAAGCAAAGCAAAAAACCATAAAACAAAATACATTACTTTATATTTTGTCAATAATTTATATGTCTCCTCTTGTTACCGAATTATGTCTTCCGGCCCTTGGAGAGGTTAGTGGTTGCCTCTGGCTGAAGTGACAACCTCAACACATTTATAGGCTTGTCTGTTCTTCTATTTTCTGACTGAAAGGCAGATTTGCAGAGAAACTCGTTCTCCACAGGGAAGAAGACTTCACTGCATGCAGATGCCCTTGTTGCTGTGAGTATCATCTAGGGTGGAGCTAAGGAAAATTCATCTAGTTTTCTGCAGTTGTGCAGAAGTTCACTAAAGAGTGGTGTTGATTCATGATGACCCTCCTGTTCTACAGGCATCTGGCCAAAAGTGAAAGTTTGCTGACCATCTGAGGAAAAGGTTAATCCTTAGAAAAGCTAAAACTGCTGAATTTGAAAGAATGAAATGGAAGAAGTGTTAAATCAAGTATTAAAACAGTCAGGACATTGACTTGTATTTGCTACTGTGGTATTTAGAGCTGTTTTATGACTTCTGGACACAGAAAGACTGTCCATGGTGTTCTTACCCTGTCCCTAGGCTGTTGTTGCATCACACACAAAGAAATATTAAATCATGCCTCTCATTCTTTGACCGTGATTGAATAAAAACTATTACAGCAAACAACCAAGTGGTTTTTAAAAGCTAAGGAAAAGGAGAGTTTCAGATTTCAGGTTAGTTTTCACAGTAGTCAGGCTACTTTCATTTATATTCCTATATTCCTCTGTTATAGAAAATGCGGTGTATGTAATTTTTATCACAACTTTAATTTTCCTATTCCAATGTGACAGCAAAATTTTACTTTGCAAAAATGTGAAAGTCTGTTCCTAATACCTTGATTTCATTTCCTCTGTACTGTAGGAATCATTTATATCACAGATATTTCTGGAGATGTTGCTGTAACTAGCTATACACTAACAATGCTGAAAATAAGAGCATTCATGCGCTGGAATTATTTCCAACCGTTGGGCTACAAATCCACATTTCTCCTGAAATGAACAGTCGTCAAAAGACCCTGAGATGCTCCTTTTTAAAATGTATTCCAAGATGCTTGTTGAGTTACTCCTTGAAAAATTATCAGCCGTGATGAATCTAGCAATACAACGGTGATGAGCTACTAAATGTTTTGTGCTTAATTTAGCACACAATTTAGCAAGAGACACTATCTCCCAGCTCCCCCATTCTTATGCTCCATTCACAAAGGCAAGACATTCCAATACATTTGTTCAGCACTTAGTAATGGGAATCGAATCCTAGCAGTAGTACTTTAATGTGAGTATTAAATAACTGTGTCAATAGCATTAGTGTAAGCATTAATGAATACAGTAGCAGATAGGTAAACAGTGAGCATCTACAGGCTCTGTAGAAGCCAGGACTATATAACAAGCACATGGCTACTAATTTAATTTTATTTTTTGAGTAAATGTAATACTTTGCAAAATGAACTTTTCATCTTTCGGCATTCAACCAGTCGTCAGAAATCAATTTGAGCAAAATGTTGTGCCCATCATGAACACATAATTCCACAGAATTTGTACTGTTCTTTGCCAATTAATTAAACCAAAAGCCATCTGTGGTACTTAACTTGGTTTGTTCAGTTCTGTGGGAGACTAGCACTGAGATGTAAAATTAGTGAGGGAGGTATTTCCCACACTTGTCTACTCAGCTCATGAAGGACAAAAAGAGCCTTGCATCTGTGGACGCGCTATTTTATGCTTCTAAGCTAATTTTTCCAAGACCTGTGTTAACTGTGGCGTGTTTATTTACCCACAGAAATCAGATGGGAATGACTAGTTGTGTGGACATTTCCACTTGGAACTCCTCTGCTCAGCTCTCTTCTGTACAGAATTTCTCAGGTGCTCGACCATATCCATTTGTCAGTATAGCATTATGGCTGTTCACAAGTTGTTCATAGCTTTTAATCAGGGTGTGGATGCCAAATGAGCAAGGATTTAAATGCCCAGCCTCAGGTAAGACAAAAGTGCTGATTTTCTTGCAAGAATGTCTTGCCTCAATCATAATTTTACCCTGATTTGCCATCTCTGCTCTATCCACTTACTCGTATCTCATGTGTTCCCCTTCCTGTCCTGTTAATTTGAGTGAAGCTGTGCAGGTATCCAAGTCTGCTATTAAAATGGCTGTTTGGCAGCTGTGGGAGAACCGCTGGGTCTGCTTTTTGTTTTTTAACTCCAGGCATTTTGGAAAAGACAGTGTTCAGTGATGTCTCATTTACTGGAGAATAGTTCCCTGTTCTACCCAGCAAAACCTGAGAGAATTTCAGAAGTCTAAGGTGGCTTTCAGAAATGCCAATCAGGGAGGAAGAAGCGATGCTGGCAGCATCCACATCAGCTATATCCCTTGATGTCTCCATATGGCATAAGCCTCTCTTTTTTGTCAGGCTCTTTCCTCCCTTCACCACTGCTTCTCGTTTACTGCATGGACTCATGACAATTATAAGCAAGTATGAAGTTCAAAACAAATGCTTCCCTAATACAATAAACCAAAGGTAGCTTTTTGTCGCTGATAATGTCGGAACGGCCAAAGCGACACGAAAAAGGTTCCAGCAAAGTTTATTCCAAGGAAAAAGCAGGGACAGCCACCCAGGGCTGCTGCACAGCCCCTTAAGTACAGTTTTTGAACACACGTAATGCACACGGATAGGACAGTTCAAACTTTCACACCAGAATTCTTACAGCTAATAGGTGCATTTTCTAAACTCTACTTTCTCACCACAACTTTGCTCTTTCTCAAAACAGCCCAGTTCTTTCCCACAACAGTCCCGAGCACCTGCTCTTATTTTTCTCTCATGTTGATGTTCTTCCCAACCACTCTCATTCAAAACAGGTCCTTGTTCTCATGAGACAGTGCTCCTGTTCTCATGAGACAGTGTTCTCTGTTCCCACAGGACAGCTTCTTCAGGATGCATCAGTATGTTGTCAGGATCAGGGCCTCCATTTTCAGTCCTCTCTTTCAGTCCATCTCAGGGGTATACTTTGATCTGGTCAACATCTATTGCTTCGTCAGTATGTGCCAAGGTGCTGACAGACCCGCTGTCACCCCTGACAGCTTTTGTTATAGAAAGTTTTGAAAATTAACAAAAAAACAATTAACAAAATCAGCAGCTGTTCACATGCGGTTTGTGACTGGAAAAAAGAGCAAGAACGAGCAGTTAATTCACTGAGGCTGGGTACAGATATGCTTAGCTCAGTAGGCTTTGCTTAAGCTGAAAATTTTCAAATATGTTTCCATCATTGTGTAGTATGGGTACCTTGCAGATACCAAACAATTCCCTTCTTGCTCCATCAGCTCAGGTGTAAATTGTTCCTTCCCAATGGTATGAGTAGGTCACTTTCTGCCAGTGCTTGTTGTAGGCATTGCTACAGAGCTGTGTAACAATCTGGGACACTTCTGCGTTCCTGGCACTGCTTTTAAGCCCAACAAAGTCTATATTCTGAAGTTAAAGTCTTTGAGTCAAAGCTAAGTGAATTGTAGGTTAATAATAAAAATATTTTGAGTAAGGGGTAATCTGATCCTTGAGAGAGTTTTCAAGATCTGGCTCAGTGGAATAGCACAGAATGTAAAAACTTCTACTACTTAAGGCACACTGTATTTTTTCTCTAGGTTCTAATTCTCTGGGTACTTACACAGTAAAAATTCAGTCAAATGGAGTCTGGTTACTTGATGATGATGCAGCTGACTGTGGGTTCAAGTGAATTTAAAGTCCATCAGTGAAAGGGACTATCTCAGCCTGACAATGGAAAAAATGAAACACAATATGATGTGGCAGCAAACAGGTGAGGAGAGACTGCCTGACGTACAAGGAAAGAAAATTATCCTGAATATCTTATAAATCTTTGTTTTAAATCTAGAGGGCACATGAACTTAGAGAGGAAAATGAAGTGGAGAAAGAGAAAGCCTCTTTATTTTGTTTTGTACGTTTCCAGTGCCATTAAAAAAGTATTTGTTTCTATAGTATTATATAATCTGTGTTTTGCTTGCTCTTGGTACTATGCATCTTGCACATCAGAATTCCCTGTAATATAGAAATTTGAGAAGCACAGTTTGTTCCATCTTCATCCTGCTTTGTTGCATCTGTGTCCTCTGTTCCGTTTATTTTTCATTCTGTACAATTTAAACTTGACTTCTTCCACTTCAACTTTTTTTCTCTGTGGTATTATATTCTAAATGTGTTTCAGACTTTCTATCTAGAAATATACTCAAAAGTGTTAGTGTGTTTCTGCTTCTGTAGGGAGCAATATTAAAGTTCCCATATGTTTCAGTGGTGCTGGATCAAACCTGATGTTACTAACTTCAAAGATAATGAAGATATTATAATGAGCATTTGTATTTGAAGTACAACACATGAAGTGCAAATGTCCATACATACAGTATGGACAATTCTGTAGCAATCAATTTACACTTAAGAGGCCATATTTAAGTCTGTGGCTAGATGCTAATCACCAAAAATATAATTTTTTAGTCATTAATTGAGCTGAAAAGCTATAAAGCACCTTACAATAATTAGGTTTTTTGTTCTGGTTCCCCCTTCCCCCCATCTTCAATGCATGTGCCAAATAGTTTATAAGCAGAAAAAAACTCCAAATTTTAGGACCTTAAATCAACATCCATTGAAATTGATTCCAGCTTTTCAGAGACTATTTTAGGGATTTACTGTATCTCTTCCATTAATGAACTGTCATTTTCCTATTGGGGATGAAAAAAAAACGGAAAAATAAATCAGATTTCTTATAATGAAAAATTTGTTCAAGAACAAGTATTCTTTCCAGTTTCCAGGTTGTTCATCAGGAACTAACTATCCAATGCTACTCCCCAAACTGTTCATACTGCAGCTGAAATAATCAAAGGTGCTGGCACATGAACAAGAGTGTTAGTTTTTATAACATTTAAAACAAAAGATAAAATCACTGTCAAATGAGCAGGGACAAGAGTGTTAAGGAAAGATATTTTGTATCAAACTGAAATATGATATGACAAGCAATAGTGCAGCAACTATACTGAAACGACTAGATGACATCCCCAAAAATTTGAAACAATTAAAAAAAATGTGAACATAGAATAAAACAAAATAGCAAACAGCTATAAAGGCACTGTGCTGTTATTCAAAGAACACTCCAGTAATCGCTGTAGAGAAATGTTAATATATAGAATATTAATATTTCTTCCTTTATTTTATCCTTTTTTAATCTTTGTTTACTGGATGATCTGAATGTTAGCTATTAAGTTATTCAAAGGCAACTGAAGTTAAAATTTCGTCTCAGAGTTGTATATTTCAAGACTGGCATCTGACAGTACTTTAAACAAAGATTGGTATCTGGATGCTCACGTTTTTGGGGGGTGGAGATTAGGTCTTAAGCACTAGCACAGTTCAAAAAGAACGTATAAGTCTCCATGTCTTTATGGCTTGGGTTTGTTTTTTTTAAAGGGTATTTCTGACTAACTAAGAAAAATGTTTAGATTGAGGATTTTTTAACAGTGCTAAACCTGAAGTTATTTTTGAAATGTGTCTACTAATATATATGCATGCCAAACAGTGCCAAATATAGCTACAGCATATATGTAAGTTTTGCATTATGAAACAGCACAGATGTGCCACAGAGAAAATATAAGGTATTAATATCATCCTAGATGATTGTAACTGATGTGCATACAACTCTGGAAAAGCTGGTACTTAACAGCTGTACCACTGCTGAGAGTAAGGACAACTGTCAGGTCTGAGGCTTCCCTGGTGTGGAAAGGTGGGTGGTATAGCAGAGGGCGAAAGTTTTGTCATGGTAGTCTCTGGATGCAGCTTTAAGATGTCCTAACTGTTTCCTCAATGTTACACAAAGTTGTTAGCAACATGAATTGTACAATTTTCCAAAATGCTGCTTTTTGAAAAAAGAGAAAAAAGCTCTGTGCTGATGGCAGCCATCAACTAAAAAACAAATGGTGCAGCCTGTGTGTGGGGAAGAAGCAGGAAGACTTCCATGGGGGAAGCAGGAATGGTATAGTTCTTTTCCAAAAATCGTTGCTTAAAAAATTTCATATAAAACAAAATTAGAAATTAGTTTACAATTCTATGACACTACAGTAATAATAAAATATATGCTAATGAAAAACCTTTGAGGAAAATACTATTTTCTGTGGCTCTGGGTAGTGCTATAGTTACTTGTTTGGTATTACTGGTTTTGATTCCTCCTCTTCCTTTACCATATCCCATCACAGTTTGCCAAGAGCTGCAACAATGGTGATCTTATTTGAAGTGAGTTTTATCCAGTCATACTGTGAGACAGTTTTATCACAGACGGAAACTGTGCCTTTTCTTGGCAGCCAGTATTTTCTTGAATGACACTTCTCACATGTACTTGGACTTGAATAGCACAGAGTCCTCTCATCAGAAATGGTTTTACACCCAGGTGAGCTGTTGTTTCTGCCAGCAGCCAGAAAGCCAATACAAACAAGTTGGGGGTGGGGAGGGCAGGCGATGTTTGCTTGTTGCGAGGGAGGAAGGGTAAGTGATCTGTTGCTAGGCCTGAATGACAGATCCTCTGCTTTGCTAAGTGACCAGAGTAATTATTTTTTGCAAATCTATGCGGAGCTCTGTGGGCTGTTATTGGCCTGCAAAGGAAGAAATGGGTCTATAAATATACAAAATGTATTTGATTTATAAAACTGGAGCTGTTGTAAGAGTGAGTTACCTGACGCATGTATGATTTTCTTTGCTTATCTGTTTGTTTTTGTTTTTGTTTTTTTTTTTTTTCTGGCTTTCTGAATTGGTTACTTTGGTGTGAGTGAGGTTCACATCCTCCTCTGAGGTCTTCTCCAGCTGCTGTCTAGGCATTTCATCCATGCCACGTTTTTTGGCTCTTCCAGTCAGGATGCTGGAAAACCAATGAGCCAGTGCTGCTCTTGGATAAACTGCAATGGCAGCAGGTGCTAACAGTGTGAATTGGTAACAACCACTTAAAAACCCAGTGCCCTTGCCAGCTTTCTCCCAAGCAGAATTGTGCTGTGCTTGCTGTTGGCTGCAAGGAGTTCTTCCAATCAACACTGAAATAAAAGACGGAGATAAATAGTTCCAACATTTACTGATAGTGTCTGAGCTGCATGAGGAAGCACAAAAATACACTCCCATATTTTTTGGTAGTGTTTTCTCCAGCCATTAAAACCTGATTTGGATCCTGAAGATGGGGACTTTTCTTGCTTGGTAATCCTGTTGAAGAATCTGCATGGCATGTCCTTTAAACCTATGCCAAAGACATAGGTTTTTGTTCTCAGTCTCCAGAAAGTAGGTGATATTTTTTGGGTTGAGGAGAATTCTGAAAAAAAAAAATAATAATCTATAATCTCGTTCATAATGATGCAGTTTTTTTTCGTCACAAGGAATACAAGGCATAATGTAAATGTAATGTGTGTACTCACTGTCTTAGGGTTGAATCTAAACCTATGACTTCCACTTATTGTGAAACCTTAAAAACAACCCTAAATATTGCCTAGTTTTGCATTTTATCACACATTTGAACCTGGGCTGACCCAGGTTCAGGGAAAGGGTAATGTGGTGACTAAATTTTTTTTCTCCCACACCTTTCTTTTCTTCGTAAAGCTTTTAGAGAAACCTGGGGGTGATTTTGAAGTTTAATATTCTGAAATTCAGCCATTCTGCTTTCCTTTGTGGGGATATTTTTTAACGCTTCATTTGAAATTGAAAATCAAACCAAACCTCAGGCAACAAATTCCCAAATATTAAAAGTAGAGAGAGGGTTTGTGTAAACATCTGTCAAGCAAAACAGATAATTTTGTTTAACCTGTGCTCTTGCATTGCTTTGTGGGGTGCTATTCTCACATGCTCCATCCCCATCTTGCCCATTAAAGCAGCACATTGGCACTGCTGATCCCAAGTCCTGAAGAAAAAAATGCCAATGCAACCTGGTGCATCTTGCAAGTGAATGGGTCAGGGGACTGAGATGAAATAATGAGGCCAGGAATGGCCAGGTCACCACCAGAGTGACTGGGAGATGTGCTGCTACAGGACATCAGCCTTGTGCCATTTATCACATGGTATGATCCTTGCAGAGAGGATAGCAGAAGGTGGGAGAGAGGCTTCTTTTTCTTGGTTGAAGTTAGTACTTGGTTGTTTATGTGTGCTGTTTGCAGTTTCCCTTGCTAAGGGAAGGAAATCAATCCCAAGTATCTTAAATAAAGACTGAAAGATGCAACTTGCTGTAATTACCTTTGAAGCATGTATTTTTTTCCTGCTGCATGTTGTTGCTGGTACAGCTCTGGCTAAAATAGTTGCCTGAAGCATTGGCACTTCTTTTTCATCTGCTGCTTTGTTCTCAGGGGGCTTTCTGTAGTTGGCAGCCTTAGTGGAAGAAGATCAAATAGCTCTGGCAGCTTTCGTAGCAAGGTAGGATGTCATTTAAATAAAATGATGCACATGTATGGTGTAAGTCAGCCTCCTTGCTGAGAGGGCATAACAAACAATTAAAGAGCAGTTTCCTCTGGGGATGAATGGCTTTTAGGGAACTATTTCAGTTATATGTGAACTATACATGTATTATAAGGACAAGTGAACTTGTAAAGTGAAACAGCTGAGAAAAGCCTCTGACAACAATACAGCGTGTAATCACAGGGGAGCTTGTCTGTGTTTGCTGATGAGGGGGAGAAGGTTTAGTGGATTGCAATCAATAAAATGCGTTAAAACAACTAGAATAGCCATAGCTCCTAGTTAAACAGCAGAACATGAACTGATAAATGAGAGTAAAATAATCTGTTTAATTTTAGCTTGAAGATGGGAGCTAGATTATATCCAGTTTACTGCTTGGCATGCTGCTGTCCTAATGGAACGTGTGCATACGGAATATGTACTAATGGAATATGTACACACTGAAGGCATCAAAGACAAAGTCTGATATTAGATGGAATTATATAGAAACATCCCAGAGTAAAGAAGTGCATCTCTGATTTACTGAGAAAGGGATTAAAATAAGGAATAGAGGAACAAAATGGAACTGGCAAAATAGACAGCAAACTACCGTAATTGGCACTCATCATCTCATAGAGAAGAAGCAAATTTTCCCGGGGTGACTCCGGGAGCTGCAATGTGGTGTTGGATCATGGGCTTATATGTATTGCAGAGGAAAGGCAATTGAGGTTTTATGCTTACAACAGCTGATGGCTCCTAATGTGGTGACTGCAAGAACTGCTCAGTGGTATAGCTACTGAATTAACAAACAGCAGGAGGCCTCTAAAGAAATTTTAACATCTTTTGGTAAAGAACTCTGGAATGTGTTGGTATCAAAGATGTGCAGAAAAATTGAAGGAGAGGTCCCGAGAAAAAAACTTTTTGAAAAATACAAATCCCGCAAAAGCTTTTCTGAAGTACTCTTTGAAATTGCATCTGTGGGAACAACAGAAGAAAGGGACATTTAGTCCAGACTCAAACTGTAGATGAAAGGAAAATGAAAACTGCTTTGGCATTTTTAAGAGATGAGTAATATTAAGAAGCATGACCCTGTATAACAGGAAAGCTGCTGTTTCAATGATTGTGGAATTGAAGACTGGAATTTGAAACAGATAAATGGAAACACTTTTTTACACAGAGCTTAATGCAATATAGTGCATTAACTTGTGTAATTCTTTAACATAGGAAGGGCTCCATGGGACCCTGCAAGAAACACATTGTGTGAACAAATATATATCCAGCGGCATGAGTATTTTCATAGGAAGTGATATAATTTCCTGTAATTTGGGGCACAAAACTACTATTTTGTGAAAATAGTAGAGGAAGAAACTTCCCTGACAGGCACTTTATTCCACAGTATTATGCATTATACAGTTCTCTGGGTCTTTACTGAATGCTTTAGTTCACAGTCAGTTTCAAACCTCTGGGTTAGGTTACACCGCCAAGCAACTTCTGTTTGTAGAAGCTAAGAAAGAAATTCGCGGTTGCATTAAATTCACCTAAGTTGCACAGCTTTCTCTGAGAAACATAACTTGTCTGACCAACTAGGTTACCTTTTTCTGCTTTCTCATTTTTTGATAACTAAAAAAGATTTTTTAAAAAATTTCAAAAATTTTCATGTTTGCAGCTTGATATGCAAACACTGTGTGTTAAATCATTGCTTTGCATTTTATAAACATTGAATCACTAAGTATTGCCATAGATACAGAATTTATTGCTGATATATGATGATTAATTATGACACTATTTTGGCATTAGTGTTTAATACTATCTGCCTGTCTGAAATCTGGTTGTTCATGGGACTTATCATCCAGTATTTCATTCTTACAGTTTTAATATAGAAAGGAACACAACTCACGAGTTATAAACACAAATATATGTACTCTCAGATCTGACTTTAAAGTCTAACGCTTTCATCTACCAGAGAGCACTGTAGTCTTGCTACTGTTGCCCTTTCACTGAACTCTTAGACAGGTTTTATTTTATGGAAAACTACTTGGCATTGCTTGTTTCAATGTGCTCTTATTTGCTTTCTTCTGATCAGTGCACTCTATGACTTGCAGCACTTTGAAGTAACAGCATTTCAGCTCTTTCACTATTAATGTTAACTTCTCATTGTTTCCAGTTGCGTTAGCAAGCACAGTCTTCTGTTGACTTCTCTGCTGTACGTAATTTTTGAATTTTTCCACTGGCGAAAAACCAATCTGAACTGCCTCCTGCAAAATATCTGAAAGACCTTTTTTTTGTATGTTATATTTTATATGTTTACATTGTACATATGCAAAGATGCCTACACAGTGATCTTCCCTTATGTCTAGTCTGAATTCTTATGAAGCTTTTGTTTTGAGAGTGTTTTCCAGACAGGTTCCTTCTGTTATTGATAGAAGAGACTGAGAAATGCTATCCCACACAAGTACAGGGTACATTTTTTGACTGAAACACTAGAAGCTTTTAAAATCTCTAATACACTTAATCACCTGTATGAACAACCTGGAAATGCACAACTTTATTCCTATGTTATTCTCAAGGTTGATCTGATAAATTTTTATTCATGAAATTAAAGGATGTTTAGTGTTTAATAGAAATTACTGTGTACAAAAGGAAGGCTGATTTTGAACATAATTTCATATTCATAATAGAGGTACATAAAAATAGTCTTATATAACCTCTATAAGTATTTTTATACAGACCTTTTGGTTTGTTTTCATTCTTGGGAAAACTTAAAAAAGCCTTCTCCAAAAAAAGGTAAACTGTTACTGTGTTACTTTAAAATCTTTTTCACAGATTTGGAGTGAAAGAGATTTTTAATTTTAGAAGCAAAGTTAGATTTCTGAACATGCCCATGTATAGCAATTTACAATTATTGAAGTATTTTGATTTAACATGCTATATCTTGAAACGCTCATATTACAATGCGCAAGCTCACAAGTCATGATCCGATTACTTCCAAACTGAAAAGCTTATAAAAAATGTGAAGTACTCTAATAATTTTAAATTACTCTATATTGCACATTTTCAGGTCTCTGATCACCTCCAAATTCAAGTGCTTATAAAACCGCTCCAATAATTTTAAATTGCTATGTGCACAGTGATTTAAAATTGTTAAAGTACTTCAAAGTTTTTTAATAAGCACTTTAATTTAGAAGTGAGTTGAACAGTACTCTAGTATACCTTCAAGAGATTATTAAACTGATGTAAAAATTTACCATCTGGAAAAAAAATTAAACTGTTTCTTTAAAAAAAGTAAAATGAAGTGGGAGGAGGAAGAGAGAGGGCAGAGGAGAAGGTGTAAGAGGTAGCATTGTGTAAGCAGTGAAGAATAAAAGGATGGGAAGCAGAAAAAATATAAACCAAGTAACAGGTTTATTTGTTGTATGAAAGGTAGGCGTTCAAAACTTAGGGCAGCTGCCTAAATGTGGCCAGGAGGCTCCCCTTAAAGTTATGACAGCACCACTTAGAAGGTTAAATCAAGACGATAGCGATGGGGAAAAGGATCCTTATAGTTTAGGAGAGCACAGTTGACAGACAGAACATCAGCTATTCAATATCTAGATGTCACTAGGCTTCTATATAGATGCACATTTTTTTCCTTAATGTTTCTTAAGCTGTAAAGTTGTGTAGCACTCTTAAGTTGTAATTATTTGAGTGAAATAAACAAATTAAATGATTTATTAACTGATTTTTGCTCTAGGAAGAGCATTTCTGCCTAATAAAACTCACTTTCCATAATGATGTTTCTTTTGTTCTATCCCAGCCTATTATTTTACCAGATTTTTCTGCTAGAAATTTGGAATAAAGATACAAACTCATTAAACACAGCAAATTAAAAATGTAATTGCCTAATGAAACTTGTACTTCAGATATTTCCTCAGTTGATATAACACCTTTTGGTTTTAATCATTGACTTAAATATTGACATATTAATGATATGCATAACAGGAACAGACCTCTCTATAAAAAAGTAAGAGAGGCAAAATATCAGACCATCTACCTGTAAACAACAAAACCAATCATACAGCTATCAGTGTCATATGAAATACTCATTAGGTAGGAGCACTGATATGATAGCCTTAGCCAAATTACCTTTTATGAATATGTATTTTTCCTGGATATATCCTTGTAACCGATCCTCAGAGCCTGGTCCAGGCTTTTGACAAGTACAGCTTCTGTTGAGATTTTTGAAATACAAGGAAAAAATATCCAGTTTTCTTCCTGAGAGATGTCCAAGCAGGTAGTGGGCTCACTGGTTGCAGTGATCCAGGAGGAGCTGGCACAGAGAGGACAAGGACTGTGTTGGCAGCTGGGGCTTAGAAAGCAGAAAACGATGAGACAAGCTGCTATATCTCACTCTATCCTCATTTTCTTTTTGCTACAGGAAGGACAGTGCTTTTTTTGGTGGGAGTGCACACTGTGTTTTCAGTACTTGCTTTGACCTTTAATCAATATCGATTGATTCTGTGACGACCTGAAATCTCTGACCTCTGGCTGGCTTCACAAAAGTAAAATTAAAAGATGCTAATATTTTTCAGTTACTGAAAACACCAGAAACACATCAGGGGCAAAATCAAACAATGTTTTAAAGCCCATGTGATAACTTCAGCATTATTTGAGGTGGATGCTAAATGAAAGCTTTTTGTATTTCAAACTCAGGATACAGAAGTGGGACCAGGTATCACTTTGGAAAACTCCAAGCTCATTCATAAACAACAAACAACCGCACAGCTCACAAGTGTCAGAGACCATCAAACTACCTTCATAGGCTGATTTTAAATTGGTCTAGAGAAAAATTTGAAATCAGGCTCCATCTCCTTTATTTTAGAGTGGGCCTGTCTTTAGTTCTTGGAAGCACAGAATCATATTGACTGTCCTTTTTTCTGCGGGAAACAATTCTTTGAGAACAAAAAAAAAATCTTTATGACTGTGAAATAAAGAGCACTGCAAAAACTATCTCACTGATTAGTCATACATTTGGCCTTTAAAGAACTGAACAAAAAGATCAATACCCTGATTTCCTTTTCATCTGCCTGAACCATGAAGCATAGACCTCTGGCTTTGTTTGTTGTGTAATGAAGGAGGTAAGGCAGCGCTAGCAGAAAGAAAAGATTATCTCCCTCTGGTAAATATATTGATGTTACAGACAGAGGGAGAGGACAGCACAGAGAGTAGTGAGAAATTTGACTGCTTTTCTTCACTTCCTTCCTTTCCAGCTTAGTGTTGCTACATCCCAGTGAATTAGCTGCTACAAAGAGGAGGAACTGTTTAGAGATTGGCAATGAAGAGCATTTACAATTAGCTGAATTGATTAACCTTTAGAAATGCTGTTACTTTTGGTGTTTTTTCCTCCACACCAGTGGAACAATATACCTTATTGATTAAACATATTCCTTTATAGTAAGCTGACTTTTCTATGGCTTCCCCAGTCATAAAAGGTGCCTCTGTAATAGCTGCTGCATGTTCTTGTGAGGACTTGACACTGGAGATTGATTGGCATTGGGCTGGAAACAGGATACTGATGAAAGCACTAGAACAGGCTGCCCAGGGAAGTGGTGGAGTCACCATTCCTGGAGTTATTTAAAATATGGACTGGATGGGGTGCTAAGGGACATGGGTTTCTGGCAGTCTTGGACATGCACAGTTAACAGTTGGACTCGATCTTAGAGGTCTTTTCCAACTCAAATGATCCTATTATTCTACAATTCTCTGATTATGTAAATAACTCTCCATGTCTTGAGTGTCAGGAGTTACACTGCAAAAGCAGGAGAATCCAATTTGCATTCCAGCTGCTCCCCTAAAGTGATCACAGTGTGGAAACAAAGGGAGTTATCCTCTTCATTATATGTCACCTACTCTGCATGAGACACGTTTTCTTGTCTAGCTGGGAAGAGCCAACAGCTAAACATAAGTAAATAAGGGACATTGTTTGCAACAACATTTTTGGCTTGGGTTATGGTATTTTATTTTGCATACATCATGTGCAAATTTGGCAATGGCAAGATTCTGCTTTTCAGTGGCGTGTTCTTTAATATCTTTGAAAGCTGATTTTGGTGATGGTGTGATTGGCAGTGAATTGGCCTTGCTAAGAGAAAGCGCTCTGAGAGATCAAGATCACATCTTGGAAGATGTGTGATGCTAAGTGGGTTCCTTTCTAGCCTAGAAATGTATGAAGTTTCAGGAGGATGTGTGCAAAATATCACTTGATGTTTCATTCTTACTTTTGGAGAAGGCATATATGTGATTTTTGTGATTATGGAAGCTGATGACAGCACAAACTGTTTCAATAAAAATTCATCACATTCTGCCTTGTGTTAATGTCCACTGTACCTGGGAAACTCTCCACTTTAAGAAGGGTTGAGTAGAAATTTAATTTCCCTGCCAGCTCAAGCTGAGACTTCTTCTGTACAGTCTTTGATGTATTATGAAACATGCTGAATTACACATGTTGTTCTACTATTTGCTTTTCAGCTCAGCAGGGACTGAACAGAGAACGCCAAACTCATTTCACTGAGGGGTGTAGGTGAGTTCAATGAAATATCCTTCAATATGTAAAAAAGGCACCAGGCTTCATTCATGTACAAGAATCATTAAGACTTAGAGTTTTAGCAGCACTCTTCCAGATTTTCAACCAAGAAAAATGGCTTGCCAGTAAAACTGAGAACACACAGAACATTAAGAGGCTTAAATGAGGCGTTTTTTTAAATGTAGATAAACTGGTTTGAAGAGATCTATTATCTAGCAAATGTTAACAGAGAAGATGTAAATAGTACACATATACATACTGTTTGTATATTGAGACATATGGTAGCTTGTGCTTGTATTATATTAAACGTATATCATCAAGTATTTAATGGTTAATATAAGGCAACTGATGTCGTTCTATGAATCAGAGGAACAATGGTGGCACTCAGCCATTTCTTTCCTGAATAGCTGCTGTGTTTTCTAAAAATAAAAAATCAGGGAGCTGCTGTAGCAAAGTCTGTAGCATTCACAGCATGACAAAAAAATTAGAAAACAGCAGATGCAGCACAAATTAAGATGTATTTAGCACAGCAGCCCATCAGATGTGTGAAAGTCTTTTGTATATCAGCTTTGCAAGGTTGATGTATTGCACTTTAGACAGCTGATAATGAACCCTTCTAGCAATTAGAGATGGAAATACTGAGGATTTGAAATTGTGCTGTTCCCAGTGGGGGCAGGGAGGAAGCGGGAAAACCCAAAACCCCTAGTGAGAAATTTCCTGCTTTGTGTGTGTGCACTGAGCAAAACAAAGCAAATGTTTCAGTCTATGCACATGTACATTTTTAATTTCTCATATATTTTTTTACATTTAATGCTCGTGTAATTATTATTTCATTTTATGTGTGATTTAAAAAATATATTTCATTGTTGATGTTATGGCATTTTTATGGCTGGTACAATGTCTCTTGCTTTATGTGGTGCTTTATTTAGTCATCTGATGGGAGGACAGTAATTTCAACAATCTAGTCTTCAAACAGCAATAACCGTTTTAGTGGTTTAAGTAGTTTACATCTTTACAGTTTTATTGCATTTCGCTTTTTTCTCTAATGTTTCTGTTACATGTCCCTTTCCTACTTCCCTTTCCATGGCCCAAAGCATAGTTTAAAAATGATGGAAGCTTTGCATAAGGTTGTGGGTTCGAAGCCCAGACTCAATTCTGTGCTTGATCCTCTGAGATGCTGAGTGCTCTCAGCTCCAAGGAGCCGCAATGGAAATGGAGAGTACTTAGCAGCTCACATGCCTGAGCCCCCTGAGGAGAACAGCATATTACAGTGGAACTGGGATCTGTCTGCTATATAGATAATAATAGTTTCCACTTATATAGGGTTTTTCATCTGAGAATCTCAAAATGCACTACAGATTATGGATGTGCTACAGCAGTGACTTTGTTACGGCCGCAGAGAGATTTGAAACTGAAGCAGGTGTTAATGCTCTTTGTTACTTGTGAACAAAAGAACATATCTTAGTGCATCCTCACCAGACTTACTATCATCAGGTTTTATAAAAAGTAATTAATTTTTTTTCTGCGAACTAAGGTATCTATTTATGGTGAATTATGGTTGCTTAAAAACAGTCTTGTGTCCGTGTGTGTGCCTATTATTTTATTATTTTTAGACACAGTGTTTGTACTCCCTGCTCTCAGCTGCTGTGCTGCTTGAAGGTGAGTGCCTTTTGAGAAAACACACCACAGGCACTAGACTGGGCAATAGGGAAGCCCAGGCTGAAAGTACAGCCTCCTTACAGCTGTCTGCATAGCAGTGCTGATGGCAATCACCGTTGCCCGCAGAAAGAGCACCAGCTGGTCTCACAATTGATACAAGCAGAACAGTGATATTGTGAAAATACCTTCAGGCTGTCAGTCCCTACATTACTATTATGCCATCAGAAATCTGAGCTGTAAGGACAAGAACTATCCAGATCTCTGCAGAGGGAACATGGGAGGAACTTTGTGAAAAGTGTGTTCTTGCACAATGTGGAGAATAGAGCTGCCAGGATACTGCACTTGGAGGTTGTAGGGAAGACATGGGGGATCTTGGGCATGAATGATTTCCTGTGATTCAGCATTGCACCTACTTTCATAACTAATGATGATGACAAAATGGACAAAAATTGTTTCGTGATTTCTGATTAGTTTTATTGATTGTAGGAAAAACTTTCGCTATTGCTTTGCACCATGAAAGAAAAAAAGGATGAGAACTGATGGCATATGAGTGGTGTGAAAGCTGCCTGTTTAATACCAGGCTGATCCACTGCCAAAGAAAACTAGGTCTGACTGGTTAAACTAGGTGTGGTGCCTGCCCTAACACTGTTCTTTTTGATTCTAGGTGCTAATTCTTTGCATTTTCAGGGCAAATGGACTTTAATGATACTTTTCCCTTGTCCACAATGGGATTGAAGACAGTCTGATATAGGCACAATTTTGATGTACTCTTTCACAAATTTTGATATGGAATGAATCATTCTACAGTAAGAAATTCTGTTAACTTTCATCAGTAGTATAATCCAAGGTTCTGCAAATGGAAAGGTTGATAAGACACACTACTCCATTGCATTTTTGCTAATGTTACTAGAGTGAGGGGTGAATAAAATATCTACTATGCATATTTGTCATAGCAACCATTTGGATTAGAGAAAAGGGCTCTTTCCAACAGTAGAGCTATTATCCTGTCTTTGCTTTCAAGCCATAGGTTTTGACCTTCATTTCAAAGCTGTATTATACTGCTAGTTATTAACAGTGATCACTTGGTGTGATAGTTTTTAAATTAGACTAGATTGCCAGCAACAGCATTCTGATTGCATTTAATCAGGAAATGAAGATGATTCTCTCTGGGCAAAGGAGTTACCTGTACATTACTCAAAAAAATAAAAAGCAATCAGGCAAGATTCTGTCATTGCCAGCCTCTTGTTTACTGAGATCCAGAATAAGAGTAGTACCCAATACATAAAACATTGCCTAACTCTTTTGATTTTATAAAGCCGTGGTACAGAATTATTCCCTGATGCAGACTAAGTATCACTGTGACAGAGACCAATGAGGTTGTTTTCTGGGTCACAGATAGTTCATTCCTTATACTTACTGGTATTTTTTCTGCTGACTCTGCTCTAAATGATCATCTTAAATTTCATCTTTTATTGTATAGATGTAAATAAGCCATGGCAGTTGATTACATACTAGCAAATTAAAATGTTGGAAGTTTTTACTAATGGTATAATGCATAATGTAGTAATAATTATTATTGAGTTTTAACAAGTATGTACATATGTAAAAATGGGTTATGCTTGTAATGGGCAAGTTTTCTATACACCAAATAAAATAAATTTGATTTTTTTTCCCCCCATCATTCTGCTTTACTGTATCTTGAGATTACTTGCAAGAATGCAAAGCTTATTGCTGGTAAACAAAACTCCAGAGTTTTCAATAAATAGCTGTAAAATACATGGAGTTAGATGCACGATAGCTGCAGCACTGTGGATCAGGTTATCAGAGTAAACAATCAGTGTTTTGCTTTTGCTATTTTGTCCTTGGTCTGAGATGAGACTGGAGAATAGCATAGGAACACATAGAATTACTAAGAGTCTTGAGGAAGTATCAAGCACATGTAGATTTATAAGTCAAGTTTTTTTCAGCAGTTTACCTTCCTCTCTCAACCTCAGAGAGAAGCATAATGAAAACTTTTTGCAACTTTTCCTCTTTCACATCTATTCTGTCAATGTAGGGACATTTTTCTTTTTTTCACCACCAGTCTCATCTGTCAAAACATGGGAATAATTTCAATTAAAATATGGCAAGTTTTAATTTGAGCAGTTTGCATATTTATATTATGTCTGTAATAGAGGAAGTAGAGCAGGGTGTGGGGGTGTGTGTGTGTGCAGTGTGCTCAACAACATACTTTCTAAGTTGTCAAAAGAAGGCCTACCCTGTAACATTTCTTTGAAATGGGCCAGTGCTTCCTGTGAAGAAAACAGTCCATCCTGATGAAAATGTAGACACTTAACACACTTTATCCTCCACAATTGCAAATAGCTAGTCATAATTAGGAACCCTGCTGTTGGGAAAACTGCTCACCCTGTCACTAAAAAAAAAAACCCACTGAAGTTTCCCTTCTTGTGTTCTCCAAATCCTTCTGAAGCTAAGTGTCTACACAGTTTGCCTGAAAGTAACACTCCTGCAGAAACAACTCTTGCGTTGACCCTTCAGTGCTCCCACCTCAACACTTTCTTCTACTTTCTTACTGTAAATGAAGTACTAATTGTGTATGATACGTCATTCACTCTTTCCTTTTTAGGAAGTGCCTTGGCATGAGAATAGCACATACATTTACTTACATTTTTCCAGTTTTCTTATAAAGTGCCTTGATTGGTTGGTCTTACCTGAAAATTGCACATCTGCAATCAGAACATTCTAGTTAAAAGTATGTCAGTATTGAAGAAATAATTATTGAGGTGTTTAGGAAGGATTCAAGATCATTGGAAAAATAATAATGATTTGAAGCATAGCCAAGGATAATTCACCCCTGTTGGGCAGTTAGTCTTTTGAAATACCCCATACCAGTTCCAATATAGTTAAAAAATGTACAAATATAAAACATTTCCTTTCAATATTTGTCTCATTTCCCATGTTTTCAGTTATAAGCCATAGAAATCTGTTTTGGTCTCTTATACTCTATTTCATACTAGAGACATGTGCCCCACACATTGATCTATCAAAATTATGTGTCTTCAATCAGCCTGCAATTGTGTGATCTCTGAGTCAGACATGCACCTAAGTCTGAAGGATAATATTTGCTTCTCTTTGAACCAGTGCAGTAAGATTTGTAACAAACTCCTCTTTTGTATTGTGGGGATATAAGCTGGATGCAAGTGCCAGCTTGCCTTGTTTTCATGTTCCTGGTGAAAGATGCTCCTTCTCTAGTGGGGGAGGGAACACAATAAAATGAATGATGTAATTTTTTTTCCTGCCATCTGCATTTTTGTGACATTGTATTGAATTTGATTGGCATGCCATTAACTTTACATTATTTAAAAAATTCCTGCAGTATTTCCTGTGCAACCAAATAATTGAAAGACATGTCATGCAACATCTTGTTTTAATGACATGCATCAACATTCAGTACCATTGTAATGACATCGCTGCCACTTAAGATGTCTAAACCAATATCCAAGGGATTTTAAATTTGGGGTTTTTTTTTTTGGTAAGGAAATTTAATATAATCCTTCAAAAATTATCCAGGTTATAGAAAATGTCAGTGTTCACTGTATTTAAATTACATCACACATATATATGTATATATATATAATGTCATCCACAAAAAGTTAAGATGAAAACAGGAAATTATTTTAGTTCTGTTAATTTAATACATGAGATCCTAGTATTGAGATTTTGTATGGGGAGAAACACATGGTAGGTGCCTCCTCAGACACCGAACAGTTTGAAAAAGGCCATTTTAAAATGGGGAATAACAAAAAAAGCCAGCTGTTTGGCAGAGAAAGCTGTATTTCCGTATAAAGTTGTCAGGCTGCTAATGAGTATTTGTGATTGCTGCTTTCCAAACTTTTACTATTGAGTTCAAGTGTCTGTTTTTGGCTCCCAAAACTTCTTGTGGGAAGAAAAACATAGTTATATAATGCGCTGTATAGTGTGTATATATGCACACAATCTCACATATATGAAAGAGAGAGAGAGACAGATAGACAGACACAGAGAGATACCCACTGCACTTTTCACAAAAAAATAAACTAAAAGAGAGACTGGATGCAAATTCCCAGGAGAGGTCTTCATTTACAAACATTCCTGATACTTTAGTGGATGAAGTTCAGATAGAGGATACTTATCTTAAAACCTGTAAAGTAAGACAAAATCTTGCTTCAAGAACAGAATTTTAGGTAGTGACATTTGTCTCAGAGATTTATTAGTGTTCTAGGTTAGAATTTCTACTTGTGCGCTGTAAACTTAACTTTAAACTTGAGTTCAAACATAAAAGGGGCAGTATCCCAAGGAGTAGACTCCAAGTTAACAATCTCCAGTCAGCCACAGCGAGAGACAGATTCCAGGCAAATCTTCAAACTAGGTTCGAAAACCATTCCATAGACTCTATAGATCCCTCTCCTGAAACACTTTGGCACCATATTAAAAACAGCATCCTGCAGTCTCTGAAGAATCCTTAGGGTTCTCCTTCAAGAAGAACAAAGACTGCTTTGATGAAAACAACAAAGAGATCCAGGAATTGTTGAGGAAGAAGAGAACCACCCACCAAGCTCACCTTACACTACCATCCTGTCCCACAAGAAAAACAGCCTTTCCCATTACATGTAGCAAGCTCCAACAGAAACTCCGTGACATCCAGAACAAGTGGTGGATCAGTCTAGCTGAAAAAAGTCAATTATGCGCAGATACAGGTGATCACAGAGGATTCTATGAGGCCTTGAAAACAGCGTATGGGCCTGCATATCAGGTACAAAGCCCTCTACTCAGTGCAGATGGTCAAACGCTTCTAACAGATAAAACCTCCATTCTGAATCGATGGTCTGAACACTTTCAGACTCTTTTCAGTAGCAACCGTGTAGTTCAAGACTCAGCAATTCAGTCCATCACACAACAACTGGTGAAGTATGAATTGGATATTGCCCCCACTTTGGGAGAAACCCTCAAGGCCATACAGCAGGTGAAAATTGGCAAGGCAGCTGGGATTGATGAAATTCCACCTGAAGTCTGGAAACATGGGGGCCCAGCACTCCGTGCTAAATTTCATGAGTTTGTGGTGTGCTGTTGAGAACTCGGTGAGCTACCATCAGACCTTTGTGATGCAGTCATCATCACTTTGTATAAGAAGAAAGGAGTTAAATCAGACTATTCAAATTACCGTGGTATTACTCTGCTTTCCATTGCTGGCAAAATCCTGGCAAGAATACTCTTCAACAGACTAATACCCACTATAGCAGAAGGAATTCTACCTGAAAGTCAGTGTGGTTTCAGAGCCAACAGGAGCACCACAGACATGGTATTTGTTCTCAGACAACTGCAAGAGAAGTGTAGGGAACAGAACAAAGGTCTCTATGTAACCTTTGTTGATCTCACCAAGGCTTTCAATACTGTGAGCAGAAAAGGTCTACGGCAGATTTTGGAATGCTTAGATTGTCCCCCCAAGTTCCTCAAAATGATCATCTCACCTCATGAGGATCAGCACGGCCAAGTCAGACACAGCAATGCACTTTCTGAGCCCTTTCTAACAACCAATGGTGTGAAACAAGGTTGCGTTCTCGCACCAACTGTATTCACAGTCTTTTTCAGCATGATGCTCCAAAGGGCCACGGCAGACCTCGATGATCAGGATGGTATCTACATTCGATATTGTACTGATGGAAGTCTATTCTACCTAAGGCAACTGAAGGCCCACAATAAGACCTTAAACCATCTTGTCCAGGAGCTGCTTTATGCTGATGACACTGCCCTTGTTGCCCACACAGAAGCAGCTCTGCAGCGTTTAACATCCTGCTTTGCAGACGCTGCTGAGCTCTTTGGGCTGGAAGTCAGTTTAAAGAAGACAGAAGTTCTCTATCAGTCTGCACCTCAGGAAGCCTTCCATCATCCCCATATCAGCATTGGCGAATCAGAGCTCAAATCAGTCCAGCAGTTTAATTACTTAGGTAGCCTCATCCCCTCAGACGGTAAGATTGACAGGGAGACAGACAACAGGTTAGCAAAGGCGTATAGTGCCTTTGGAAAACTCCATAAAAGAATTTGGTGAAATAAACACTTGAAGAAAAGTACAAAGATCAGTGTTTACAGAGCCATAGTGCTGTCTACTCTCTTATATGTATCTGAATCATGGGTCATCTACCGCCACCACCTGCGTCTCCTAGAGCGCTTCCATCAATGCTGTCTCTGAACAATCCTAAACATCCACTGGTCACATTATGTGACCAATACATCTGTTCTAGAACAAGCAGCAGTCACAAGTATAGAGGCCATGTTGCTGAGAACACAACTGCATTGGGCAGGACACGTCTCCAGGATGAAGGACCACCGCCTCCCTAAGATCTTGCTTTATGGTGAACTTACCACTGGCTGCCGCAAGAGAGGAGCCCCGAAGAGAAGATACAAGAACTCCCTGAAACAACATCTCAGCCTTGGCCATATTGATCAACATAACTGGTCTACTCTGGCCTCCAACTGGGAGGCCTGGAGACACACCATCTATAACGCTGCTGATGCTTTTGAGAAAGCACGCAGGATCACTCTTGAGGAGAAAAGACAACACAGAAAGAACCGTGTCTTGCATAATTTACCATCTAAGGAGTCTTTCTGCTGTGCCTTTTGCAACCAGGTGTGCCTATCTTGTATTGGCGTTTTTAGCCACCAACACGCTTGCAACAAAGGTGGGTAGAGCCCTTCCCAAATCTTTGTTCACGAAGTCCAGCCATGATTGAGGTTAGAATTTCTATTGTAAAAATGAAAAAGGGGAGCTTTTAGAAATACATCATCACTTTCATTTATTCTTTGAAGGAAATTTTTGGTTGGCTTTAGATCTTATCATACTTTGATACTTTGTAAAAGTAATTTTGCAAAATATGTCAGGTTCTTATGAAAAAGTGTCATGGAATTTAGGCAGTTGAAAAGTGTGTTCTTCAAAGTGCATACTCAAAAAATTGAAAACATCTAGATTTTGCTTTTTTGGGGTTTTGGCTTATTGTTGTTTTTTTTTTCATGTGTGGTCTGGTAAACAAAGCATTCCTTTAGAAATTCTGTTTCTTAAGAGACTTTACGCTGGGAAAAATGTGATCAGAAATAAAGTGAATTGGGAGAACCACTAATAAAATCCTTAGCTCTTGATTGTAATGTGTGTCTTGTTTAGTATTGTACCTTTCTGGGCAGAGTAAAAGAACTAGTAAAATACTCTGCTAAAACATTTTGACATGTGACAGGATGCTGCTTGCATCATGTCATGATATTTTCTTACCCCTCCCCCAGTTCATATTGCAATTGACATCAAATTATATTTTCTATTAAAGCAGAGGAAAGTGAACAAAATGCTATTTCTGATAACTGCTCTGCAACATTGTGACACACCATTTTGCCTCATCTCATATGTACAGAGCAGTGCTACTTATTTGTTACGGGACTTCGAGTTCCCCTGTGAATGTCACTTATACACATCCTTTAATATGAACATTTGCAATAACATCTCCGATTTAGCTAGAACAAGCACAAACATAAATGTAGCCAGACAGTTCACTATTGATAACGCTTATGAGGACACAAGAGTGTACTTTATTCCTTTTGTTGTTGATTGTAGTTTATGCACATGGATTCCTTACATTCTGTTACATTTACGTAAGCATTTTTTAACAAGATGCTCATTTTGGAGAATCCTGTTATATTTTGAGATAAGACACCTTCAATCTCATGGAATGAGATTTTTAAGAGATTGAATGCTAGTATACTCAAAACAAAGAACAAAAATCAGCACATATTCTGTGAGTACCTGTTTTATTTTTTAATTAATTTTAAGTGATCCACATTCTGGAGGCCAGAGTTGCATTGTTCTCTTGTATATGCATAAACACATGCCACTTTTTCCTTATTTTCTAAGGAAATTGGTTAAAGTCTATGGTCTAAGGACTGGTTTAAAATATCTGGCATTAACAATTGTAACTGATATTGTCAACAAGTTATTCTGAAATTTTACTGTTTTCAAGGGGTTTAAGCATTTTTAAATTCTAGAAAACTGTATTCAGCCTTGCACTATGGAATACAGGAAGCATCTTCCTGTGTTTTGTCTCTCTCTGATTTTATGAATCTTGCATTCTTTTCTGCATAAACCAGCATATTCTAGTTATTAGGACAGTCAACTGGGCATATGAGTGCTATGCATTTAAATTCCTCGTGCTGAAGTGACAATTACATTTTAGGCTCCTGTATCTTGGGTGACATTTTGGGAGTTACAATAATAACAGTAAACCTTAGTGTAGAAGGAAACATTAGTTTGACTTTTACAATAATCTGGCAGTAGCAGCTGTGCCTTGGGCTGAACCTGGCTGCCACCAAGGATTTGGGGCAACTCCCAGTGTCAATACAGGTGGGGGGATGAACAGATCAGGAGGAGCCCCGCCAAGGGGGTTGCTGGTGGGTCAGGGGGTGGACATGACCCAGCCAAGTTCTCACTTGAGCCCAGAAAGCTAATCATATTTCGGCTGCATCAAAAGCAGCATGGCCAGCAGGGTGAGGGAGGTGATTCTGCCCCTCTGCTCTGCTCTGGTGAGACCCCACTGGGAGTGCTACATCCAGCTCTGGGATCCTCAGCATAAGGAAGACTTGAACATGTTGTGGTGAGAGCAGAGAAGGGTCCCCAAGATGATTAGAGGCATGCAGCACCTCTCCTTTGAGGAAAGGCTGAGAGAACTGGGTTTGTTCAGCCTAGAAAAGAGATGGCTTGGGGGTGACCCGATTCTGACCTTCCAGGACCTGAAGAGAACCTTCAAGAAAGATGAAGAGAGACTTTTTACAAGAGCCTGTAGTTACAGGACAAGAGGTAATGGCTTCAAACTGAAAGATGTTGTGTTTAGATTAGATATTAGGAAGAAATTCTTTACTATGACAGTGGTGAGGTCCTGGAACAGGTTGCCCAGGGAAGCTATGAATGCTCCATTCCTGGAAATCCACAAGGTCAGGTTGGATGGGGCTCTAAGCAATCTGGTCTAGTGAAAGATGCCCCTGTCCATAGCAGGGGAGTTGGAACTGATGATCTTTAAGATCACTTCCAACTGAAACCATTCTATAATTCTATGAAAAGAAAGTACTTGTCAGGGACACATCAAACACTGCCAAATGACTACAGGATACCACATACTGATGAGACTTTGCTTGGTCAGAACATGCAATAAAGGTAGGCTTGAAGCCTGGAACTATCATTTAGGAAGAGCTCATGCTCCTGGCTGCTTCTATTTCCCTAGTTAGTGGAAAGGAGTAGAAGCAGAAGCAATACTAATTGTCCTTGCTCTCACCATAATGAGTTTCTAAGTTTGACTTCAAGTAAAATGTATATTAAGAACTTACTTTTATATAGCTGAACAGCTGTGAATCTGGTTTCTAGCTTTCCAATCTCCTTTTTTTTAAACAGAATTTTATAGCTTGATTAACTATGTTAAAGGTGATACTAGAAATGAGCTCTATGGCTATTGGTAGTTTTTGTAGTTCCTATTCTTCTTTTTTTTTCTTAAAACCTGCTTCTGCAGGATACTTTCCACACATTATATAAAGAACATATTTAAAAGACGTTTATAAACTGGAGGTAAATTGAAGGCAGACAAGCATGATGTGAAAGGGTTTAGATTACTCAAATTTCAGGAAGGAGGGACAGAAAAAATAATGTGGAGCTTGGGAAAACATGGATTAAGGAGTGTCACAGGGCTGCTTGTGAGAAGGAGGGAAGGAATTCTTAAACACAGTGCCAGAATGTGAAGATCTGCACTGGTAAAATGTACTTTCCTTCAGACGAAGAGTGACAGAGCCAATTGAAATCTGCTGTAACCTTCTGAGGTTAGTGGAGAAGTACCACACTGCTGATACTTAAAAAATAGGCTAGATAGAGAAAATATGTGAGGAAATTCAGCACAGACAATCTAAACCCAGAAAAACTACAAGTCTGTTACACCTCCTCTATCTGTGATTAAATACATTTTATAACATGGTGGGTGGAAAGATGTGAAAAGCATGTGTGATTCTCCTTAGTTTATTTTTTTAATGCCTCAAAATTATGTAAACCAATGTATCCCAAAAATATAGGGTGATAACAAATACAGAAATATGGATTCACAAAAAATTTACCTTAAATTTTTCAATTCAGTCTAGTGAGGATTCCGATATTTTATTTCAGAATTTCAAAACAAAGCGATGTTTCTAGTGCAGCTGTTCCAAATTCCAGCTGTAGTACGGTATGTTATTGCTACAGAAAATAAGGGATCACAAATATAACACATTGGTGACATTTTTCTTTAAGTCGCTTTTAGTTCTGAGGAATACTCTTCCAGTTTTAAAAGCTAAAACATTAATCCATGAGCATATTTTTCCCCAATAGTTCTGTACAGGCAAAGCCAACCATTTCCATGATATTCAACTTTATTATAGTAAAATCATGATTTTTAAAAAAATTTTATATGCTTTTTTTTAAATGCTTCATTTATACTTTGTTTTACTATGTCATGACAGCATTATGACAGGAAAAGCTTCATCTTGGAATGATTATTCAGATTATTATGCAGATGAAGAAAGCCAAATGCAGAAAAGGTCAGTGTAAAATTTCCTTGCTATGGTTGCAAATAGTCCAAGTAGGATATTTGTAACATCAAGTGTAAATATGTGTTTGCTTTTATTTTTTATTAAATATATAAACACTAATTCCTGAATGTAGGCGTAACCTGAACAAAAGAAATCTATGTTTGAAGTTGTTCAGACCATCTAGCCTTAGGACTCATTCTCTAGTCCCTGTCAAGAAAATGTTTGGAGCAGGGACCAAGGTATCATCATTACACTGTCAAAGAGTTTCATTCCCACCATTGACTTGAACAAACACTGCTGATCTCGTCCTTACTGGACTGAAAGTCTGGTCCACAGAGCTGTGGGATGTGAAAGTCCACTCTCTGCTATTGAGAGTTGATGGGTAAAATAAGGAGAGAGCTTCAAAATAAACCCCAAGATTTTATAATAAAAATCAGCAGTTATAGAGGGAATAAATGTAAGAAAGTGTAGTTTGGTTGTGATAACCATTTCTGCAGGATTCAGTGTGGAATGTGGAAAGATTGTAAGAAGTATTATCTTACCACTGTGCATGAGGAAGAAAAAAAGCTCCCAAAGTAATAAAAATTAAGTTCTTCTGGTTTTTGCATTCAAACATTGAGTACTACTTTATCTTTGCCTGAACCTAAAACATCTGATTGAAGTATATTCTAATTCACAGTATACACCTACGAATGAGAAATGTGTTGAAATCCCAATATTAAATTTCCTAGCTAGGAAGTATGTCTCTAAAAGGTAAAAGCAAAATTTGACATTTGATTATTTTTGGGTGTTGGTCCTCAGCAGATTTAGTCAGAATTTATTCTCTGAAGTGAAATGGTGAGGGGTTTTTGTTAGTACTAATTCCTGGCCATAGTAACAGGTGCGACTGTCCAGTTTGTTCACGCTCCTGTTCTCCTAGAACAGAGTGGTGATCTTGAACTAAGAGGTCTGAGCATTTGTGGCATAGCTGTTAATTGCTTTGTGGTTGTTACTGTGATGTTATAATATTTTCATCATGCTAACCTGCTAAATAGAACTACAGATGGGGTTTTTTTCTTAAAAATTTGAATTTTCTGGTTTTATACAGTTAAGGTAGAGCATTCAAGGCAGGCCATTTTATAGGCCAGTATTAATATTTTTCAGTGAATGATAGTTCCTCCTGTAGGTTGTCTATTACTTAGTAAAATATATACTTGTTTATGAAATCTTTTGTCTTGGGATGTTGAACATTGATTTATTGATAAGGGTTTTTTCTGTATTAAAAAACCCTCTTTGATATAAACTGCTTCAAGTCAGAAAATGTAGAGCTAGCAAGAGGTATCAAAACTATAACCTGAGTTCTTTGTTTGCCACATTTTATTTCATTGCTCACAAATTGGGAATTTAAAATATCCTTATTGAGGGAAACTGAGTAGCAATTAATCTTTTAGCCCTCAGATATTACTCATTTATTTTTTCACAGCATTTTATCAAGGTCATCATAACTCCATATTGTAGGTGTTAATATTTACAATGTGTGACTTTTGTGAATTTTAAAGGAAAAAAAAAATTAGTATTATAATTGCTCACCACTCAGCAAAATTGTAGATGAAATTACAGGCTGGCAGAAGGTGATGGTGGCAATAAGTCCTGAGTGAATAAAAGTTGGTGCAGATGTGAGTCCCATAGCTCTATTCCTTTGAACTTCAGTGAAAGAGAAAGCATGAAAAAGCAAACCTTCTGTAACTAAATATTTTTCCTTGACCCATTGCAAAGATAAAACAAGCAGTCGTTAGTACAGTGATCTATGGCATCAGAAAGAGCCAAATTTTGTATATTATAAGTATCATGAATCTCATACTGCTAAGAAAAAGTCTAGTGTGGAGTATGAATTTAAGACCATTTTTATATTTAAGTTGAATGTAGTCTATCAACAAAAGGAGACCAGAAAGTTTTGTTTTGTTTTGGTTGTTTTTTTTTTTAATCTCTGTCTGCCAACACCATCTCCATCTTGCTTGTGTTTGTCTTCATCCAGGTGTTAATCAATAAATTTACCTATTACTACTGCTGATAATAGGCTGACCAATAGATAGTGTTGGACTGTGACAAACATGAACATCTGTATAGGACTCATGCTCAAGTTTGTCTGATTACTGCTTAAAGGTCTTGATCATGACCAGATAAAACTTCACACTATGGACCTGTGCATGGAGAGGTTCTTTTATAGACCTGTCATCAACTTCTAGTCACTGTGCATGAACTATTAAGGCAAAAGATGTCTCAGAAAATAACATCTAAATTCTCACATGCCACCACTCTCAAGCGTGCTTTCTAACTGAGGTTGTGTGTCTTAAACTACTTTATTCTTGAAGGGTTTGGAATCATTGCATATACTACAGACCTCAAGGGTTGTCACTCAGTGACTGAAGATCACTTAATTTGTTGTTCTAATATCTATCATAAACTCTCACTGACTTCTCATTTGTCATGGTTTAATGCCAGCCAGTAACTAAGCCACAGTCAGCTGCTCTCTCACTTCCCCCATGGTGGGATGGAGGAGAGAATCAGAAGAACAAAAGTGAGAAAGCTCGTGGCTTAAGAAAAAGACAATTTAACAGGTAAAGCAAAAGCCATGCACACAAGTGAAGTAAAACAAGAAACTAATTCACCTCTTCCCATGGGCAGGCAGGTGTTCAGCCATTTCCAGGAAAGATGGGCTCTATCACATGTGATACCAACAGGTAGACAAAAGTCATAACACTGAGCATCGCCTGCCTTTCTTTCTTCTCCTCTCAGTTTTATGTGCTAAGCATGACCTACCTACATGGTCTGAAATATCGCTGTTGGACAGTTGGAATCAGCTGTACCAGCTGTGTCCCCTCCCAACTTCTAGTGCCCCTCTCTGGAGAGGTGGAGTGAGGAGCAGAAAAGGCCTTGGCTCCGTGTAAGTACTGCTCAGCAGTAATGAAAACATCCCAGTGTTATCAACACTGTTTCCAGCACAAATACGATCCATAACATCATATAAGCTACTATGATGAAAATTAACTATGCCAGCCAAAATCAGCACATCATTTTATGGTACTCTTAACAATATTTATGCTGATCAACTCCTAAATAAGGGGGATGCTTCCGAGGTCAACGTTTGCCTGGGTGCCAAGAAAGAACTGTATTGCTGAGAAGTGAGTAGCAAGATCACAGAGCCATCAAATCATACACTGCTTAGGGTTGGAAGGAACCTGAAGAACCATATGGTTCCAACACTCGTGCCATGGGCAAGGAGGTCTCCCACTTGACGAGATTGATTGAAGTCCCATTCAACCTGGCCTTGAACAGCTGCAGGAATGGGGCATTCACAACTTCTCTGGGCAACTGGTTCTAGTGTTGGATCTGGTGTTGGTTCTATCCTCTGTGTTGGATCACCGTACACATTTGTCTTTTTGATGGTGAAATGGGAAATGATCAGCTATTTTTAATGTATTTTGTTAACATGTGTTTCTGCATGCATGCAAGTCTTCAGTAAGGGAAACAGAAGTACACCTGCAGATGAACAAGCTCTGAGATAATCTTCTTCTATTTTTTGCCCTTAAAAGAGAAGAAAAACTCCTTTGTCTTTTTGGTACTGAAACTGTGTGACAAACAACAGTTTATACTGAGCTAGATGGAAAAGTTGAACTAATACAATCCAAATTTTAACTACTTTAGCCTTGAAAGGGGAAATGAATCAAACTAGTCCCATCTACAGTAAATCAAATTACTGTACCTTACAATTCTAAATGACTTGCACAGTGCAAGTAACGCAAAACCTAAATATATTCAAGTAAAATTGAAAAAAAATTATTATTTCTGCATGAAGAAATATGAAATAATCCTTCACATGGAGGAACGCTTACATTTCATTAACTCTGGGACAAAACATTGTATCAACTCTGGGAAAAAATGTGTCAGGTTTTTATCTGTTATGTAGTACCTGATACTTATGATGAGATGCACCATTATTCAATATTCTCAGTTCAGATTTTCTAGGATTCCTACCAGTAGAATTGTGAAACATTACTTCAATTATGCCAACTGTGATTTAAAATAAAACCCACCTGGAGCATGTAGTTAATATCCTGTGTAAAAGGTGGCTGCACATTGGTAGTTCACGTCAGGGAGCCAGAGTTACAAATGCAAATAAATCTGAAGTGGTTCATAGAATCACAGGGTGATTTGGGTTGGAAGGGACCTTTAAAGGTCATGTAGTCCTACCCTATTATTGGCAAGGACATCTTTCACTAGATCAGATTTCCTAAAGTCCCATCCAACCTGGCCTTGAATGTTTCCAACAATGGGACATCCACAGCTTCACTGGGAAATCTGTTCCAGTGCCTCATCACCCTCTTTGTAAAAACCTTCTTCCTTATTTCCAGTCTAAACCTATCCTCTTTCAATTTAAAACTTGCTCTTTGTCTTGTCACTGTAGGTGTCGGTAAAAAGTCACACTGCATCTTTCTAATAGACCCTGTTGATATATCAGAAGACTGCGGAAAGGTCTCCCTGGAGCCTTCTCTTTTCCAGTTCTCTTGGACTTTTGTTATAGGAGAGCTATTCTAGCCCTTTCACCATTTTTGTGAGCCTCCTCTGGACTCACTCGAAGAGGTCCATGTCCTTCTTGTTCTGGGGGCCTCAGAGATGGATGCAGCACCCATTTGGGGTCTCACCAGAGCAGAATACAGGGGCAGAACCCCCTCCCTCAACCTCCTGGCCATGCTGCTTTCTATGCAGCCCAGATTTGGGCTGGATTTCTGAGATACAAATGTGCATTGATGACACACATTCAACTTTTCATCCGCTTTTCATCCATTGCGTCTGGCTGAGATGGAATTAATTTATCAGTAAAAATGCTGTGGGTGAGCATTATCAAAGGTCATACAGAAGCATAGGTAGATGACATCTGTAGTTCTTCCCTGGGATACTGATGCAGTGACTACATCATAGAAGGGCACTAGATTAGTCAATTTATATATTTATCTCCAACGTAGCCTATGCTGATTACAAGATTAAAGTGGACTACATAGTATTTTTCATAAATCTCCGTGCCAGAGAAACAGAAGTGAGATCTGTTGTATTACTGAGGAATCCACACATAGCAGTATTTTTTGAACGCCATTTAAAAATAACCTTTTTGCTATCTATAGGGCCATATTATACAGGAACCTGACATAATCATTCCTGATGGAATGGGGAGATTTTTCTGCATATTTTTTTACTCTCATCTATGCCTGGGAATGGCATGGAGACAGTATCACATGTTCAGAAGAAGTTCTGATCCACTGTGGTTCTGAATGTTGTTTGGGATTGACTTAGAAATACAAGTACAAAACTGGTAAATCAAAAGGACAGAAAAATGACAAGTATTTAAAATTAGAAATTGTTGGTGTTTAAACTTTTGAAATACAGAGAAAAAATACAGGGAACTTCACAATATTTTTAGGTCATACAGAGACATACAAAATATAATGATTTTTCTGCCTTCATTTTTCAGTTTGTAGACATTTGTGAACCACTTCAAAATTTCTTCTCTAAAGAAAACAGGGTGTGGTAGTGATTTCCAAAGTGTGTTCAGAGCGTTGTGTTCCATTTTGCAGAAAAATCTTCTCCCTTTATTTTTGTCTCCACCATAGTCTCTCAGTATCTATATAATTTCAGACTTACTGAATGTACTTCATGCTTCATATTGCTTAATTAGAAGTTGCCTAGTTCAGATATGCATTGATGTCTGAAGGTATTGTCTATTTCCCCCATCTCTTGTCTCCTCATATGTTATATTTCCCTTTGAAGGTGAAATACTGTAAATAACTTTTAAAATATGATTTCTGAATAAAAAAAATAATGCATAGGCATGTAAATTTTTCTAAAAATACAAACTCTGGCTTGAGATTTGATACTATGGTCATAAATCATATACTATAACACTGTAAATGGGGTAACTGTAACATTATATTCTCTGGGCAAGGTTAATAGATTCAGTACAACTCTAGCAAGATATTGTAGCTGACACTTCCCTATTTCTTTCAGAAAAGCCTTTATAAATCCTCAACTTGCAAATTGGACCAGATTAAGTCCCAGTAGAGAAAATCCTAGATTTAGTGTTTTTAATTTCCTAAGTTACTGAGTAGGAACCAACTTTATAACTATTGTCAAATATAACCAGGGTACTCTATCATGTTTCTTTGTTATTCGTAGCCAAAACCTTTCCTAATGAAACAAACTGACTAATATTTCTCACAAACATTAACTCACCATGTACAACAAACCATGTGTAAATGTGGCTTGATTTTTTTTTTTTTGTGATTCCTGTGAATGCCTTAATATGGAACTGTCTGTCTTTATTTCTCAATGACTTTTAGAGAAGGGACTTATTTATGTAATATAATATACATTTTTGTCAATTTCCCCAGCGTCTTGCTTTTCAGTGCAAATGTCTCAAACTGTACTGATGTCCTTGAAAATCTCCTGTTAACTTAGTCTCTCATTAAAGCACTGAGATTGTGCTCTCTGTAGAACTTTGAATGTCTTCTAAAAGAAAGACAATGCCTAGAGACAAAATATGCAGGCAGATTTTAACAGTGGTCTCATAGGATACAGCAAAAATGTCATCACTACCAGAAATCTACCAGCATGATTCAAGAAATCCCTTCTTCCTCCATAGACAATCAAAGTATTTCAATGGTGCAACCTCATATACACAGATTTTTTTCCTCTTTAGTGCACAAAAGTGTGATCTCTTCTATTGGTGTTGCATAGCGCTGTGTTCCTTTTGGGTTCTGCATTCATTGCTTTATACAGGTTTATGTTACTTCATTCTTTTATACAGATTTATATTACTTATGAGAGTGGAACAGAGACACTTCTAGGCAAAAGAAAAACCCACAAAGTCAAGCTACTTAAAATATTATATAGACTTTTATACTTTGCTACTATTAATTTATTTTTTAACTTCAGATTAGATTTCAGTTCTGGTGCACCTACTAGACAATTCAGGAGACCTAATTTTTCTGACTACATTTGCTGTTTTATAAGAAGTCTACTTCATCACAGGGAAATATTTAAAACTAACTGCATTTTTAACACAAAGGTAATCTGTCCTTTTGAAATATTTCACATACAAAGATTAAAAAATTGCATGTGTTGCTATAGCAACCATGAATCAAAGTATTATAAGTCTAGACTATGGTATTTATGTCATTTAAAACAAATATCAAATGTACATATCAAGTTTTTGATTCAAGCTGCCTGGAACAACTTACTAAAAGTTAAAACAATAGTGATTTATTTTACCCTGGACTGTCTGCTTGAAGAATTAATTTTAAAACCTCATGTTTAAATACCCACATTTTTTCCTGTGCATGTTAGCATGTTATGTTCTCAGAATTTTTATCATAGGTGTCCCTTATGGGCCGATTTAAAGTAATTCTGATCCAACTGTGATATGGAAAAATTCATTAGTATACTGATAAACTATTTCTTAACCAATAGTAGGCACAAGTGGTTTTCATTTACCTGTGGGACAGGTGGATGTAAAATGTCCTTGGTAATAAATTGACTCCCTTTATCACTTTATTAATTTTATAGGAAAAACCCTAGAATGAATTCTATACCTTCAGTGAGCTCTGTAGCCTCAAGTGATGGTGATGGCTCAGTCTAAGAAAAGGTTTCACCAGGTGAAAACCTGATGGACTATGTACCACTTCTCTCTTACAGTTAACTAGGTTCTCTAGGTGCATTTACAAAATGAAAGGGTGTTTTGAAATCTGTTTTTAATTAATTCATACTACTTGTGAAGAACATGACAGGTGGTATGGGTTCTAGTGAAATAGGCCAAAATAAGAGGAATGTCTGTCATGGATTTTGAGTGCTACTTGGTAATTATTTGTTGTATGATCAAATGTATGAAATGTTTCCACATGAGAACTGTGACTACCGAGCTTAGAGACATCCCTGCCTGGGGAGTGAATGACAGTGAAAGAGATTACAACATAATATCAACTCATGGGTGGCATGGAAAATGTGAATGAGGAATAACTATTTCTTCTCACAGTATGAAAACAAGGGAGCATCAAATGAAATGGCAGACAGCAATTCAAAATAAAGAGGAAATAGCTTTCCAGTAAATGTGTGAAGTTATTTCTGCAGGGCATATGAATACCTGAAGATTACAAAGATTGCCTAAAGATGTTCAAAGCAATTGAACAATGAATTGGGAAAAATCTAGGGTGCTTGGTTAAACACAGAGATGTGACATTTGGTTCAGGAGATCCTGCAGTTAAAATTGTGGAGACTGGGAAGGATTTTGGAGAAGTCGTGTTTTGCAATAACTCTGTTTCTAATACTTCTCCTCAGGTGTTCCCTGTTGACCACTCTCAGAGAAGGCTTTCTAGGCATTATAGATTATAGGTGTGGCCTTCTAAGGCACTTTTTAATCTGTTTATTATGTCAAGCAGTAATAACAAAATTGAGCAAAGAGAATATAACAGAAAAGAGTTTTAAAGGTATTTTAAAAAGAAGATTTTATGTTCTGGCAGCACCTTATCCTATCAGTTTAATAAGATTTTTTATGTGCTTTTCTCCAGGAGCTTTTGGCTGGTGTTTTTGATCTCCATAAAGCCTAGAATAGAATCAGTACTACTCTAAAATTAGTGGGAGGCTTAGGACTTCTTCCCTCAGAATTTTAGAAATATTGGATGCAATTTTCTATGTCTTGAAAATCTAGTCAGCAGAATGTTTGGGAAAATGAAACTGTTGCAAAACGTATTCAACATATGTTCTTTATCTGTTTCTTCTGGAAAAGGAGAGAAGTTGATGATGTAGCCAACTAGACCCACACATATCTCTAATATGATGAATTTCACAAGCTGGAAAAGGTGAGACCTCTGGGGAGCACAGAACCTTTATGGAGATAAGATGAGAAAACATACATTTTAGTACTTTGCCTAGGCTTCTCCTTATATTAGTATTTTCTTCCACCTTGAGAAAAATATTATTGAAATGATGAGGATGAAAAATGAAACTTCAATAAAAAAACTATGTATTTGCAGGATTTGGATTCTTTAATTCAAAGTTACTTGAATATGGAATGAGCAGTGAATATCTTTTAGAAAGTGTTGCCTCCCTGCCCGCACTTTTGAACAATGTGTAAAATGTAAATACAGTAATATCAGTAAATTATTCACAAGGATTTCAGTTTAGCAAGAATTAATTTGTCCTCGTAAATATTTGACTAGCCCCATTGGCAGAAGTGCATTATGGAATAAGAGAATACACATATACATATATATGTGTGAGTGTGAGTGGGCACGCGTGTGCACGCGTGTGTGTGCCTACATATGAATATACAAATAAAGTAGTAGATGGACTGGAAAAAGTAAGGCAATAAAGGAAAAGTCCTAGGCTGCCCATGTAGCTGAAAACACATCAGTTCTTTCTGTAAGATGACATAACATTTTTTAGGAGTAGCTAAGTAAAAAGTCTTTCCACTGCGTTTTCCAAAGCTTTGTGAGCTGGCACTCTGACCTTGAAAAGACAGGTGCAGGAGTTTCCTTCTAAATTTATCTCGAATTACAAGATAAGGTAAGCAATTTTAGGCTAGGCAGAAGGGGTTGAGGGTGGGGATGGTGTTTCTCTATTCAGATGGAGCCTATCGGAGGAGCTAACACAGCTGTCAAACTCTGAATGCCCTCAGCTATCAGGCACTGCACGACTGCCAGCTGTTGGTTAAGTGGATGAATTTTAGATATTTTCTGGGAATGTGGGTCTTTCATGGTTTACTGTTTCTACTGGGAAATTTGGGCTTTTGCTGAAACCTTTTGTTTCACTGATAGAAAGAAACAGGTCTGTGGCACTAGTGACAGTTCTGTAACCTCTATATCGCTATCAGGGTTTGTCACAGCACAGCTGCACTGGAGCTTGTTTCGACAGAACAAAGTGTCCTGGTTTGTACATGTTTCAGGGTCATATTAAGACTGCTTGCATGTGTTGGACAAAAGCCACACAAGAAAAAATCTTGATATAGAATTCCCACTTGTGAATCAAAACCTCAAACACTTTGTTCTTTACTGATCAGGAGGCTCAACTATATTTGACTTCTGCAAGAGCTCTGCTGTCAAAAAAGTTGGACTCATATTACCAGACCCTTGTTGGAGGCTGTTGCTGTTTGAGGCTCAAAATAAAAATTCCTTGAGGTGAGAACTGTGGCCTGAGATTGTGGCAATACTGTTTGGAATCTGAAAATAATTTACCATCTAAACATATTTTTGAGGAGTTAGACAACAGAATTTTTTTGGGGGGGGGCAGTATTTTTCATTCACTTTGCTCAAATCAACATTTTAGATTTAGTAGATATTTTTACTTTCTGCAGTACTGCATCTTTAGCAGGTCAAGGCACCCCTATATTTCATATTACTGCACCATATTCATTAGTATAGTATACTTGATGGGAAGGTTCCTATGTCCACTAGGAAAGGAATGGACAAGAGACCATGTTACAGTGTACCAATTAAATGGCAAAAGTAGCTCCACAGGATGAGAAGAATCATCTGACATACTTCAGATTTTTTGCCTTGTAATACTTGTTTCTGAACTCAGGCAACCTAGTGAATCACTTCCCTGTCCATGTGCCTTAGCACAGCTTCTAGGAGGATCTGTTCCATGATCTTCCCAGATACAAAGGTGAGGCTGACAGCTCTGTAGTTCCCAGGGTCTTCCTTTCTACCCTTTTTTAAAAATGGGTACAATGTTTCGCTTTTTCCACTGACCTGGGCCTTCACCGGACTGACATGACTTTTTGAATACCGTGTTGACTGCCTTGGTAGTCAACCAATTCCCTCAGGACTCTGTGATGCATCTTGTCAGGTCCTCTGACCTGCGCATGTAGAATTAGGTGTCTAAAAGTTGCCTGTCTAAGTGAGAAAACAATGAATCCTCTATATGTTTGTGTCAACACAATCACAGCTATGTCAAAAAGGATCCCAAGAAAATAACTTTTAAGCGGGGATCCCTCTAAAAAAAACCAGCAAAAAGTGGCATGGAATTTTTTTAATGGGAATTTAGGTCAATATACAGTGGTTTGGGTTTTTAATTAGAAAAAAAGTAGATTGTGGATTTGGGATTTTTATTCTTTTTAATACAGTTCTGTACATTCCTATGTAGACCTGTGTCTGTAATTGCAGAGGGGTAATCCCAAAGAGAGTTTCTTTCCTCAAAATTCTGATTCTGTATTTCTAGCCAGACAAGACACAGAAAAATTACAGAAAAAGGATATGGATAATATTTCAGGAAAAAAACCCTTTAACGATAAAACCAGTGGAAGACTGTAGCTGGAATGGTTGTGTAAATATATGAATGAAGAACAAGATGAATGTGGGGAAGCGTTTCCCTCCCTTAAGCTTTGGACATAGATCTGACAAATGTCTAAATTGAAAAATGGATAACCGGGATATTGAAAAATGGATAATGGGTCCTGGACTGTGGTAAAAAAAGAGACTAGATGACTTTTGATGTCTCTTCTAACCTCTATACTTACATAATGACCACAGAAGATCTACCAGGTTTATTGATATTTGATCTAGAAGAGATATTATTATTAGATTAATTATAGGATAATTGAAGTTAAAAATAATCTCTACAGGTCTTCTGGTCCAAAATCCTGCTTCTGGGTTAGACCAGGTTGCTTAGGGCCATGTCCAGATGAGTTTGAATATCTCTACACCTTCTCCAAGTGTCCGGTTTTGGTGCTTATCCTCTGTCATGGGGAAAAAAAACCCCACTTTTTTTTTTTGATGGATTGTTACGCCTGCTGCTGCAAATTGATTGTTTTTCTGCCTCTGATTGTTTTTCTGTTCATATGTGAGTAGAGTCTGGCTCCATCTTCTGTAGATTCCCCTTTTGGTAGTAGGAGACTGTGATTAGACTTCTCCAAGATAAGCAAACCCAGCTTCCTCTGTCTCTCCTTCTATGAAACTTGTTGGAGTGACAAGAAGTGTGTTTGCTACAAAGAGGACTGTGGCTATAAATAAAAATCTCTTCAGCTTTCAGTCTGGGCAAGAGATAACTGGGTGCCTTTGATAGCTGTCCTCTGTGACCTTGTCTTTTAACACCTTTCTTTGAATGCTTAAACAAGGGAAAGGAACAGTGTTTGGTTGTGTGGTATCAAGAATGAAAAGTAATTTTAAAAAGTCCCCTAGGTAGAAGGGTAGAACAATTAAAAGCTCTGTCAGAGCTCATACTCTCTGGAAACACAAAAGACAACTGAAAGAAGACTCCCAAAGGGAATTTCATATAGTGCTTGTCCTATATCTGCTAGCAACGAGTCAGTAACATGAAAGATAATCTGAAGGTTGCCACCTTTAGCATTTGCCTTATTTAGTTCTCTGCAGAATGTGATATATTCAACAGTTTTAAATTAAACAGAGGAGATTGAATGCAGCACAGTAATTCAGAGAACTGGGAGGCTTACTGAGCACTACGTAATGGTAACACATAGTTTCAGAGACTACAAAGCATTGCTAATGAGAGGCATGGGAGCCAAATATTACAGAGGGTGAGGAGCTGAGTTGCTGACAAAAAAAAAAAAAACAACAAAAAAGAGAAAATGATTAGTGGCTGCAGTGTGTGACAGGAAAAATAGAGACTCAGAGGACTACTATGAACAAAGCAAGCTGGTTTTGCTGTGCAAAGAATGTCTTAGTCCCAAGTGTTCAGACTAACCTTTGGAGAATCCAAAAGAGTACAAATACAGTGGAAAACAGTTGTAAAGAGCAAAATTTCACTAGTGTGTAAGTGAACTAAAAAGTGGGCTTCTTACCGAGGACTTTAAAATAAGTGCTTTAATCCCTGATTTTATCATAATGCCTCTTCTGTTCTAAAAAGGAGGGGAATTACAGAAGATGGAATCATCCAGGAAGAAGTTTGAAGATGCTTTCCAGGAGTAAGAAAACTCTCAGAAAAATCCATACTGGACTAGTAAGGGCTCAATTTTCTCGTGATTTGTCGTCTGAAACACTGGACCTGAAGATGACCCAGAACTATCAAGTTAAGAGGTGTTGGCCAGGCATTTTTCATCATAGAACAGAGTGAAGAATCCTGAAACTTAATTATTTTTGTACTGTTGAAAACCACAAAATTTTATTGCAGAGCCATAAAGTCATTAAGTACAAATGTTAGAATTAAAAAAAAAATTGTTTACCGGTCAAAAGATTTTGAGGCCTATGGATGTTTGTTTCTCTTTCCACTGGCAAACTTTCACACATGAGATCAAAATGGAACATAGTCAATGCTAGCCAGATCATGCTGAAGGGTTTATTTTGGTAGCTCAGATACTGTGGATATATCACCATAATGGTAGTCCTTACTTTCTAATCTTAAAGGTGTCATTCTCTCTTAGTCTGGTTACTCTGGACATGGTCAGATTCTGGTAGAATCAGTGGAAGGCTTCTTCCAGTCTCTTCTCACCAGAATACGTCAGCTGTGCTCTAACACAAACTAGGATCATCTCTGACTTAACCCTCTACATAGGATAAATAGTTTTTATCTGCAATTTATTACTTCTGTACCCTAAAACTTTTCTTCATTCTCTTAGGCATTACCTGTAAAGTCAGTGCAGGTTGTTTTTTCATCTCTTCCATGTCTGCCTTTGCATTTTGATGGTTATATAATTGTTTTTGTTTGTTTTTGGTTTTTTGATAAAGCTTATTTGTGGTTGCTGAGGACCTGAACCCTATAAGCAGGCTTTGTAATTTCCTGCTGAAATCAACTCTTTTTCTTTATTTGCTTATGAGCTCAGCAAACATCTTTCCACAAGGTCACACTTCCATCTGAGGGTTGTCATTAAAGAAGCCTGATCCCATTTTTGATGCAATTTTTGAAAAGGCTGCATTATTGTGTCCTTGCACCAAATATTACTTTATTTAATGCTTTAATTTGCTTTGGTATGTGCTTAGACAGGAATTGTTTAATAGAGATGTATCTCTTACATCTCCTCCTCTTTTTTTCTCCTTTTCACAGTACCCCATACACTGTTCCCTATACTAACTAGTATGTCTTCAGGTTTTTGGTTATTGTTGGTTTTTTGGTTTTTGTTTGTTTGTGTTTCGGTGGGTTTTTATCTTTCACCTTATGTGTGCATGCTCTGTAATAGATTCTCCTCTCAATTACGTATTCTGAGGCTTCTCTCACTGGCAGTGATTCATTGTTGCATCCAGGATCATAATTTAGACCACTGTGTACACAGAGACCTAAGAGAGTCTCATCTGTCCTTCAGGAAATATTTCATTGGTGTAAAATGGTAGCCGTGGGGTACATTGTTGTCCCCTCACTGAAGTCTTCTCTGATTAGATTCAGTAGATGAAGACAACCTTGGAAGCATACATTAGCATTAGAATAGTCCTTTTGTGAGTATGCAGAGAGGTCAATAAGTACATGAATATAAATTAGCTTAGTGGACTAGTGTGACCATTAGCTGGGTTGAGTATTCCTTTTCCATATAATTGTTTGGTGCACCTGAATAAATTTGAGTGTCTAAATCCTGCATATTAATTCTGTGCTGCAGGATGTAAAGCTTTAGACTAATCCCTTTAATACTCTTCAGTATAAACACCTTAATCAAGCAACAGCTTTATAATTAGTTCTAGTTTCAGACTGAATATTATTTACTCTTTTTATTGCTCATAACTTATTCCAACTTTTAATTGCAATGAGTGGACAGGCTTTAGAATGTAAGCTTAAATGGTCTTTTACAGAAACCAGAATAGATAAAAGAGACAGGATTTTAAAAATCCAGACTTTACAGAAAAAGAATTCTGCCCCATTTTTATTTTCCAAGATGTCACTAAAAGTATGTCTTAATTTTGCCTTTGAGGCATAAGACCAAAATCATTATATTAAAATTATAAGAATGAGTGCAGGAGAGGAAAGTATCTATCTTTAATTATTGATTCATGAGCATGATTGAACTAAGATTGTGTTTATTTGTTCTGTTGTGTCTAGAAAAAGCACTGACATTACTATATCCCCTATATACAGTAAAATTCCTGGTATGTAAACAGTAATTTAGCTTCTCAAGTTCTGATCTATTCTCCTTTTTATCTCTTTTCCCAAAGAACATTTGGAAGAAGAAATCATCTTCACAATAAGAAGATCTTGACAGTAAGGTTACATTGTTTGGAAGGTAGCATTTTAAAATGAGGCTTAATTTGACGTTTAAATTAAATATGTTAAGTCAGTTATTTTGTTAATTACATAGGGACCATTGGATTAGTAAAACCACAGTTGTTCAGCTTGGGTAAAGCTGTGACAGAGGAACCTTACAAAGCAATTTTAAATATTAATGAATACACTTTTAACAATCAATTGAACAATATTCTTTATTTATGAAGTATTTAATAAATCTAAGTATAAGGCGTGTTTAAACATTGGATACAGAGGAGCTATTTTGAGTTAGTCCAGTGTAAAAATAGTTAGAAAAATAGTAGTTAGTTGTTTGTTTTCTGGTCTTTTTTTTAATTATTTTTTTCAAGCTTGTTAGTAAATTATTTTGTTCTCCATATTTGCTTGCTAACGTGTCACTAACTTCTTTTCTATTAGTCTCTGTGGGTGAAAGCACACCATATAGTCTATGAATATTGTTTCTTCTATCTAATATTTTGATGACTCCGTAGAAAAGTTAAAAGATGAAATACTTTTTTAACACTTTCAAAAAACTAGCAAACATACTTTTGATTACATACATGTATTTCCTTTAAGATAATAAAGAATTATGGTATTTAAGGAAAAAGTCCCTGAAAAATTAACACCAAAATAAATGTATGTAACGGGACTTGTTTCTAAGGAAAATGTATTTCATTTTAGTTGCTGGTCCAGCAGTTGATTCGTCTTGTCCATATGTCCATATTCCATATGGTCATGTCCATATGGATGCTGATTCAGTTTGTCCATATAGACTTATTCCTTTGGAGACAATGGCAAGGTCTGGTACACTACAAAGGACCCTTTTCATCAATATATCATTTTGTTTTGGTAGAGGTGCAGTGGGAGAGCAGTAACATCTCTGAAGAAATGTTCAAATGCAGATAGACAGGGAGGATGGTGGGACAAGTGGTGAATTCCTATTGCCCTGACAGTGGGCTGAGCCCACTGAAGTTCTGCCCAAGGACACGGGTGGCAGACCCGTCTGGCATGGTGCTTGCTCTGCCTCATACTGCTGAAAGTACCTATATATAGTGAACTGTGCAGATCAAATACTAACTGCAAAACAAAACCTGATTTATCTTGTATGTAACCGCCACTATATTCCTACAAATTTCTGTATTGGTTTTGCCATTAATCTAACTGTTGGGTTGAAACTTGCTCTTATGTAAAAGGATGAAGCTATTCCCTACACATAAGGAGTGATTCCTCTTCTCAACAACAGAAGCTTCCAAAGAGAAGGAAGGCTAAAGAGCTCAACCAGTGCCTGAGATGAAGGGTAGAAGGTGCCAGTACTGATGGGGTAACAAAATCTGTTCTCTGTCCTGTTTGGAGACAAGGAACATGCTTTGTTCCACATCCTCAGGTGTTTATCTTTAGAGTCCGTAAGAGCAACACTTGGAGTGCACGAACGTTTTCTGTTACTTCTGATTAGCTGAGGTGTATATCTATGCATGGTGCATGGTTGTCCTCACTCATTTATATTCTGAACAGGAACATCTCTGCCTGCCAGTAATGTCCAGCAGACGTAAGAGAAAACAGTGTGCTATGGCACAAGGCTGTGTTAGTGCTGAACTGGGTGTTTAAACCAGAGCTTCTTCCCTGCAGTGGAAACCTGAATTTACATCTTGCCTTTGAAACTTTTTCTTCTCTTTATGACCCCTCATCAGCTGTAAGGCATTTGAATAAGACTGAATTCACCACTAATCCAGAATAAGAGAATCAAGATTAAATTTAAATTGCATTATCCACGAAACATATTAGAACTAAAATAACAGAGGCTGAGGTTCAGAATATTTGATTAGGAGACTCAACATGTCTTTCCCATTTACCAACTTAGTCTTTTCACAAAACCCTTCATTTTTCTAAATATTGGCAAAAATACATAGTAATTTCTTTCTTCTACTTTATCTTTTCATACGTGACTGAATACAAAATGAGGTTAAAAGGGGAACATTTCCTAATATTCTGCTTTTACCTTGTTTGATTTTCTCATTGGTGTGGTATTATCTAGTCAAAGAGACTTCCTCCAGCAGCCTTTTGGGAAGTGTTCTTTGTTAAAAGAAGCCTTTTATTTCGTTCTGCCAAGGAAACGAACCAATTTGATATGATCCTTTTATCCAGAGAAAGGGCACAACTTCTTTATTTTCAAGGTCGTGCATTTTTTGCAACTGTAAAACATACTCCACTATTGAAGCCACAATTATATGCACTTGTCAATCAATCTTAACCTACAGTATGGTTATAACATTTTATATAAAAAGCGGAGGATTAAAGGCTTTGACCAAAATGAAAGATACACATGGCAGACAAAGTACAATAGACATTATTAGATTGTAAGACAGGCAGTTGTAAAAGAAAAGGATATACCAATATTTGATTTTTCACAGACACTAGAAAATTATTTAAGGATTTCTGCAAAATATTTCAGTTGTGACATTTTGCTATAATTTTTGTTCTTGTCACAAATACTTGTAGAAAACCATTCACAAGGTGGTTATGTAGTGTATATACTACATCATGTTAGGAAACTATGTCTAAAATTTTTTTACTAAAAGAAGTAGTGAAAATAATGTCTACACACAACATATATCTTGTTATTATAGGGTAGAAATCTTTCATGATGTAGAAGGATTATGTGCTCATAGTTTTGACTGTCAGATTCAATATTTTACAACTTGAAATCCCTAAGCAAAACCACATCACTAATTGTCATATCACCAACAAGAAATTACAATATAAGAATTCTCTTCCTTAGCTAAGTGGGTTGTCTCTTTCCAAGGATATCAGAGATGTGTGCTAGAACAAACACAGTAATAAGACAAAATCCATTTAAACTAGATGATAGAACCATATTTGTACAATTTGCAAGTGTGTTATAAATTTGTAAGTTTGGTAGGGGATTTCTGTGCAGCTTTCATGGGACTAGGAAGGACCCCTGCATCATGTCCTGCATTGTTAAAAATAGTAGAGGAGAGAAGGGTTCTAATTCATTAGTTTCAGTAACTCATCCAGGGATAACTAAGAATGGACTCTTAGCTACCACCTATATCCCTTTCTCCTTTTTTCCCACTCCCTTTCTTATATGCATTTATTTTTAAAATCAGTTAAACCCTGAATTAAAGACAGAGATTTTATTGAATTGTGAAAATCTGTATTGTTTGTATTATCCTTGCTTGGCTGCTGTGGGAATCACAAGACTCAAAAGTCACAGACTGTGTATTTGACCATACTTTACCCTGGTTAGTTAAGGAGAAGATAAGCTTGCTGGAGGTCTGTGCACTGGCTATCCTGTTGGTGCTCTCTGTGTTTTTCATCTGGGATTTTGATGTGTCAGAAAGTGATGAAACTCTTGCTCATCTCTTATTATCAGCAACATGACTTCTGGAACACAGTATCTGAAGTAACTGAGGAGCAGAAGTCCACAGCCATTGCCACAGGGCTGACAGGGAAGCTGTGAGAAGATCTGTGGATTGGATCAATAGGATCTAAGGACAGGATGGAGACAGCGGCTTTAGGACTCTGGTCTGAGGTTACTGTGAGTATCCACAAAACTCTAGTATATATGTCCCAATTTACATTGCATATAAACACATCAAAATTTTTGCTGTCTTCAATGAAGAAAATTTATATTGTTCCTTTTATAGACGGGAAAGAGAAAGAAAGTGTTACTTGCAGATTTTAACTTCCAGTGACAATAAAGCTTGTTTGGAAGCTTGGCTTGCAATCAGTTGGAAAACTTGAGAGTATGAGACGTTTGAATGTTTAATCACTAGACCTTCCTTTTTTATCCATTTCCTCAGGCTTTTTGTGTATTTCAAGAATTATCTCCTGACTTCCTCTTGGTCCACCTTCTTACTGCCAAAGACCACAGTTGGCAAAAAAAAAGCAAAATGCTTTTCTGTATTTCTAAATTTCCTGATTCAGAAAATTTCCAGTTTCCAAAAAACTTGTTTTCAGGGTTCTTCTGCCCATCCTACATGCATTCTGCATCAGTAGTGATGACCTGAGTACAACAGGTGCCTTCAGAGAGAAGAATAAAACTTCTTTGTTCACCGAAGTTTGTAATATTTTCCTGAGCAGACCATGTTACTTGACAATTTTCTTCCCTCTGTGGGTCTCACAATTTTTTTTCTCAGTGAAAAAAACCCTGTATACATGTTATATTACAAAAGAGACACAATTTAAGTATTTTTATACTATTTAAGTTAACACCTCAGTGCAATCCAGAAGGATTAAACCACATTTTTTTCCCTGTGTACTTGTTTCTACTGTGAGACAAAAAGTTATTTGGATTTGGTTTGCCCACTCCTGTCTAAAACATCAGTGATGGTTCATTGGTATTTCATTTCCCTGTGTTACATCCCTCACTTTAAAATGGCATAATGTTATTCTAAGTGAAAATTTAAAGAAAGAGTTAAAATCTTAAAACATAGATTTTCTATACTTTCTGTTTTGAACCTATACACATCAAACATGGATGTGTAAAAATAGAAACTTGAAAATCTAACTGTACTCATAGAAAGACCTGAGTGGTGGAAAGTGGAAAATAGTAATAATAGCAGATCTGATTGTAAGATCAAATTTTGGGTGAGGAATTTCTAGAAATATGTTAAAACTTTAACAAACATGTTGACTGTATCTTTTCTTTTTCTTCTTACATGTATACCTTACTTGTATACCTTAGTCTTTCTGTTAAAAAGCCGTGACAATTTTTATAACACATACACTGCTGCCCTTAAAAATCATATTACATTTGAATGTATAGAAATAATAAATTTAAAGTACAAATAGAGTAACTTTCTGTCTAGAAACAAAGTCGTGGTACTGCTGAAAAGAATGATGAGATACCCATTAACTGCTGGGGGAAAAGTATTCCCTAAATTAAGAAACAAGTCTTAACTAAACTAACAATAAAAAACCCCAAAGCACCCTTTTTTCCCCCTCTTTTTCTTTTTTTTTTTCTTTTCTTCTGAACTGCTAAATTAACTGTGTTTGAAAGTTAAGGTGGTACAGATTTAATTACATAAGACTTTTTGTTGAAAGGTTCTCAGATCTCTTGCTGTGGGGGGTGTTGAAGTGTAGAGTGAAGGTGAGGAAGAAAGTGAACACTGGTGTCACCCCTTTCTGAAAACTTAGCCATTCCTGAGACTCTGGCATGGAATGGGCCCTTGCTCTGAATGCCTTCTGGTGAGTGCAAGGACATAGCTTTTCCTTCCCAATCTTTCTGGTGCAGAACGCAGAGGAGCTTGAGCTATAGTTTCTTATGTTTCATGCAGACAAACTTCTAGAGGTATTTTCATACTTTCTTGGCTTGAAAGCCTCTGGTCAGTTCAAGCTTTTCAGTGAAAACAACATTGCCTGCAATTATATTTTTGGTACTTTCAGAGATCTCAGTTAAGAAATAAGAAAATTTCAAGTTAGGAAAGTAGTTAAATATGGTGAATTCTGTTACCAAATGTCTCTGTGGCCTAGTTACACTTGACTTTGGCTGGTAGGACATTTCTAAGCTTCATTTTCATCCTAGTTCAGCTGCCTAACCTCAGGACTACAATCAGGCAGGTCCAAATCAATTCAGGACCAAAGTTTGCAATTCTTGTAAGCTGTGATGACATCCAGTTACAACAAGAGGGGAAAAATTGGCTGGTATTTAAACCTCACTTTATCACAGAAAAACATCCTAAAAAAATGTGTGTTCAATGAAACAGTATTTCAAGAATATTTACAACACCTTGCTGGTGTTCACTGGATTCAGCAGAATAGGATTGCTTTTCCATCTCCTTTACTTTATGGAAAGCCTTGGTTGATCCTTTAGTGCAGCATGGTTTGATGCTTTTCATCTTCCAGGCAACAATAACCTCTCATCATGATTACAGAGCTTCCTGCAGACAGATGGGCCTAATCCCAGTGCTCCAACAATTTAGTAATCTATTCCAATCAGAACTTGATGGATTTGATAGGCCATCTGTAGCCAAGTGAGACAGATTTGAGACAGGTCACAAACTGGGAGGCTTTCAGAAAAGCTTTCTACTGTTTCACACAGACAGTCATGTTAGGCAGAAAGAAAAAATGAGAAAAATGGGGAAAAAAACCTCAAGGAAACTCATTCCCTGCCTTTAAGAAAATAATTCTGTTGTAACTACGTTACTAATAAATATGAGTGGGAAGACTGAGTGAAAGCCTTCATATAAGACTTTATAAATCAAAAGGAACAGAGAAAACTATATGCAAACACTATTAAATTCAGATGAATACACTTGACTGAAAACATGTGGAGGGCAGGAACAAAACCTGAAATATTTTTGAAGAGATGATTAATTTTAAAGTATCACTGATAAAACTGCTTGCCCTTTAGATCAAACAGGACATTTTTTTAAGGAGAGAACATTTCATTTTATTGAGATAGAGATGGAAAAACAGTATTTGGAGTTGCCTGAAAGATGACTCTTGCATTATCCCTATTTTCATTTCAAGCAAAATAATCCATAATAATTTCTTACCCACACATCACCATTACCAACAGCCAATTGTGTGAATGCACATTTCAGTGCAATAGTTTTCTAGAATCTGCCTCAACTCTGACCTTGACTTTGAAGAAGGTTATGTTTTAACGCATTATCCTGCCTATGTAGTTTTGTCTATTTTTTGGGGAGTTTGAAGTCTACACGTGTGTTTGCAAGATCGCCCCTAACTGTATTACAATCACCATTAGCCAAAAGTGACTGCAGTAACCTCTCTGTGTCATGAATTCTGAATTAAGGAGGTTTTTAAGGAGGCCAAAATTATATACTTTGATGTTTATCAGAAGCAGCAGAAGCAATAAACTACAGCAAAGATTTTTGCTTTTTGTTGGTTTGTTTTGTTTTTTAAAATTTAACTGGAATAGATGTCTGGGAAAAAAAGACAAGTGCACACTTTTTTGGGTTTTTTTTGGTAAGAGTTATAAATTTATTTGAATATTTAAACATCACAGATGTCTTTCCTCAATTTTCATGCTATTTTTAGCTCATATTTCTTGATCTTTAGTTACCATGAAATCATTATATCTCTTTTTAATGCAAGGGGAAACTTATGTGAGAGAAAACAATGTTTTGATGTCAATTTAAAGCTGTTACAGTTAAGTTTAACTCTTTGGATACTCTTTATCTTTCAACAGACTACCTTAACTACAAAAATTAACTGAAATTTCTGTAATCTTTCCAGCCTCCCTTGCTATTTGGGCTGGATTGAATTTTTTTCTAAACAGCCCCTCTCTGGCCTTCTTGTAAGCACTGGAAGGTGCTAAGAGGTCTGCCAGAAGCCTTCTTTCCTCCAGGCTTAAACAGCCCCAACTCTCTCAGCCTGTCTTCACAGGAGAGGTGCTCCAGCATTCTAAACTCAAAGAAAATATTTCTGCAATCTACTTAGTGTGAAATTTCTTTATTTTTTTTTTTTAATAGACAAGGGAATGAACTTTTGCTTCTGCTAAACTTTCAGGAATGTAATGAATCTGGTTTCGGAAGCTTTTAGTAAGTACAAGTACTTATAGCAAACTATTGTAGCAATTTTGAAATGTGATTTGTATTAGTATGGTACTTCTCAGTATTTCCTCTCCTATCACTTGTAACACAACAACATCAAACTGCAGTCCTATGTCTTCTTTGGGTCACCTCAGCCTGAACCTTTTGAGAGTGTTCTCTGGTTCATCTTAGGTTTTGCAATCTAATCGTTGTAGTATATGACTGAATTTCCTATTGAGATTTAATACCCTGTTAAAACAGTGTGAAAAAAGCCAGAGGAAAAGACAGTCTTTAATAAATATAAGACATGCCTCTCCTACTCTAATCCTAAATTCAACAATGTATCCACATGAATAGATTCAAAGACAGAGAAACACACAATAACAGGTCTGGTTATACGGTTCATTAAACACAAAATAGAGCTGTACAACACAACCTCTGTTTCTGTCATGATTGAAAAAGTAATAACATGTTCAGAAAAAAACACTATTTAATGAAGATGCATCTGATGCAAGGAAGGAGAGGAGAGAAATCCTTCTGTCTAGGATGCCATAGGAGACTTTATGAACACATCCATGCTCTTTGTATGTAGGCTGCAGAGGAAAAAAGTCAAGGTCTAATTAATTTTAAAAGCTTACTGGGGAACAGTAGAAGCTTTCTGAGAATGTGAGAGAGGAATGGAAAAGAGGAGGATCTTGTTAAAAATCACTGATATATGTAACACAATCAATCATTCCTAATTGTAGTGATGGTGTAGGGTAAATAAAATATGCACCTGGGCTCATAAAGCATCCAATTTTCCATTGTATTTCAGTAGAATCCAAAGCAGCAAAAATATTAACATGCATTTTAAATGTGTATTGCTTACAGTGTAAAACTACAAATCATTATCTACAAATTAGTTTGTGCTCGGTACACTCCTTATGACTTTTTAAACTGTTTGGATAGCAGAGACACTAGAGTCTGGAAAATGTCGAGAGCAAGGAAGGTCTTCATAAGAGGAGTGTGATAAGAAAGGACAGCTGATAGCAACGATGTATCAGAGATTTCAAAAAGGTTTATTCCTTAGCAAAGACATTTCCCATTGTGTTTTCTTACTTCCTGACACTTCCTTCTGTACCCCTGGGCAGAGTAACTGACCTGAGCTTAAAAACATTGATGAGTTGGGAAAGTACTTTGAAATCAAAGCAATAATGGTGGTTTAAATGAGAGAATTTGTTCTTTCTTCCTGTGCACTGTAAAGGGCCAGTACAAGGAGGGTACTAAGTCATTAAATATAAGTGGAGGACAAGGAAAAGAAATGTGTTTACTGCTTTATCAGCTGTGTGTTAGGTTTTCCACTGTCATTAACGTAACATCATTAGTGCCTGGGTGCAGCTATTGCCAGTTGTTTGAAAATATGTATACAAATATAAGCACATTTTGTATTTTTATCTGTTGAACAGTTATTTTAAACTCTATCTTACATTTGATTTAGGATAATTTTCAAGTTTCAAAATCTTCACGTGGAACTTTTTAAAACTTTGTAAAAAAAAAAAGGAAAAACCCAGAAGTATCATTTTTTATAATTGAGTGTGAAACATGCTTACTTGAGTAAAAACTATGTATACTGTGTGTCTCAGGTATTGAACTGTCTTTTGTCCTCCTATTGGTATTCTATTTTGACTGTACAATCTAAGAAAAAAGGCAATTCTTTCTTTTTCTATTGGTGTGGCAATGAGTTGACAACTTGCATGTAATGTCTGGTGAGAAGTAATAAGCGAAGGTGTATGTAAGGTCATCATATACACTTGATAATTGAGAATGGAAAAAAACCCTAGGATACAGTGGGTTAAGAAAAGTATTTTCCTTCTCTTCACAAGATATTCTTGGGCTATAGACGGTGGCATGTGGATGTGGAGCCTGAGAGAAAGTGCTAGGAAATCACTGTTTATATGAATCAGAGTTTAACAACCTTTAAGCCTGAAAAGTAGTGCTTGGGCCTGATAGAGCCTTCAACAGGGAAGTATATAATGTGCAAAACTCCAAAAGTGTCCCGAGAGTCAAAATGCAAGGAGACATTAAGATGGGGGAAGGGAAAGGAAAATGTAATATACTTTGGAAAAGCAAAGGTATCCCCTGTATTATAAATTTCTCTTTCCCCACAGCAAAGCTGAAAATCTCTCTTTCTTTGTCTGTGCTTTGCATTTACCTAATAGATCCTAATGTCTTCTCCCATAAACACAGACACTCTTCACTTAGTAAAAAACCTTTTAAATGTAATCATAAGATATTAGAGTAAAAATTAAGTTTATCTACTGACAGATATTTTTTATTTATTTAGAAAGCTAAATTGCAAAAAGGCTTGCTGAGAAATAGGCAGGCTGTTCTTTAGAGAAAATCTTTATTAAAGAAACTGTCACTGATTTGAGATGAAACATATAACTAAGATTTCTGAAGATTGCAGGAACATTTTTGAAATCCCATTTTGGAAGGATTGCTTAAACAATTTGTATTAAAAGGCCAGGACAATTACCTTAAATATAAAAAAGAAGATTATTCTACTTGAAAATAAGTGTTTGTTAAGAGTTGTGGTATAAAGAGCATCCTTTTCTTCCTATGGTGATAAAACCGAACACCTCTCTTCAGTGAGGAAGAGAGAAGCTATTGTATTTATGAAGTAAAGAGTGGTCTCAGTGTAAAAAGGTGTTAGAGATACTGTTTTACTTCCTTAAGGCACAATTTATTACAGAATGAGACACTGAAAAATATGTTCATCTATAAAATAAATGAAGTGTAATTAAATCAGGTAATGGGGCATATATAATGTGCAATATTCAAAAAATGTTCATGATTTATGCTTAAAATTGTGCTTCTACTAAGTACTTGAGTCATGGGATCACAAATGAATGGATCTTCATTCCATTTCCAATGGGTATTCGTTTTTAGACATCCTCATGGGGAAAACAGGCATGAATAGTGAATGATCTCTGAATATTTCAAGAGATTTGTGGGAATTTTCACATTAGAAGCATAGATTATGATTTGAAGATTGGACCACATTTTTGTAAGTCACTTTGGATTACTTAACACGTGGTTGAATAGGGCAATTGTAAAAAATCTAATCCCAGCTCTACATGATCAGAGAATTACTGATCTCTGCTAGTGACAAGAAATTTTGATGCTGGAATTTACATTACGTGTAACTCTAAAGTAATATATGAACAATCTGCATTGTTTCACAGGTTTTTCTAAAATAAATTACTTAAAACAATTACATTTTTATCTTAAATATGTTTTTTTTATAAATAAAATTCTAATATTCTCTATAAAGTTTAATGGAGGATTTATGCATGCAATAATGTCAGAATGATTTCTTATGTATGAGTGACCTATGAAATGACCTTGGCAAGCATGTAGTATTCACTAGATGTAGCCGTTAAAGTTAGAATAAAAGTTTAAAATGTCTCTATAAATATGATGAAGTGTACTTCTAAAAAATAATAATTATATTTTTGACACATCAGTAAGGCTTGGGAGATCCTTCAATGTGATTGTTTGGAATCAGATTGAGATATGCCATTAAAGTTGCCAGTAGGCAGCAAGAATGTCTTTATGAAGACTTTTTTCTAAGTAATTAATTCAGGCTGAAGACCCTCCCTTAAAAATATGCAAGTTTTTTGCATGACATTTGTTACAGACACTTTTTTCACAATGAAGAATTAATTACTGTAACAGTCAAATTCTGTCTTTTTGTAAAAATACCTACAAAACATGTCACTTTGGCTAAGCCCGTACTGTGTAAGGTTGTTTAAATGTAATTTTATGCTCTCCTTGTGCTTTCTTCTTGTAGGGCTCAGTTACTTAGTTTCTCTATGTATAAAAATATGACTAAAAATAAAAAATAGCTAAAGACTTCTCTTAATTGCATTATACAGTTTCCAGTTTTTCTGCTTGATTTTCCTGTAGATTTTTTAAAATGGGCAGCTTATGGCTTTATCTGCATAAAGGAAAAATTTTTATTTTGTCATAGTGGAGTAGATAACAGAACAACATAAGTATGTTTGTGAATAAATCCAAACTAATTATTTTCATCTGGAAAAAAACCAAAAAACTGTGCACCTTGGTATATATAATGGGATAGGTGGCTGAATAAACATGAAGTTTTTTTAAAGCTGTCATACATAAGCACAGATGTGCATGAATATGTTTCAGAACAAAATCCAGAGTAGCCTTTGTGAACACAGATTCAGTTTTCCCTTAGCCATTATTCACATAATATTCTCATATCTTAAAGTATGTGGGTCTGGGTAGTCTGTTAGCGCTGAATGACTGAACTCCTACTTAACTATTACATGTAAGCATCATCTCCAGTATGCACTGTGCATCCCATGTCTATATTGCAGCTATATGTGAGCTGATTTCAAACTAAAAAGTCATACAGATATGGTAGCACAACTGAGGCTTAGGACATGGCATCCTCAAAAAGGCTCTGATGAATGATGGCTGTGGGCTAAGACAGTCATCAAATTCTGACCGTAGCAGTACGAAGAAGTGAGTGATGATTCCTGTTTTTTTTTCCCTGGTTTTATTCAAATTCTAATTAGGATTCCACAGAATCACATAATGGTTATGATAGAAAAGCCCACACTGTGCCTGGTCCAACCTCTCTGTTCAAGCATGGCCATCTCTGATGTGTTGAGATAATCCTAAATAAACTTTTATTTGTTTGACAGTGTACTGAGAATGCTTTCTGCAAAATCTTGGGCCAGTCTCATTTTTCAATTTAAACTTTACTCATTAAAGAAATCTATTTTGATTACTTTAATAATAATTTTGAAAAACATAAGTGATAGATTCCCACTCAAGCCCCTCACACTTCAGTGCGAAACAAGGCAGGAACTCAATCAAATGTGATCCCTCTGGTGTTGGTGGGAGGGAAAAGAGATTTACAGATGAGTAATTCCCTGTACTTGTTTTGTTTCTTAACTTTTCATAAGGTTCTCATTACTGACAAACATTAGCAGTGAGCAAGCACTCTAATCACATTTAACATCTGCTGTGCATTTAGTTGCTTATAGAATTTAGCAGCTCTAGAGGAACAGAGGATGTTAGATTTTTTCCTTATACACTCATTATTGACATTTGGCTTGAGCTGCATTATAAAATCGCTGTTAAGGATGGGTCTGTTGGTCTTAGCTCAGTCTCTTGTGAATTGTAAGCATGACTTGAATAATAAGAGGGTAGTAAAGTATAAGCCATGTGTTAGAAAAGAATTGCATAACACCCATCTGAAACAGCAACATTTCCATGCAGGCAGCAAGGCAGAGCAAAGTACGTTGTAGGCTACCACACTTATTGTTATTGCTAAATGGCTGTAATTAATTTAGAAGAATGTTGACCCTACCAGATGATTCAGTATAACATGACAGTGGGTGCCACACAAGAATGAACTTGCGTATCCAATGCATTACTTTATAATTGTAATTTTTTCTTGTTCTAGTCAGAAGATGTGACAGTTTTTTTTGAAAATGTTTTAACAGAGGCATTACAGAAAAAACCCTCTTTATGTAAAAAATATTATTTACCTTCAAAAAGGTAATTTCTCTCTATAAAACATATATAATATCTGAGATTCTACATCTGTGCAAAACAAACCAAAATTGCAATAGCATTTTTTTACAAGTTTCCATTCCAACTGTCTCTGTATGTGATCTCCAGGTTATAGATATGTAAGCAATAGCTTCATCATTAAAGGTTCTTTGAGATTTGCAACTTAAAGAGAAATAAAACCTAGTGTTTGCATGCAAACATGGAACTTCCGACAGAATATAGTAAATTTCAACACAGTCTTTGATTATGCTTTGACACATGTATACACAATGATATTGGTATGTGTAGTAAGCCACAGTTTGCTTCCTTGCTCAGTGTCTCAGTTACATGTGCCTTGTTTAATTAGGTATGGCTAATGATTATCTGTCCTAGTCTATGCCTTGAATTTAAATTGAGCAAAAAGACAGGTCATTTTCTTATGATGCTGTTCTATTAATGCTATTTGAAGTAGAAAAAAATATTTTATTCAGGTGTGAAAACGCTTGAAGAAGTACTATGATTCAAATCTTCCACTCTCCTATATAAAAAAAAAAACAAACTGAACAAACTGAAAAAGTAAGTATATGTATTAAAAGTGACAAAGACAGATGAGATTAGCTTAGCTTTTTTGCTTGACAGGATTTTCCCACGACATATGTTCAGTGCTACCAGGGTTATTACAGAGAACACCGACTAATCAGGGAGACAGATTCACAAACAGTGACTGCAACACATGGTGGCCTTTCAGTGTTAAAAAGGACCATTGCAGTCATTTGTAAACATGGTCAGATAATGTGTGTGTTTCTAATTTTGATTGCCTCAGCCGCAGTTGTCAAACCCGGAGATCTTCTGCTTGCTAGGTCAAGAGTGTGAAAAGGAAAAGATCTTGTAAGTTAGCAGTGTTTGCTGCTGAACAGAAGGAGTGAGGGAAAATTCTGATAGCTTTTAATGGGCCTAATCTTGATAAAGGGTATTAAAAGCATTGTCTTTAAGAGTAATCAGTAACTATGGTTTTAATGACAAGCTGACATTAATTGTGACTGGCTATTTTAAGTCGTTAGCACCAAACCTCTTATTTATTAAATGCTACTTCTACATGAAGAAGTTGAGTAAATCTGATTTGTGGCGAGAAGCAGCTAAAGTTCTGTGTGACTGATGTAGCTTGTCATAAGTGCTTGACTGACCTAATTTTGCAACTGCTCAGAGGAGACATTTGTAAATGGGCGTGTGATTGAATCTACAGCAGTCACATGCCGTGAATACAATATCCTTTATTATGAGAAATTTCTGTGGTATGTGCACAAGTTAATAGAATCAGTCATAATACTATTTAGTAGAGGAGTCGAAAGCTTATAGTTGCAAGGGCAGATACCAATGCTTTAAGTTAAAGACACCAGTGCTTTTTATTAATCCTGGAGATAAATATCACTAGCTTTCTGGAAAGTCAAGCTAGTGGTAGCAAAATCTATCAGATTTGCAGGACAAAATTGTGAAGTTATTTTGCATTTTTGATAGCAACGTCTACTGTTTTTTTCTCCATCTTAGTTTTCCATGAAATTTCTTTAAAAGGTTCTGTAGCAGGCCAGTTTGTTTACCTCCCAAACACAAGATACCATGGGAGCTACTTTTCTAGTTTCAGATTCCCAGATATGTGAGGTATGGACACAAAAGTAAAAACATCATCAGCCATTTAGGAAAATCTCTTTGCCAATGAACATTTTTTTTTCTAGTATCAGGTTTAAAAGTCTAAATCGGTAGAATCCCAGGCATCTCCTGTCCAGAGAAATGAATCTATGCTTGCCTTAACTAGAGTTAGAAGCAATTTCGTAATGATACTCATGGAGTTATGTTATAATTTAGTTTAGCTCCAAAAGATTTTTCTCTCATAGGATTTTCCTGATATTAATCTTAAATATCATCCTGAATTTAGCTTTTTTAAAAATTCCTGTCAGTGTTTAAGATTCATTTAGACAATGTCTTTAATAACATGATTTAATCTTTTCAGCCTTGAATTGATCAGGCAGTTGGACTACATGATTACTGTAGGTCTCTTCCAACTGAAAATTATTCTATTCTGTTCTATTCTATTCTATTCTATTCTATTCTATTCTATTCTATTCTATTCTATTCTATTCAGCTACCTAAAAAGTAGTGATTCTGTCATCACGTATATCCTAGACTGTAGGATATATAAGTCTACAACTTCCTCATGAGGAGAAGAGGAATGGCAGACACTGATCTCTTCTCTGTGGTGAACAGTGACAGGACCCAAGGGAATGACCTGAATTTGTGTCAGGGGAGGTTTAGGCTGGATATTAGAAAAAGGTTCTTCACCTGGACGGTGGTTGAGCACTGGAACAGGCTCCCCAGAGAAGTGGTCAGAGAAACAAGCCTGACAGAGTTCAAGGAGCATTTGGATAATACTCTCAGGCACATATAGTGACTCTTGAGGATGGTCCTATGCAAGGCTAGGAGCTGGACTGGATGATCTTTGTGGGTCCCTTCCAACTCAGCATACTCTGTGATTCTGTGATTCTGTGATTTGTAGTGTCTAATGGTTAATGATCTTTCACAAGCCTGGATCCAGAGAGTTTTCTGAAAATTATTTTCACAGTTCATAAAAAAAAGACTCACAAAAAGCTTTCTAAAGAAAACTTAGTACAAACTAATATTTCAGACAGTTTTTAATATTAATTTAGTCTAAGCAAAACATTTCCCCACCCTCCCTCTGTGCCCTGCTGCGAAGGGCCCAGCTCCAGCTCCCAAACAAGCCCTTGTAGGCTATCCCTTCTCCAGGCCAAATCAACCCTGGTCCTCCAGCCTCTCCTCAGAGGATGAGTGCCCTAGCCCCAACTGCCTCAGTGGCCCTCTGCTAAGCTCACTTGTGTTTATTGATATTTTTTCTGTACTGAGGTGATACAGTCTCTAGGTGATTGTATCGAAAATTTTAGAACAAGTCCCAGGATTTTTTTAGCCATAAATAATCCTAAATATTATAGAAGGATCTACCCCACCACTCTCACTAATGGACAGGTGCTTTGAAGGTAAGATGTGTTACTCAGTAATAAGTTATTTTCTATATTCTTGGGTCAAAATGGAGTCTGGGTCAAAAAGAAGAATTTTACCATAGTAATGCAACTCAAAGTTGGAGTCCATATGAGAAGAGTCCCTGACAACTACAGATGAGTTGGAACCTTGCTCTGAAGGAAAGACTGCATACACTTTTCCAGACTTCCAAAATTGTGAAGAAATTTAATCTGTACTCATTTGCCCTGGGATGTGACATTTCTGCAGAATTCTGATGGCAGGTGAGACTGAGCAGTGAAAGGAGGATGTCTAACATGTACTACTCAGAACAATTGTTCCACTGGACTAGTGAAAAGTGAAATTAGCTGTAAATGTATGCTCTGATCCTAGAACTACTTTTTAAAACTCATTTTGCTTATGAAAGAGATGTGTATATTCAAGATACCAGGTGTTCTTGGTAAATTAATTCAGATGATAACATTGGGAACTGAAAATGTGATATTTGCAATTCTTAAATATTTAAAAGACTTCTTCTAACTTTAAAATATTGCAGAAATAATTCTGTACACTTTAAATAAATCCTTGCAAGTAGAGTAACTAAAAACATGGCAAAGGTCCCAAAATATCTGGTGTTTTCCCAGCTGTACCTGATCTTTCTATGTTTTGCTGCAAAGTTCTGTACATAAGTATTTAATAAGAAAATACATTTAATATCATTACTTAGCATCATGCTGGTCTTTTCCAAAGAGGTTTTGTTTACTCTTTTCAAACTGAATCATTTGTATGTGTGTGTGTGTGAGCATATAGTGCAGAGGACACATAACAGCTGATTTTATAACTGAATATACTTTCTATTTTTTTAAATATGCAGATCTAGTCAATAACATAAAGCATGTTGTACCAAAAGTAATTTTGCATGTAGTTTCGAAGGTGAAATTAACTCTGCTGGCTGCACTGGGAAATGAATGTTTATGGCACAAGAAATTGGGAAAAATATTTACCTGAACAGCAGGAACGCTTTCTTCTGAATAGAAGCGATGTTTGCACTTTCTTTCAGTTACAGATAAAATTTCATTAGGACATAACAGCTGATTTTCTCCCTAACTATGAATTTTGGACCACTTATATAGGTTCCTGCTCTCCATTACAGTTATTTTATATCAGAATAACCCTTTCTTTCTCTGAATTGAATCAAATTCACACTTGCAACTTGTTTGATCTTCCATGTGTTTGTTTTCTTTATCCTCGTTTCGATGCAGTACTCTGGGCTGCTTAATTACATTGCTGTCTTCCTGTTAGTTATATATATAAAAGCAACATGGTGGTGAAGATTGTGAAAATTTTGGAAAACAAAAACATATTTGCTCTGTAGAAGAATGCATGTACCTATGTAGGAGTTTACTCATATTTAAAATCTGCAAAGAGAGAAATTGTAACTTAAACACATCCACTGTCTGTCCACCCATATTGTGCTTTGCAAGTAACAAAATTTTGCACATATGCAATTGAAATTTTGCACATATGCAATGATATAATGTTAGTTTTCTTCTGTAAAAGGAGATCCTTCCTATTTAAGCTTCAGAAGAGTCTCCTTAAATTTCAGTAGTATTTTAATAGATGTGATATACTGTCTAAAGACAGGAGCAATTGTATATAACTTGCAAAATCATTAATAATATTGCTTAGTGAAATTTTCTAAGTAAACATTTTCCTGCACACAAATAGCTGGAAGACAGACTAATAACATCAATCAATTTAGGTTTACTTGAAGTGTAACTGAAATGCCCTGTAGGGCTCACTGATATCATTTGGATTTGGGTCTTTTCCAGTGTCAACATCTGCACACTTGGTGTTGTTTTGCTGTAAACACTGCAATGATTGCTTCTAGAAAAGATCAAGTTTTATTATGAAATAACATAGAACTAGGTAGAACTTGAATTACCTCTTGTGTCATTCTTGAAAAAGAGTAGGAAGTTGTAAAGTTTCATGGAGCACTCCTTCCGAGTATAAGGTTTCCCCATTTTCTCCTCCAGTGCTACTGCACTCAACTAACAGATAAAATAGGTGGATTTAGTTCAGGATTTGTTCTGGTATTTGGTTCTTTCCTACCACTACTATAAAGAAAGAGCTTTTGTGGCTTCACTGGGAGTTTTGCTTACATATGGAATTTGGGATAGCCCTGTCCTGTCACTAGAAATATTAATACACCAATAGAGATATAAGCCCATGGTTACTTTAATTGGAAACACCAACTGGTTAGAAATATGGCCAAATCCTGTTTATATTTAATGATACCATATAAAAAGGGGGGGAACATAGTTCCTTGCTTAGTAAATGAAGGAAATGTGTCACTGTGGAAAAAGACTTTTATTCTTATTTATAGACTTCTATGTTATAATAAAGAATTTGAAATAATAATAAAGATCTTAAGGTATAATGTAAAATTTCTTAAAAGCAGAAATTATAGTGTCCACATACTTTCAACAAGAAGACTAGTTAATGCCATTTTCAGCTTCTTAGTGCTCTCTCTCTCTCTTTTTTTTTTAATAATGTATTTTTATAAAGTTCATATTTTCCAGATTCCTAGGGCTGTCATTATTGAGGCATAGTAACAGTGGGGGAAGATGTTATGAATTTTGTGCTAGTCCTGACGGATGTGAGGTAACCCACTGATTTTGATCAATCCCTTTAAAAGACTTTCCATTTACTCCCTATGTAAAGTTTCACCTTCATTTCAGACAACAAAATACAGTTTTCATTCTTGAGAGGACTGAGCTATGCCCAAAGATGCTATAAATGTGGGCCTGAAAAATACCTCTGTGCAGTTCTTTCATGGGTAGATTACTACCACCTCTCAGTGAGCCCATGCTTAGTGGATGTCTCCACAGAAAGCTCCATAGAGGTGTCTCAAATGGGTAATTATTTTTCAGTTAGCATCCAAGATTTTTCAGAGCTTATCTCTGAATAAATTTCTGTATTGACATTACATATTCAGTACAGAAATTTTAATCCAATTTATGTTTAACATATAGAACTTAGTAGAAAGGTTAGAAAAAAAATTTTTCCTCCCCTTCTTGAGCAAAACTTATTCTGTATCTTCTTTCCAACTGCTGTCTAGGAACTAACTTTCCTAAGATCTCTACTTCTGTGTACTACTTTATGAATTGCAAATAAAAATTCATTAAAATGAAATGATTGGTGGGAAGTTTTCATTTTTTTAAACTCTTTTGTCATTACATAACAACCAAATGGGAGTTACAATAGGATAACCCACCAAATTAAATTAATCTTTAAATTTCAAGATTTTGTTAGTTTTATATTCAAGTGAACTATTAAGGTAAAGGTGAAAATGAGAGCAACATTTGTAAGTGACATCAACCTGATATTCTGGCCATGCTGAGTATTTAATTAATTATATTGCAGTATTCACAGCACTGACTCACTAACTGTAAATATACCTGTTAATATTGATTTAGTTTGTGTTATTATCCAAAGAAAGCTTTATCTTAAATGTATAATAAAACATTGATTTAAAACTCTAAGTTTAATTAGTGATTCCACATTTATACTATCTATTGAGAAAGGAATGTCTTGCATCACCCTTCATCACTTTCTGGATGATTATTCTTGTAAGAATAAAGGTAAAACTTCAGATCAATTACCTTTTGGTTGTAACCAGTCCATTATTGAGCAATTACCTATTTTATCACGATTTATTTTACCCTTGGTAGCAGTGCAAAGAAAATTCTTTTGCCATACATATATGATTGCAATTGATAAGGGATTCATAATACTAATCATAAATCCATTTTTTTGTACTTGTCCTCTTGTGAGAACACTATGCAGTGTAGAGCATCATGTGCAATATGTATCATGTATAATAATTATAAAGTTGTAATACAGTGTTTTATTTTCTGTTCAGTAGTTTAAAAATTATGAACTGATTTTTTAGCTACTATTGACTATGAGTTTTCTTTTATCTGTCTGGATATGAGAATAGTGCATTGGTTTTCTTGCTTGTAACAGGGAAGTTGTGGAGGAAACACCCAAGACAACCAAAAAGACACATGCTTATACATAAATGACTGTACCTCACTGTCTGTCTCAGTCTGTAAAGTATTACAGAAGGAATAAGTAATTTTTTCAAAACCAAAGAGTTTACAAGCAGTACTGACCAGCAGCCATCATATTGGGCAGATAAATGAGCTTTTATTTCTTGCTCTCACCCTGACTAGCCTTTATATCAGTCTTTGCTGTTCTTTTCCTACACATTTTCCAGTCTCAAACGTAGGTCCTTCAGGGCACATACCTTAGGTCAGGATGCTTTGGTGTAAGGTAACAGTGATAATTTCGCTTGACATTCATTACAACAGAGTAAGTAGCAAAGTATTTAGACAAAATCATGTGTTAATGTTTAATAGTGATGTGAAATAAAATTAAGTAAGATTCTAATCACACTTAACTGTGATTTTTTCACATAGGCTTAAATAGTTGCAATGCAGAATCATACTGCTGACTTTATTTAAATGAGTGTGTATGTTACTTGTTTGAATGAGAAAGATAACAGGATTTTGCTGTTGAGAATAAATACTTGAGCCTCCATTATAATAAAAGGTAGATACACTGCTACATAACTCCACCGAGCTTAAGATCAGTGGTTCACTTATTGTAACTTCTTGGCTAAGGTCAGACAAGCCATTAGGTTTCTTCCAGTTACCAAGGAACATGTGTATTCTTAATGTATATTTTATAAATAGACTGTTACTGGTGACTTTTGACTTTCACTTTTTTTTGTTAAAGTTATACATCAATCTTTAGCAGGAGTTACAAGCCAAAACAGGTCAAGGTTCAGGAAAAGGAAGGTTCAGGTTTCAAGAAAAAGAAAGTACTCCAAAGACATGATGGTACAATGGCTTTACTGGATGTTTAAACACAACGTAGGGCTTTCAGATGAAAAACAGTTGAATATAAATACCAGAAAATAAATATATTTTTAAAATCTAACAGTAATGAAAAAAAAATTTATTGAAATTCTTCCAAAAATTGAGATGTTAAGGAACATTAATAGTGGTCAGAGCAAAAAGTTGTCCTACATATCAGACATTAGGCTGTATGAAATTGTCTTGGTTTAGGGACAAATATGCTGAGCAGTGGTCAGAAGTACTGATTTGTCCAGCTTGAGTCAGTGGTGAGGGTCCCACCTCCCCATCATCTCCCACTATGTGAACTGATTTGGTCTTGTATTTCCTCTTTTGGACAGGGACAACTTCTACTGGCTTGGATTGCCCTTCTGCCTTTATCGAGTGGTCGTGATGTCTGTTATTTTGTTTCCTTCCTTCTACTCCTGAAGGTCCTGTACCATACTGAGCAGCATTTGGTAGGCAGTGTCCAGGGCCCAGATACAGAGGAAAAGGTTTACCCACAAAGAGGGTAATTCATCACCCACGTGGCCCTCTCAAGAACAAAGAGGAAACAAGATGAAGGAGTGTTTTCTCCCCCCCTTCCCAACCACCTCCCTTGGTACCAATGCTGCTCTGTTCAGCTCTGCTGGGGTTTTGGGCTCCATGTGACTGAGGTGGGCAGTGAGTGGCAGCAGTCTGCCCTGGAGGTCTGGCACGGGGATCCCAGGGCCATGATGTGGGGTGGTGGTCCTGAGGTGGCACCAGCAGTGCAGGCATCTTTGACACTCGGGTGGCAGCAGTGGCTTGGGTGTTTTCGGCACTCAGGTGGCAGTGGCGAGTGAAGCAGAGCAGCTCCCACCCAGCTTAGTTGTACCTCAGAGATGTTTGCTTCAGCACTGCAACTCCACATTAGCACTTCAGAGAAGCAGGAGGAGGTGAGTCAGCAACCAGCAGAAGAGACCAAGTTTTGCTGCATTTTTTTGGGGTAAAGTCCACACCACTGAGGTGACCGAGGAAAGATGGTGCCCTTCCAGTTCCTGGCAAGGCTTTTCTTGTTGTGCGGGACAGGCAGGGATGGCTCCCAGCAGCAGCAAATCCCCCCCTCCCCTCCAACTCCCCTTGAGAAGAGGGTAGGGTGGCATAATGGTATGAATATTCATCACTGTAACCCTCTTTCCTGGCTTGTAAGCATAACCGAAATGAGTGTTCCATCACACGTGCAAGAGAGAACTTCTGCATAAACGTGAGGTGGGAAAATTTTTATTATTGTAATTGTGGCAAATGGAAATACTGAATTTATTTCCTCATTTGTAGGCATATCTCATTGTTTCTCAATTTGAAGCTTCAAATTATTGTTATGTCTTGTGATTATTTCAGCTAGCACCGTTTTTCATGTGTTTAGGTCTTGATGTGCCAGTTAAAACTCTGCCCTTTTGACAAACTGACTACAGCCAAAGAAAATCATGATTTCCTTTAATTCTTGTTTTTTTTGTAATTCTTTTTGGCTGTTTTAGGCTAGCATTCTTAAAATTCAAAGCCCTTCTTATAAAATTATAAATATATCAAATATTTTATATTGATAAAACTTGCCACTTTTTGTAATAAATAAAAATTTCCACAAAAAGACCTGAAATAGTGTATTAGTGTCCTTGTTGATTTTTTCCATCCTATCTACCTTCTAGAACTTGTGTTTTTATATATATATACTTATATATGTATACATACATATATATGTGAAATGTGTGAGTATATACATATATATATAAATTTATATACTATATATGCATATATGTATATCCTATTTTATGCCTAGTAAATTGTTTCTCTAATCCATCAGTAGAGATTCATTAGTAACGTGAAGCAACAGATGTTAATTTCTCATAAAATATTCTTCTACTTCATCTCTATTATAGCTTTGATATCTTTTATTGCTCATCAACAGTTATTTCCAAAGCTGTTTGCAGCCTCTGATCACCATCTTCAACTGTTGTTTTCCCCTGCAAATCAAAATATCATGTCTGTAGGCATTAGTACCACTTTATTACGGCAAACTTCTAGAAATATATTACTTTCAAACTCCTTGGTTCAACCTGACAGTCTGAGAAGACTAAAGAGGAGACTGAGTTGGCCCACACGACTTCACTGCTTGCTGAGGCACTGTGATGCAGTGGCAGAGAAATGGTAGAGAAACAGTTGTATTCCTTCAGCAGGGCTTCTTGAGAGAGTGAAAGGTGCTGCTATTTTATGTATTTCAGCAAATTATGTTTTGGTGAACATTTAAGCATGTGGATTGTTCTATAATTCCCAGAGCACGAGGTCAATTGAGAACTTCTCTTTTCCTTTACCTCCAGGCAACCAGAGCTCTCTTCAGAGTAGGTGGTGTCAATTAATTGGGTTCTTCAGGCTTTTTTTCAGTCCACATTTTGAGAGCTTTCTTATTCTCTGGAAGCTGTCTGCAAAATCTTCCACAGTTGTTTTGGTTCCTGGCTCCTGACTTAAATTGCAGCTGAATTCTGACATTGATTTCTACATTCCTGGTCACAGAGACCTGACATGATTTAGTGCTATTTTTCAGCCAGAAGGCTTTTCCAATGTCTCCACAGCCTCTCTGTGCTTGTTTATCCGCTTTTCAAATCTCTCTTGTATTTCTCCACTTTAATTCTCTGGTGGTGGCAAATGGTTAAGTACAAGCATGGATTTGAAGTTACTGTGTTTAGTGACTTACACTTTGCTTCTGGCACTAGCAGTTTGTTGTGTTTCTTCTTCTTGAGAACACCACCAAATTAGTGTTCTGTGTTGGAATGGGAAGGCCTATGTATCTAAATCTCATATTAGTTTATGACTCTGGCAAATAACTTATTGACGAAAAATCACTTTGTTGACTTTGACTTCTTCATTAAATTCCATTATTTTTTATGTGCTTATCCAGAAATATTAGTATGTAAATTGTGATGGAGATTCTAATGTATTAATGGATCCACTGACTATGTTTTCTTTGTGCAAAATGTGCCTTCCTTATTCATTTAAATGGTTAATCTGATAATTTTAACCATTTGTCTATTTATTAAACAACTTAAGTACAATCTAGATAATTCTGTTATAAATTGAAATTTATTTTATTTTATATATATGCAAAATACATAATTATGATAGTAAAGATTTATTTGCTGAATTAATTAAGTGCATGGTAGAAGCTCAGGGGCATTAGAGGATATGAAGTAACAGTCAGAAAATGTAGATAGCTAAGCTAAGGCCTATACTGTTCTTTTGCACATCCCAGAACAGAAAACCAGGTCTGTATTTGTCATTCTCATTACAGAACTTACTACGAAGTTGATATTCAGTGCAAATTTTGCTTCTAAGTTCTAGTGCATTATTGCTGAACAGAGATAGGCATCATTTGGACAAAACTGGCATATCTTAAAAAAAATAGAGAGAGACAATTTTGTCCACTTAAAAAAAAAAAAACGGAAAGCAGCTAATTTTGGTTAAGAAGAAGTGGTTGAAAATCATTCTGCCAAATGGGGTGGTTGTTATAAAAGCTTTGTATTTGAAAATCAGTCATCTTGCACTTAACCTTATTCTCAGAGATAACTGGTAAGAAATGGTTGAAAGGTTTCCTTCTCGACAGCCAAAAATCATCCTGCAAATGAAAGCTGAGATGGAAAAATTGAGTGGGACCTTGCAAAGTGCTAAGGAGCTGAGAAATGTTGAATGAAGCAAGAGGCAGTGTCCCATATACAATACCTGCATGGCAACACGGCATAGCCAATTTTTTTCTGCAGTACTTCTTAGAAACCTTTTCGATGCTGCATGCCATACTCAAAGGCTCATGCCCAAAGGCTTAGTTTCCTCAGTATTTTTTACTGTAGGCCTGACACCCACAAGTTAAAAAAGAAATGGAAATATACAGAATGAAGATGTGAAGCTGTGTCTTGGTTTAAGTCTAGCTGGAAATCAAGCACCACACAGTCACTTACTCAACCTCCTTCCCTTCCTCCCTTACCACGGTGGAATAGGGAGGAGAATCAAAACTAAAACTTGTAGGTTGAGATGAGAGCAGTTTAATTATCAAAAACAAATTAAATACAATAATAATGGTAAATAATAATAATGAGGGAAACCCAACAAAAAAAAGTGATGCACAATGCAAATGCTTACCACACACTTACTGATGCCAGATTCCTCTTCCCAAACCCAGACTGGCCCCCCTTTTGGGTAACTGCAATGGTTTATATACTGGGCATGAAATTCTATGGTGCAGGATATCCCTTTGGGTTCAGTGAAACTCTAATTTAGCAGTGAGTTAAATGCTTTTCCTCATGACATTTTTAAAGCTAAAGGGAGGACAAAATTACAGTGTGTTATGAGGAAATTTTTTTGTAAAGTATGCCAATTAGATAAGCATAAGTAATAGCAATTCTTTCTGAAAAAAATACAAGAAAAGCTTTTTCCAATTTTTTTGAAATTTCCAAAATATGATATTTTCTTTATCTTTTCTACTGGTACAGTGCCTTGTGAAACATGAAAATACATGAGATGTAATCCCAGGATGTAATCTCTGAATATAATATGCTGATCTTTGAAAAGTTGAGACATTTGAAGATATGTTTGGAAGACTTCAAGGTTGAAGACACTTTTTTTTCTCATATAGATCAGCACAGACTGAATTCCTATTTAGTAATGTTAGCCAGTAACTTGTTTATGGCTAAAACAAGTGGCTAATTTAGATAAACTTTCTTATTTCCTGCCATATATTTCTAGTAGTTATGTCAACACTGTTATTGAAAGAATATTTTTTTTTAGAAAGTTTTCTGTAAACAACATTTTTCCCTAGCATTTTCCAAGAAACAAGGATGTATGGCAACTATTGTGTTTAAAACAAAAATATATTTATTATTTTGCATGTTGGAATTTGGTATACAGACTGGGAGTAATAAAGGATCCATAGTTCATCTTTCCAGATGAACTTAATCTTTTTTTGTTTCAGAACCTACACTTCATCTTTAGTTTTGGATGCAATTTGTAGTTTTTCTTGCTTAGTACCATAGCATGTCTGGTGCAATACTTGCCCCTTAGTAACATTTACTTCTGTAGAATTCCCCTCTGACAGATATATTGCACTTTCCTCAAATGGAACCTGCGTTCACCACTCTGAAAACCAAATTCAATAACAAGAAGTAAAAACCAGTCTTCTGTGTTTTATTCATTGCTTACAGGGTGATTATAAAAGTGTGTGGTATACAATGACTTTCTATACTGGTTTATTGGTGACCTTGGTAATACAGACTTAAAATAACTGTTTTGGAAAGGACAGGTTAAGAGGTAGTTCAGTTATCACACTAGCTCTGTTAGAACTATTTCTTAGGTTAAAAACTGACAATTGAACTGAGTTATGATAGCAATTCTGTGAACTTGACCAGTGCATAACACCAAAGACAGGTGCAGTTGAAGCCATCAAATTGATTTTGTAAAGGAAAATAGATTGTCTTGGATTATGAACCAAGGCTCTCAGTGTAGCTAATATGAGAATATAAACCTGGAGGGATACTAACAGGAAAATTTTACTTTTGTTGTGCTTGACTAACTTTTGTGATTATGTCGTAAAGACGGGGGGTGAAAATTTGTGAAGACTGTGACTAATACATAAAACAGAAGTAGGCATAAGTTTTAATTTTAAAAGCAGTAGGCTAAAATTTGAAGACAATTTTAAAGTGAGAAATTATGGCAAAGATAACTGATAATGTTATAGTTTGATTAGACCTGTAGATTGTTGTCCACTGTAGAAATGGACAACACTAAATGCTAAGATGCACCCATCTGTTGCTGTTGACTTTTACTCCCTTTTTACAGTATGGGTTTAATAAGTGTGTGGTGTGTGAACATTAAATGATATGCACAGTATGAATGGGAATATGCACTAACAGTTACTTCTTAAAAATACACATTATGTGTTAGTAGGATCAGCATGTAGAGGTGAGGAAAACTCATTACTGTTTTTAAGACAGAACTGGGGTTCGATGAGGTTCCCAGTCTCAGTAGAAATGTTTGAATGTGTTTTTATCACCTTTATCACCTGAATCTCTTTCCATTACACACAAGGGGGGGTCTCCTCTCGCCCCTCTTGGCCCTTCGACTCCAAGCAAGGGTCTCTCTCTCCCGTGGGCTGCAGTAACCAGGACAAAGGTTCCCTTCACCACCTCATATCACAAAGTGCAGGGGTCTTCATGACAGTCCATTTCCTCAGGGAATTTACCCCTGAGTCAGAACGTCTCGGGCAGCTTTCAGTTGAAAGCCTTTGCCTCAAGAGTTCTATCAGAGCTCCTGTGCTCTGTCTCAGACTGCCAGCTTGGCAGCAGCAGCGGGGGAGGACAAGGTCAGCCCCTCTGCATTCCGTCTGGCTGTTCCAGTTCAGCTTCAGGACGTCTCTGAGCTTCTCAGCTCCTCTCTCTGGTACTGCTGCATTCCAAGACTCCCCTTAAGTAGGGGTCCACCACCCCTCCTCTCTAGGAGGTGTCAGAGGGGTTTTGGGGGATTTTTGATTCAGTTCTTACCCCAAAACTCTGTCCGTAGAGCTTAGTTCTCTCTCTCTCTCTCTCTCTCCCCATTAGAGTGATCTGTCTCTCTGCTTAGCTGCATGCTTGTTTCTGCTGCTTCTTATCTCTTGGCTTTCTGCTACAGTTCTTTGCTCACTGCTGCTTTTGCTGCTGCTCCTGCTGCCCACTCACAGTGGAGAAAAACTCCCAGCTTCTCAGTTACAGACCTCGATCCAGTTTAACACTGTTTCCGAGTTTCTGCAGCCGCCAGCCGGGGCCTGGGGGTCAGGGGCCCCCAGCGGGGCTCCTGCCCTTCCTCATGGCTTCACAACAACATGACCACTCTCCTCTTCAACTACTTCATCATCCTTCTTTTCCTGTCTGGTGTGATATGTTTAAATTTTGCAGGAGTGAGGATTGGGTCAACACCAAGAGAGACACCACCCCCTCAGGGGTTACTATTTTTTTTAACTCCGGGGGGGAAACACTTTTTTCCCCACCACACTTTTTTTTACTGAGTTGTTGGATTTTGTTGGAGTTACCTTTTAAGAATTAAGTACTGCTGATATTGTTGCTGTGAGTTTTGAAGATATGTGAAAGACTGATTCATTGGTTCATCAACACATTCTTAATGCTAATTGAGAATTTTCCACAAAAAGTGACAAATTCTTATGTGTTATATCCATAAATGGCATATGAATAGCAGTTTTCAACTCAACATAAGATGGGTTATTTTTAAGTAAAAAGATTTATTTCCTCCCAAGTGAATTTAAAGAGCAAACAAAACCTAAAGCTTGTTCTTTGGAATTTTAAGGACATAATGTGTTTCTCAGAAATTGACAAAGAAAAAAAAATCCTATCAATTGTTTCGTTACCTACATGCCAAATGCTACCCTGAATTTACATGGTGAAGAGAATTTTGGTACCTCATATCAGCTTCCTTAATCAGCCTGCCCTCTTATACATAGCATGAAGAAAAGGACAAGAACTTTTCTAGGCTTGAACAAAATCTTAGTCAGAGTTACAGGAATTTCAGGTGCTTTCTGATGTAATTCTATGTGCCACAGTAACTATTTATCTTCTAACAATTTTCAGGAGTAGCTTCTGTGTGTGAATATCTTTGAGGTTTCAGTATGTTTCTTTCCATTCAGTACTACCAGTTGGAACTGATGGATCAGTTTGCTTTTTCCTTACTTGTACAACTGTGTCCTTGATATCAGAAACTTGGCTATATCCAGAAGATTGCAAAAAATTGCATCTATCTAGTCTAATCTAATCTATTATAATAAATACAACGTTTCTCAAGACATAATATGATATGTATGGTAAGGTAGTCTGCATATGCTGTGGGGATAGTAACTTCCCTTTCTTTCTAAAGTATCTCCAGGATGAGGAAGAAACCTTAAGGGAATATGTTCCAGCCAGGTTCATTTAGAAATTTTCCTTGTCCTTTCCATAAAGAAGATACTTTTTTCAAGACGAGTTAGAAGAATGTTTTGATACTAGAACTAAGGACACAAAGGTTATCTAGTCCTTCAAAGTCTACAGATACTGAATTAACTTTTTTTCACTTTGCTTCTCTTTTCTGAAATAGAGTATCAGAACAACAATTTTTTCCTTAATTTTTTCTAATAATGCCTTTGTATTTTCTTGTTTTGACCAAGAGTTGCTCTTTAGAGAGTTAATTCATGCTGGAAGGAGCTTGGTTAGTGCCACTAACTCTTGCTGTTCCTGCCTCTGAAAGCAGTCGTCTTTCCACTCTGCCTGCAGAGAGCAACCACCTTTGCCATCATTTCAGCTTCATTGCCTAGAAAGCATTGTGAGAGCTCACTATAAACTGAAACTGATCCCAGGGTAACAGAATGATTTTTTTTCACACATGATTTAGTCCGTGACTACATTTCGTACAGCTTTACGACAGGGCAAAAACCTTATTTGTTTCGAATGGTATGACACAGAAGGAGAATAATCCTCTTTTTTTTTTTTTTCCTTAATGTTACAATGCAAGTCTATTTAATTCAAAGGTGTTCAGATTCTTGATTGTTTATAGTTTCAATAACTTTCAAATTAGGACTGTTTCTACAATGAGCTTATAATGGCAAAATAGAGCTTTCTGACACTCCGTCATGTCCTCAAGTTGATTTTTTAAGAGTCGGTGATCCTACCCCATATTCCAAGGAACCTGAGAAGAAGGAGAGTAGTGTGTTCAAAGTTTCTATGTTTAATTAAACTAGCAGATAACTGTGTGTGGTGAAAAATAAATTTTAAAGGTTTACGTATATGATGATATGGGCCCCATGATAGTGGCACAAATGTCACTAGATGTGTTGAAGAAAAGATTTAAAAGTAACAACCTTTTTTTGAACTTTAACTATGATTTTTTTTTTTTTCAGAGTACAGACACAGTGTACCTGCAGGTCTGCTAACCAGTTTTGGTTGTGATAGTATGGATTTTTAAAGAAATCTTGTGACTAGGAACTTTAGTACAGAGAATACTGAACTTCTCTGCAAAATGATGTATATTGAACTGTTCTTCTTTCCTTGCTTTTTAAATCATTCTGAGGTAGAAAAAGTCACTGTGTCCTTTCTTAGAGTAAATTAGCATTCATGTTACTTGACCACTGAGCTCATTCCCCTCAGAACTTCCGTTCTTGACAACACAACTCAGACAGGCGGTGTCTGGATGTGCCTTGAAAGTACTATTTGACTTGAATAACTATCCAAAATTTCGAGTAAAATAGGGCATTTTTGTTGGGAGAAAGAAGTGATGAGGGAGTCAACAGTTCTCATTATGAAGCCATATAATATTTGAAGAAATAAAGCAAACAAAACAAAAAAAAATCTTGTTTCTTGAAAAAAGAAGGAATCAAAAAAATAAAGCATTTTTCTCAGCACTTCAGCCCAGCTTGTTTTTTCTCCAAAACCTCCCCAAATTACAATTTCTTCAATCTACTCAGTCTTTTGGCCTGGTCTTATTAACTACATAGTTCAGTTTCTTCATTGTGGTGCATCATTTTATGGCTTGGAATAGATAACACTTTCTCAATCATTGTATCACACTTGTTTCGGGTTGATATTTTTTCACATTTCAACTATTTATATTGTATTTTTATAAAGAAACTGAGAAAAAACCCGCTATAATCTCACCTTCATTTTTCATATTCAACTTCCTATAGTCCAATCCATAATCATAACAAAAAATATGTTATCAAAGGTAACTTATTTCTATGACAATATTATTAATTCTTGGTTTGAGGGTTTAGTTTAACTAAAATGGAATGGTTCCCATGTTTGAAAATGAGATGAAGAAAAATATTAAATGAATTGTACTTTCAGCATGAGACCAGTATTTTAATTTCAAAAGGTAAAATGCAATGTTCAAACTTTTATGTCAGAGGAGATAGGAATGAAAATTGGTCATACTTTCAGATGGCCAACATTTCATTTTCAGAAATTTATTAATCTGCAATTTTTCATCTGTTTCTGGTCATAATCATATACCAGAGGACTACTTTAAAAGCTCCTGGATAATGAGATTTCTTGTGTTGCCTGTCTTACGAGTTGTCAAATTTCTATACGAATCCAACTAGAATTCCTCTTACAGAAAAGAAGATATATTTTTGGATGCAGGTTTAATGGGGAATCATGGAAATTTGCCAATGACTACCGACATATGGTCTTTTGTCCTGGTGTCTATCTGTGGGAGGATCCAACTTCTTATTATTGGACTTTTATTATGTTCACTTTGAGAAGAAGTGGCGTCTGTCAATTGACAACTGAGCCATGGGAAAACAGTAGCAATACAGACATTTTTCCATACATCCATCATGTTCAATATCTCTTTGTTACATGTGCAGAAAAAATGACATCCTACCTAACGAATATTTTTCTGTTTCTTCACTGATGGATGCAATCTAATACAAATGAAAAGCAAAAAAACCCTGCTTGGCAAGCCTAAGCCACCCCAAACCTTGAATGTAAACCTAAAAGGAGGTATATAAAAAAAAAGGGAGTTATGAAAGAGGACTTAGTTCATACCAGTTGTGAACTGATTTTAAAATAGTTGTGAAAAATGTTGTATTATTATCAGGCCAACATAAATTCAGGTTGTGGTAACCCAAGCCACATTAATAGAAGACACTTTGAGTGTGAGTTTCTTTTTAAAGAGAGGAACTACAAAATCTGTCAAAACCCAATTTATTATGATTTTATTGCGTGACCTTCAGTTGTAAATTTGATACTATGAGGGGCAGTATACTTAAAGATATTTCTGAGAAAGCTCAAGCAAGACATACAGTACTGTTGTGAAAACAGATGAGAGTCTGCAGTATGCTTCCAACCTAATAGCTTACTATAGACTTCCCAGGATTGAGTCAAGGCTTTCAAGCTAAAAGAATGAAAATTTACTGGAGTACTTTTGGCAGAAGGAATGATATACACAGCTCTGCTTAACTTCCTAAATTATAATTACTTGTCAGGGGAATACATTGCATGCATTGAGTTAAAAGTTACCATTGCCTCTGAGTTTAATCATGACACAGGATTTTAACGTATTTGCCAGAACAGGCAAGGGACAGAAGCAGTGTTATCCTTGCCTGGAGAGTTCCTACCTGCTTTATGGATATTTTACTTAAGTAAAATGAGTTTCTGTTCTTACATTAAAACTGTAATCGGTAACCAATATGACTCCACAATAGACAAATAAATCCTGTGTCCTAAGAATTCTGCACTCTATATGGAAACAAGGCACAGACATTAATAGAAATTATAACAGAAAGGAAACAAGGAGTAATTCTCACAGACCTTCCAGAATGTCATGGTAGTGACCACTCTGTAGTCTTTTTTTTTCCTCTTCTTTTTTTAAAGGATTTCATGTGGACTTGATTTTTAGGATCATTTTGAAGAGGGAAATCTTAGAAGTCTTGAAATTGTGAAGGTTTTCAGAAAGTATGCGGTTTGCATTGGATGTGCAAACTATAAAACTATGGGAAGGCTCTTTACACTGTTACATTGACAGGCTCTTTAAACTGTTATTCCCGGTTAGGTTGTTGCTTTTCCTGATATTTCTTACAGATGTGAGACTAATGGTTATTCTTTCTGATGCTTCATTTTATGCTGAAGATATTTTTGATGTAATTTAACTTTCAGATTTTATATAGTTTATGGAGCTGAATGAAAACTAGAATTTCTGATCTTTTCGTAACGTATCCTGTTCTTGAGCCTCTTTTGTAGACCATTGTAAGACATTAAATCAGAATTTTTCTCATAAAACCCTCTAATTTTTCAGAATTTTATTTTTCTCTGACAGATTATTAGGAAAATTCCAGGTTGATTGTATTAACTGCAACAGACTTAAGGTCCTAAAGGAGCTACGAAGTCATAGGGTGTTACAAAATATATTTTTTTTGTGAACTTGATGTACAGTATAGAGGTTGCGTTAGTGCTGGATATATTACCTATATTCTTTTTAATTTTTGAAGTCTGTAGGACAGGTAAGATTGTTCCATTGAAGAAAAAGTGAAGGAAAACAGAGCTGTCCACGTCTTCGTTTTCTATTTCTGTTTTGATGGTATAAATTTGTATTTATTTCAGATCTGTATTTATTTCAGATCTGTATTTCTTGTGTTCTTTTGTAGTTAAGTCTGAAAGTCAAATAGGGAATTTGAAGTAAATTGAAAATGAAATAATTTTCAAAGAGTTACAGCATTTTTATTGATCTTAATAACATATATATTGTAATCCATTGGAAAGATTTAATGTGTCTTAGTCATTTTTCTTAGATACTTTAGATTTCATAAAATATGTCTGTTAGGAAAAAAAAATAACTAAGGGTAAATAGAGGAGTGTATCTTTTCATTCAGAAGATTTCTCATTTAAGCTTCTGTGTCACAGACACATTATGAAAAATATTGATTTTCCTGACCTCAGTTGAGCAACATGAAGACTTAGCTTAGATTCATCCCTATTTTAAATTTATCATAAATCTCATATGTGCCAATATTCTATATTTGAATGTTTTGTGCACATTAGCTATGTTGTAAAATCATATTGTATTAAGTGACAGAACACTAAATTTATTGCACAACAGGTTCATCTTAGCACTTCATGCATTATGAATAATAAAACAGTTATTGATCCTAATGAAATATTATTATAGCTTTTTTTTTCATTGTAGAGGGCACTTGCCCAATTGATATTGTACAGATATTTGCTAAAACAGCACTGCCACAGGAAGCTTTCCTTATTCTATAACGAGATTGTTCATCATAATTATGTTGTGTCAGCACACACATATAGGTCAACTTGAGTTCAGAAAAATAAGATTATATTTTGATCTCAGTGCAAGTATATGTTTCCCTCCTTTCAAAAATGATCATAGTTACACATATACACATTATTTACACACAGTAAATAATTCCTATTCTATGAGTTATTTCACCCTATAATTTAGAAAAGAAGAGCTGTCACAGAAAGCAATGAGTATAATGTTAAGCAAACTACATTGTTTCAGTGGCAGTATTTAATCTTAAAAATGAATTGGGAATATATTTACCATAATACTTAGGTATCTATTTATATGTATTTCCTCTTAGGAGTCATTAGTTTTAGTAAGTCTTTGCTGAAGTGGTATAATTTTTTTGTAAAGAGCTGAAATATTTTCAAAAGACTCAGGAAAAAATGTCCTTTTCTGGATATCATCTTCAGTCTTTCTCATAATTGATTTGAATATATTCAATTTCTTTCAAAACATGCCACGAATATCCTCCATTTGGCTAAAAGCTAAGAGGAATAATTTTTAGTTCAGTAGACATCATATTTTTGCATATTATTGTCATTAACACTGAATATAAATTGCCTTCCTTCCTTGCTATGGAGAATGAATTTCCAGGAAACATTTTGTCAAAATTTTTTTTTCTTGAATTATCCAGTGTTCATATATGCTGGGGTTTACGTGATTGTATGCTGTGATCTATTTAGCATGTATGATTTCTCCTTATTCCTTTTGTCTTTACAAAAGGAAGTAAATAGCTCACAAGGGGGAAGAAAGAAAAATGGAAAATGAGCCTAAAAATAATTGCGATTTAAAGCACATATTACACTATAAGGTACTACCTTGTGTATTGTTATTCATAACGAGAGGACATTTGAATAGTGTAAGGAAATTTTAAGTTTACTGCAGTAACAATGATGAAAATGAAGCCTTTTTAAACCATGAAAATCTCTCTGCACTACCTTAAAACAGCCAATTACATTACATTTCATATGGGCTTAAATGAGCTGATCAAACACAGGAGTACTCCATCAGTCCTCATCTTGAACTCCAGTTCTCTAAAGGTTAATGTATCATCCTCCTTTATTGATTTCAATCATTTCAGTTTTTGATAGGTTAATATCTGTATTGGCAGTAGATTTTAATTTCTTTCTCATTTCTTTAAGATGCAAGAGGCATAATACTGTTCATGAAAAGAAATTAAATCAGGAATAATAATTGTAGAATAATTACTCTTCCTTCCCTGCCTCCATTTCTTTCTCCCTTCAATAACTAACTAACTAAATAAATGAATAAACAAATAAAATAAATAAATAAATAAAACAGGAACGTTGTGTTCCGGGAGAAAAATAACAGACAAGCCCATATTGTACCACTTCACCTTTAGCTCATCACAATTTAATATGTAAATTTATTAGCACTCACTTCATTTGAAAAGATCAGGGTTATTTCAGGCTACAGAAATACATTGAATGGAGATCTCATTTTAATTAGTCTATATTTCCCACTAGTGGAACCTGTAGTTCTCATCAGTTCCCAATCTATTTTGGCTAGAGAAGCTTGCACATTCCAAACTTACTCTGATGAAACATGCATCCATCCTAATGGTAACGAATACTGGGGATTTCTACGCATATAGATCTCAGACAGTTGTCTGTACTGACGAACGTCATTTTGAATGACATGTTGCCGCTCTCAGGTTGATTGGATGTGAGCCCAAGGGCATAGGTAGCAGGCAAAGATGATTTTACTAGGACAGTTTGCATAACAAGCAACTGTCATCTCATTAGCAAGCACAGGCATTTTTACCACATGCTGTTTAACACATCATCACACCTGTTCACACTTCATTGTCCCAAGAATTCAGTTAGGCAGCTTGCTGTTGGCTTTATTTTTTCCTTTCTTACTGAGAGTTGGTTATTCAGTGCTGGATTGAGAGGTGTGAGATAGGTGTAGCTTAGGCTTTAAAAATGATGTGCTCCCAATACTTCTCTGAGGCAGGGGTAAAAAAACAGGATTATAGTTTGAATAATAACTACCATCAATGAGTATTTTATAGCTCTTCCCGCTACTTGCTGTTCTTTTGCAAACTGAATTATCTATCCTCCTAGCCCATAAAACTGACCACTTTACCAGTATTTGGATTGACATGTAATGTCTTCTTTTCCTCTTCTTGCTATAAAATGCACCTTGAAGTCCCAGAGTAAGATTTTTCTACAGTAGAAGAGTGAAGGTATCATCATTTTTTACACAAGTCATTCCTTTGGCTTGGCAGACCTTTGTGTACTTATGCACCCTGCACCAACTTCAGCCCTGGGCTACACATCCTGGGGGAAGTCTGTCACTGGTAGACCGGGGCTTTGGCCTACCAGTAGATAAAATGCAACTTGTTACTGCTGCTGAAGTGTCTGGATAGCTAATGAGAGCACACAAGGCTTACCTGGACCCATGATTTAGCTGCTGTGTTGAGAAATAGCTTTCTTTTTCAGCTATAAAGAGCCAAGAGACAAATGAGGTACTGCAGACTAGACAAGCTGAGTCACAGTGTTGGGTGGATGGTAAGAGGGGAAAACATGAGAAGGGTGTTGCAGCTGCTGATTTGGAGAAGGTGGGAAGAAAGAAAATGAGGAAATGTGGGGGAACGTTGATTTTACTATTTAAAGGGATGGAGGAGTACTTTGAAGAAAAGAAGAGGGAGGAGATGAAGGCTGCTTTGATAAATTGAAATTGCTCATGGCCCACCTACTCAGCCAAGTTGTACTGACTGTCCAACTCATCTTTTTCATTTGTTGATGACTGAAATTGTGGAGGAAGCTACACGCACCTTGATTTTCTCAGAATAAGCATGTTAGCCAAGGAAGGAAGGAAGAAAAATGGTCTTCAGTGTGCTACATTGATGGAAGTGTTTCTCACCACTTTTTCTTGGAGTATGAGAAAAGGCAAAGTATCCTTCATACGTGTCTTGCAGTGTTGTGCCAATCTAAAAATGCTGCTTTATTCAGTTCAATTGACGCTTTCATGTATCCTGTTGAATATACAGTACTCTGCAAGTGCTACAGTATCTCTGCATTTTGTCATATCCTAATGATGACCCTTGCTCTTTGACTCAGTTGGTTAGAGCATTGTGCTAATAACATCAAGTCTGCAGGTTCAATCCTCGTTTGATCCCTTTAGGGGCCATTCACTTCAGAATTGGACTCAGTGGTCTTTCTGGGTTCCTTCCAACTCAAAATATTCTGTGAAATCTGGGAGATTATTCAATCAGAAATAGATAGTGTTAACAACTGAGTTCAGTGAATGAAACCTGAATATTCCATTGCTCTTTTACAGAGAATGTGCTGTGTGTTGGTGCCTAGCAAATTCACTTGGCCACCTCTCAGCATGTTGACATAATCAAATAGAAAACATGAGTATAGGATTGCAAGTGACTTACAGTTGATCCTCCTACAAATGTACCATTCTTAATCCTCTTTTTTTAAATAGTTCTTGAAAAGAATGAGTCACTTGCTGTCACTATGATGATACATTTATTATTTCCCAAACTGTGCCAGAGACTGAGACATGCATGTTTATTTCATAAAGAGCCATACTTTGTTTTGTTTCACTGCTATCTTGATGAATATTTGCAAATTTGTTCCTTGCAAATATCTCTGGATAAACAGGATTTAGTTTTTAGTGAAATATCTGTGATATTTCACAGGAATGTTTTAGGAAGAATGTTTTGAAGAATGCATCTCCTCTGTCTCTTTCTTTTCATATGATTTTCATTACAGAAAACTCAGCTATGATGCATCCAAACAGATCAAGGGACCCAGTTATTGCTCACACGTTGTGCACCATAGACTCTTTTAGCACATTTTCAAATGGAATTTCGATGGCTTTTCTCTTGCAGTTAAAACGAGCACTTCTGAAATGTTCCAAAAGCACATTACATTTTTGGTTCACTCGTCTTCATACTGGATCAGCAGGGGGTTGGTAGTTCTAGGATGAGGGTATGAGACTGAAATTCAATTACTGACTGTGGTCCCCATTTAGAAGGAACTGAGCTGCTGCCAGAACTTCAAGACAAATAAAAGACGAATAGAGGATCCAGAGTGGTTTCTGCTTGCTGCAGGGTTGATGCAGTGCTGCTGCCTGCTGCTTCACAATGCTCTGCAAACCTTCTGTTCTCCCTAAGGAAGATGTAGCTCACTGTGTTTAAAAAAAAAAAAAAAAGTCCTCAAGTACAAAATATGACTCTGCATGCAGCAGCATGCTCTGCCTAGAACAACATAAAAGTAAAACAACTCGAACAATGCTCCATTTGCAAAGCTACCAGTGGTGAATGGCGAAGGAGGTGTCATGCTGCTTCTGGCATTGAGTAATGCTGAATCCAGTCTGACACATCAATCCCAAAGCTAAACATCCTGATTGTGAGATGAAGAGGTGGTAGACCTGATAAAGTACACAGATAAAGGAACAAACAAGTGATTCTACTAATAAGGTTGTCCTGGAAACATCTGACTGACAGTCAATCACTTTATAGTATAGAAGCTCAGTCTCACATTTTAATGGTGGGATCTTCTAACATATCCCTTCTTGGAGTGTGTACACAGATTCCTCTCTTGCATGGGATGCCCCTCAATGTTAGTCCTCGAGGCTGAGTGAAACAGATTTGCCCACAGTCTGGTATAGGTAAGTAGCATCAATCTCTACTTAATAATTGTTTTTACTAGCTTTAGTACAATTGCTTTAATACAATTGCTTCAATATTACATTACAATTGTACACTATTCTACATTAGTAGCTATTGTGTAGTAAATAATTCTGATTAAGATCTTTTTGTCTAATCTCTATTATAATAAATATTTATATTTATATAAATATATCTGGGTTTCCATCTTTAATCCTATGGGACAAAGTTTTACAAAGGTTCAATTACACCTGTATAATCCTTTAGTCATAAAACATTGACAAAATCTGGGGCTAAAATCAGATCCAGCTGCATCTAGCCTCCTCTCTGAGGAGTTCAGAAAGTATGGGGGTCATTTCTGCACTTCATGGCTCAGTGGGAGGGCATGTCTAATAGACTTTATTGGAAGCTCCCATTCTGCCCATGACACTGCAGTCCTGGTTTATTGCAAAGCAGCATAAAGTGAACAAGACACTAGCCTTCCTACCCCCCCAGTCTGCTGGCTATGTAGCCTGCGAGACTTGATTTCAGAGAATAAAATTCATCCTTTTTCTTTGTTATTAGGAAAATGTGAATGTTTCAGGAAGGGTTCACACACCTCATCTTTCTTAGCAATGTCCTGCTATTGAGTGTGTACAAAGGCAGCTGTCAAAATTATCACATCCAAACTCACACATCCTCTAATGTGTCACACCATCATGCCATTGGGGACTTTTCCACTTTATGTTTCTTCTACCCTAGGTGGTTATCCTGATTTATTTAGCCCTTTGCTCTTACCTGCCAACCAGTCCTTATGATCCTCAGTTTCTCTTTCACCACAGGTACACAGTATTGACTTTGATTGTGTGTTTCATGTTTCATCCAGGTACAGTGGAAAATCTGGTGGCTGTGAAGAAAATGCAGTATTGTCTGTGAGCAGGCAAAATCCAGAGAACATTATAAATTACATGTGTCTTCATTACGTGATTGTTACAGCTACTCCAGAAAAGAACAAATCTCCCATCTGACCCAGGATTAATTTGTTGAACCCTGATTGATGTCACTGCTATAGAAATCTCCTTCAAAATTGCACTTAGTGCTTGTTTGTGTGCAGCTGGATTGAATCCACAGAGCCACCTTCAAGGTATGAGCCATAAGGACAGGAGGTGATTATATTGCATATTGTAAACATAGAAAAAGATAAATATGTCCAAATATGGTATCTGTTTCTGTGGGTACTTCAGAGGAGGTTGGAAGGCATTTTTATCGTTCCCTTTATTTCCTCTCTGTGTCTTCACAGACCATCACTTTCAAAACACTATGTTTAACAAATAACCAGCATTAATTTCTTCTACTACTCTCAAAAGTATGGTCAAATCGTAACAGTCCTCTGCAGCAGCCACCACGTTCTCTGTTTTACACTTCTACCATGTAGTCAATGTGGTTTGAAAGTGCATTGATGGCTATGGGGAAAGAAAATTGCCTCTCATGGAAGTTGTGCATTATTTTATGGGATTACATGCTAGAAAAACAACCAACTGTGAAGTTACACATGCAGAAGTAAAGACCATGGGATATTTTTATATAAAGCAATAGTACCCTTCTTTGTAAGTATCTCTGATAGGGGTACTAATGCAATACTACTGCCCAAAACATTTCTTGTGCTTGGGAACAGGTGAGAGGAGATATGTCTGCAAATAACACTGATAAAACTGCTCTTAAGAATATTGTACTCAATTGTAGCGTGTATGTTTTAGAAGTGTTCTTTAAAAATTGTGGAAGGTGTACAAAAAAAGAACAAAAATTTTGTAGGAATATAGATGATAGGCTTCAAGCTCAGCGTGTGTAATTTACCAAAGGGAGATTGAGAGACGGCTTGATTATACAGCTTAAGTACTCCCATTGAGGGGGAAAACTGAAAATTTAAGTGTTATTTCATCTAGTACAGAAGAGAACAAGAGCAACCAGTGGCTAGAAGTCAAAGACAGATCAGTTAAATTTTAAAATAAATGACATGTAGTTTTCTTTTTTAAAGGTGAGGTTATTAAACTCTTGGGATCGCTGCTGAATTGTCATTGTGTTACTGTGTGCACAGTGAAAACTTACTAGAAAATACAGTTAGAGCCAACATAAATTATGCTCTAACCAAATGTAAGTTAATGAGCTTAATACAAAACTAAGTAGATGAAATTTAGGAAGTTCTAATGGTCCTTCTGGCCTCAGTGTCTGTAAATCCTGAGTGCTAATTAAGTGACCATTTTTCCTGAGTAAGGTCTTCAGTATCTAACCACAAAGTAAGAACTCATAATTTCTTATGCCCTCTAGAAAAGATACATGTCTCACGTGGGTACACAGTATGCTGGCATGTTAGACAATTTGCATAGCTGTTCAATAGACAAAGTCTTTGTGAGAACATCTCTTTTCCATGAAATAAAATGAAAAACATTTGCCACTTGAAAATTGCAAGAATGTGGTTTGAATGCTGATGAGAGTTGCTCTCTCACATTTTGTATTACAGGAGCCAAATGTGTAACCCAGGAATAGTGCTTGTGTTATGTTTGGTTCAGAAAACTGAACATAGATCCCTCAGGCACTGCTTTTTCAGGCGATCTCATGTGAGACAGAAGCAGCAGGGGGAAAAGGAAAGAAAAAGCTCTTTCTGACTGATCTTCTCCAGACACATTTTTTCAACTGTTAGGAGAAAGGGGGAGTCTACATTTAGCTTCCAAACCAAAATCCAATGGCTCTGAAGTTTTCAGGCTGTTTGGCTAGACCATTTTCTTTCCCACTGAGAAACACTCATAAAACTCGTGTGGTTTATTTGAAGATTAGTGTGGAAAACATTGAACATCTGTCTCTTATCTTCCGACAGCCTGGGTAGAGATTTCAACAAAGTGGCTTGCAAAACTGATGATCTAAACTTGAGCCATTTTATGCTGGCTATATCTGTGCAGAGAGGAATAACTACCAGACATGAGTAACTTTCTTTTTAAATGATCTTTTTTTCAATTAGCCTTTGGAAGACCTCCGCTACATATTGACATCAGTACTTTTTCCTAATATGCCAGAATGATTCACTGCACTGAAAAGAAAACTTAGGGATACAAGTTGAGGGGACAAATGAGCTTGAAAACTCCACAATGAAGTAGGGTTAGGGAGGACACCTCCATGGAGATCTCTCTGCAAAATGAGGGGATTTTCTCTCATTAAGATACTCTGTAGTTTTGAAATGATGAGTTCAGATTTGTCAGTTTCAGATCGTGTAAGAAAGAAAAAGATCCAGATGTGGAAATGTCATTTCTGTTTGACTTGGTTTATGTTTTCTTTGTCCCCTGCTTTTTTCCTTTCACTTCTGCCTTTCTTTCCCCACCTCTCAGGCCTGGAATTTCAGAATATTTTGTGCAGCTGTGAAGTGCAGAAGTAAATGTTTATTTAAGGAAAAAAAAAAAGACAAATACAACTCTCTTAAAGGATTCTTCTGAAATACTTGTTCCAAGAGTTTAGAATACACAAATAATATGACTGTCACTAAAATCAGAAGTGTAAGTGGTGGCTAGGTGTTTCTTATTTTGTACGCTGTGTTTGAATCTTTCTGGGGGAACCATGGGTAGTCTCAGAATTGACACAGCACCATTTGTCTTTACTGAGTTTATTGCTATAAGTGTATCTAGAAGCCCTAACTCAACTTCTTATCCTTGTGTACTCCTCACCTTTGTCAAGGCTTTGAAGGTAACCCTGGTAAGAATCAATATTTGACTTTTGGGGTTACATCTTCTGTTTCCATTTACTGAACTTTAACCTGCTCTGAATGCCTTTATCCTATGCCTGAAATGAAGAAATATCAAGCTTGGGAAGGCAGCAGCTATTGCTGAAGAAGACATATGTACCAGAGATTTCCCTCTGCAGGATATTCAAATTTTTTTAAAGAAAAAATTCCTAAGGTAACTTTTAAAATCTGATTTTTCTGCCACATTATCCATAGTTTTAATCTTTTTCAGTCACGTGTTCTTTCTTTCTTGGAATATTCTTGCCACAGTGTTGTGTCTTTGGTTCTATTTGTTGTTGTTTCCAGCATTAACTAGGACCGGCTTCTACTTTGTTAACATTCTTTTGCCTTGGGATGGTAGCTTTTTTGTGATGTAACTGTGACTGAGGAACTAGGGCAGGGTTGGAATTTAAGTCGGTGTGATTAAGTCACTCAGTATGCAACCTGTATATAGAGGCATGATTATGGGCACCTACCAGTATCTGTCAGGTCACTGCAGTGCCTTGTATTGCAGTTCAGTGGTGCGTTCTAAGATCCAAATCAGGATTTTTTTAAATGAGTTTCCCAATTTAGATACTTTATCCAAGACAGTACAAAATCTACTTTTAAGGCAGTACACATTTCAAATTACTGCAGTAACAGATCATCTGAAAGTGTATAAATCAAATTCCTTTTTATTTTTGGAACTATAAATACCACTGCCACTGTAAAAGCACAGATTGGGTCCACCCCTGCAGGCATAAGTTGCACTTTCTTTTGCTAGTAAGACTCCTACTTCTGCTAAATTCCCAAAAGGGTATTTTGGTCTACTGAAACAATAGGGATGTGATGACAACTCAGAGATAGTGCCTTCAGTTCAGTATTGAAAACAGTAGAAAACATATCTCTGATTCTCGTACAGATGTTAGCCAATTCCACAGGAATACCAGATCATTTGGTATATTTGCAGATCTGCCCAGTTGTGAGGGGAAAATGTGATTTCTTCTAACTCCCATTATCTACTTCTTCTGTCCACTGGGTGCTTGTGGCTGCAGGCAAGTCTCAAGCACTAGCTCCCTTAGATTTTCTGTAAACACATATGGTTTTCATAGTGATATTTTAGAATGAGATCATCATAGTGGTAAAAGCATTGCATAAAATCTTCCTTGTCACTAAACATATCATAAAATGTGGATGATTTCAGAGCAGGCAAGCAATTAAAGGAAAAAATGGTGAGCTATTTTTAAACATCTGGTTTTTAATTTTCTGTTTCTTTTCTGCTATTTTAACAGCCAAGACTGGAAGGTAGCAATTGCAGTACTTGTTTCAATTGTGTGCTTTAAAACAGCTGGTAATCGATTTTAACTGTAATTATTGGCTTCTTACCAGTACTTACAGCTGTATGGTTAAGATTGCTGCTTTGAACCTCATTTTTGGCATTTATCTATACTGTTGTATTACTTTCCTAAGTACCTTTTCATCAGTTTTATTTAGATCTTGCACTGAGATATAATTACTCGAAACCAAAAATTCTCTATGGACTGATTTCCATAAATTACAAATATGTTATGTATTATTTTACCAGACAAAAGGTCAGCAAGCCAATTTGCTCCCCTGCTAGAGAATGTGCTACAGATTGGACAATGACCCTCTGCAAAAAACTGGTTTGGCTGTTGTAAATCTTGTCCTTTATTATAGGTAGAATAATGCTTTGACTGATTGTGGAATGGAACTAAAAAAACTGTCAAACAAAGCATTCAAAATTTCCTGTAGTTCCTAGAGGATATGCTGTGAATGACTAACCTTTGCAACAACTTGTGAAATAGGAGTGCACACACACTTATTTTGAGAGATCATTGGCACAGATTGATAATCCTCTTTTAAAATGTTTTAAATCTGCTCTGGTTATTACTCTGTTGTTATCTGCTGAAAGCTTATATTCATTGGAAGGCAATCAGTCATGTGAGTGAGGAATTCAGGATCAGACCCTGTAGAGACAGAAAATTATTTTACTCTCAGCTGACTAAAATATCTTTGAGTACAAGGACTGGGTTGAGAGGATATGAGTTTAGAAAAAATGAATTTGTTGTTCAGACACTGGAATGGGATTCAATTTCCCATTCTGCCACTCAGCACCTCAGTTCCTGAGCTCTCCTGCTGTTGAATAGATAATAGCACACATTCATCCCCGCATTTAGTATGTGCATGTTACCTTGCCATGCACAGTGTGCTGCTGATCTTGTCAGCTGAATGCATTGATATAATACAAGTGACAACACTGATAGCAATAATAGTGGGAAAAAGGACTGACAGACCCAGTGAGGAGCAGAGCCCTGAGAGATGGAGGTCCACTCTAGCAGCTCACTTCTTTGCTCTGTACCAGCAAGAGATGGGCAGAAATGTCAGAGGTGAATGAAGAGACAGTGGGGGTAGCCTGTGAAGGCTCTCAAGGTGAGCATCTGTGTCTCCCCATGGCCTAGGTGTGATGGAGGCACGTACAAACCCAGCAATCAGCTTCTTCTCCTTTAACAGGGCTTGCCCTCCTTGTCCATACTGCCTCCTGTGGTGACCTGGGGCATCAAAGTCACAATGTCAAGACAAAGTGACCACGTAGATCACAGACAGCTGAACAATAAGTCGTGGTGTTTCTGCTATTAAAATAACTATTTTTTTTTATTATTTCAAATTAAAGCACATAGCATTATTCATGGGAGGATTCCTCCTATTTCTCCCAGCAGCACTTTGGCATTTTAAGACTTCTTTGGTTTTATAAAAAGCCCAGATGCTGATACAAAATTACAATATTAATTAGCATAATAGTTGGATGGTAGAAGTCTGTGTCATTGACAATCCTGTCTTCTTGGTTTCAGTTCTGAGCTGAGAGTCCTGCAGAGCAGATCAAAGTGCCAAAATGAGCCCAGTGGTAGAGCAGCTCCTAGTTGGAGTGCTTTAAAAACCTTGTCTTGCTCTGAGTGACAACTGATAAAAATGTTTTCTCATGCCCCAGAAGCCTGACATTGTCAGAGGTCTAAAGGATGGTACTGTGTTAGTGTTATAGAGCTGAGCTTGGCCCTGCAATTGCTGCTGTAACAAGCAAGCTGTGAGGCTGCCTCTGACGCCTCTTTGTCTTCCTTGCTCTGGTGAATCTTTCATGTGCTGTTCTCCCTGATTTTCCTCCCTCCTCGCTGCTTTACTAATTAAAATTCTAATCACTCTGACAGCCAGAGCTAGGGGGAAAAAAAATCATTCTTCCATGCTGCAGAAGGTAATTTCAAGGTGTTTTAGCTGCCAAAGAAACGAATGGAAATTAGACAAAGAAACTGGTTGTCAGAAGGGGGTGAGTTAGCTGCTGTGCCCCCTTCTACTATAATAAAATATTAAACGTCTAAAGGAAAAAAATAAAACAGGATTCATTGTAAGCATTATTGCCATATATTTCGAGATAATATAACCTGATTTACCTTTCTGAGTAAGGAAAGTTTTGTATGTGTTTATTAACATCAAAATAATTTACTTACCTTGTAGTGAATGTAATGTCAAAGATTTAACTTGGTTTGATGTGTGATTGCTGAGGATATGTATCACTTGCTTTTGTGAGCTGTGGTTGAGAATATTCATTGAAAATGTATTCTGCAGGAGCCTGCAGATACTTATTTAAAATGATAAACAGTTCTTGATACAGTGTGGCATGGTTCAAGATGCAGATATTGTAATATTATAATTTATAAAAGGTAAAATATTATGGTGGTCAAATGTCACCAGTTGCTTTTTCACGCATTTTCCTGGCTTGGTAGAGGTAATTTTTAGACCTACATATTTCTTCAAAATGTATGCTTTTGTAATGCAGTTTAATAAGACACAGTTGTGTTAAGATTCAAAAAAAATGCTCTCTATTGTACAAATATATGGACTGAACAGGCACATGTATACTTGCTCACAAAGGAGCATACAGACATACAAGAGTGTGTGTATCTCTGCCCTCACTGCTCCACCAGATATATCTCACAAACAGGGTAAATTAAATGTCTCAAGAGTTTGTAGCAATTCAGCTCATAGAAATCCTGCACCAGCTTTTAGCTATTGCTCAGACTAAATCCAAAGCTTACTGAGGTATCAACAAATACATGGTTCATTTCTGTTGCTTCTCTTCTGTTTCAGCTCTCACAATGAGGAACTAGAGGGTTTTACAGAGAGTCAAATATCATGTTATTTAGAGCCAGAGCTTTTTAACATTTGAACCTTTTTCTCCAGCCTCAGGCTAAAAAGGGACAAGGATGATGATCATACTTTGAGTGTTGGAACTGTATTGTGTTCTGCTAGTTGTGTCAGAACTGGTTTTGGATGATGTGAAAATGCTTCTGCAACTCCAACCTTGCAATCAGAAGAGCTACAGAATTTTGTCTTTCTGCCTTGCGTCTGTAGTTGCTTGCAAGGGTGGGTGTTTCAGGAAATGCATATCCTCTTCCTTATCATCCTCCCAACCTTTTTATAAATGTACCATGACAGAATTGTAACACTTAGTTCTGCTATTTTGACAAGTCTTCAACAACTTTGCTGGAGGCCGTCATTTGTCTTTTACTGATGGATGAAGAGCATCCTCTCCTCAAAACTGTTTCCTTTTGCTTGTCATTCCCACAATGTCTTCACTTGTGCAAGATTTCAAAGCAAAAGAGGGTCCCAGTCTCATCTTGAAAATGCTGAGTGACTAGTGGATCTTTGCTTTCTGGAACAGATACTATCTGATGGAGGTAATGCATGCTTGCTACAATCACTTTAGAAAAACCCTTATGAGACTCTTGTCCAAATCCAGCTAGTTCCACTTGAACAGTTCACTCAGCCAGATGAAATTTTGCCACAACCACATGGTTGAATGTATTCTTAATCAAGGAGTGACAATCACTGAATGTGCAGCATACAGTGGTACTAAAAAAGGAATTGTTCTTCATTCTGCACAACAAACCTCTTCTATTTCTGAAACTCTTTCATTTTCACTGGAATAATAAAAAAAGGAAAATAAGAAAAAAAGAAATCATGTACAATCCTTCATTCTTCCCCATGGTGAAGTGAAGTTAAAACAGAGGAAATTCAAACCTCAGAGAGTTTTTTCCACATAAATTTATGAATAATTTTTTTTCTTATTCTTCACCGTACTTTATTTTCCATAACAAAACTTTTCAAAAAAATGGACATAAATACATGCATAGAAGAGGAACGGGGAAGTCAAAAATTTTGGTTATGCAAACTAATTTGTTTTCAAGTGAAAGTGCTAATATTGACACAGAACTTCGTTTACTTGGAGAGTCAGTGATTCTGCCCTTACATGCAGGTTTTACAGAATGAATGTGTGCAGTTATCTTTGAAAATGTCACTTTAATAGTAAGAATTAAAACTCTGTGGGAAGGGGTTTAGATCACGCCTTTATCAAGGACTCAACACAATAAGTTAATCAAAAATCTGTGGCTGTGAGGCAGTGATGTGTCTTTAATTGAAAAAAGAAAGAAGACTGATTTTAAAAATTTACTGTGACCATTTCAGGAAGGTGTTTATTTTGTCTGATCTGATTCATTCATAATGAGTAAAAATTTTCATTTACATTATAATAAAAAACAAGGATAATGGCGACTGAGTTGTGGTCAACTGATTCATCTCTGATATCACAGTTCTTACTTCTAACAATGTATTGTTTCATGTTTGCCTCTGAAATCAAATCATAAATTCTACCTAAATAATACTGGGATTTATTATGCAAGAATAAGTTTTTAAGAAAATAATTATTTACCAGCATTATCTTCTTGGCATTCTCGGTAACATGATTAGGGTGGTGTGGACAATTGATGTCAAATACAAAATTTTGTTGCACTAGATCAGGTTCTTAGATGGTGCAAATCTGACATGGATGTAGTTTTTATGTATATATCAAATGATCTGTTCTACTATATTTGTCTTAGGGATACCAAGAACACAGTGTGTTAAACCTTTAAAGGATCATCATGGCTGGACTTCGTGAACGAAGATTAGGGAAAGGTCTCTACCCACGTTTGACACAAGTGCACTGGTGGCTAAAAAGGCCAGTACGAGACAGGCATGTCCGGTTGCAGAAGGCACAGCAGAAAGACTCCTTAGGTGGTAAATTCTGCAAGACACGATTCTTTCTGCGTTGTCTTTTCTCCTCGAGAGTGATCCTGCGGGTGTTCTCAAAGGCATCAGCAGCGTTATAGATGGTGTGTCTCCAGGTCTCCCGGTTGGAGTCCAGAGAAGACCAGTTATGGTGATCAATATGGTCAAGGCTGAGATGTTGTTTCAGGGAGTCCTTGTATCTTTTCTTTGGGGCTCCTCTCTTGTGGCAGCCAGTGGCAAGTTCACCATAAAGCAAGATCTTAGGGAGGTGGTGGTCCTTCATCCTGGAGACGTGCCCTGCCCAGTGCAGCTGTGTTCTCAGCAACATGGCCTCAATACTTGTGATTGCAGCTTGTTCTAGAACAGATGTATTGGTCACATAATCTGACCAGTGGATGTTTAGGACTGTACGGAGACAGCGTTGATGGAAGCGTTCTAAGAGTCGCAGGTGGTGGTGGTAGATGACCCATGATTCAGATCCATATAAAAGAGTAGACAGCACAATGGCTCTGTAAACACTGATCTTTGTACTTTTCTTCAATTGTTTATTTCACCAAATTCTTTTATGAAGCTTTCCGAAAGCACTATATGCCTTTGCTAACCTGTTTTCTATCTCGCTGTCAATCTTACCATCCGAGGAGATGAGGCTGCCTAGGTAATTAAACTGCTGGACTGATTTGAGCTCTGATTCACCAGTGGTGATATGGGGATGGTGGAAGACTTCTTGAGGTGCAGGTTGATAGAGAACTTCTGTTTTCTTTAAACTGACTTCCAATCCAAAGAGCTCAGCAGTGTCTGCAAAGCAGGATGTTAAACGCTGCAGAGCTGCTTCTGTGTGAGCAACAAGGGCAGCATCATCAGCATAAAGCAGCTCCTGGACAAGATCGTTTAAGATCTTAGTGTGGGCCTTCAGTTGCCTTAGGTTGAAAAGCCTTCCATCAGTACGATATCGAATGTAGATACCATCCTGATCATCGAGGTCTGCCATGGCCCTTTGGAGCATCATGCTGAAAAGGAATGTGAATAGGGTTGGTGCAAGAAAGCAGCCTTGTTTCACACCATTGGTTATTAGAAAGGGGTCAGAAAGTGTGTTGCCATATCTGACTTGGCCATGTTGATCTTCATGGAGTGAGATGATCATTTTAAGGAACTTGGGGGGACAACCTAAACGTTCCAAAATCTGCCACAGACCTTTCCTGCTCACAGTATCGAAAGCCTTGGTGAGATCAACAAAGCTTACACAGAGACTGTCTGAGAACAAACACCATGTCTGTGGTGCTCCTGCTGGCTCTGAAACCACATTGGCTTTCAGGTAGAATTCCTTCTGCTATAGTGGGTATTAGTCTGTTCAAGAGTATTCTTGCCAGGATTTTGCCAGCAATGGAGAGCAGAGTAATACCACGGTAATTTGAACAGTCAGATTTAACTCCTTTTTTCTTATACAAGGTGATGATGACTGCATCTCGAAGGTCTGATGGGAGTTTGTTGAGTTCCCAACAGCGCACCACAAACTCGTGAAATTTAGCACGAGTGCTGGGCCCCCATGTTTCCAGACTTCAGGTGGAATTTCATCAATCCCAGCTGCCTTGCCGATTTTCACCTGCTGTATGGTCTTGAGGGTTTCTCCCAAATTGGGGGCAGTATCCAATTCATACTTCATCGGTTGTTGTGTGATGGACTGAATTGCTGAGTCTTGGACTACACGGTTGGTACTGAGAAGGGTCTGAAAGTGTTCAGACCATCGATTCAGAATGGAGGTTTTATCTGTAAGAAGCGTTTGACCATCTGCACTGAGTAGAGGACTTTGAGCTTGGTATATAGACCCGTATGCTGTTTTCAGGGCTTCATAGAAACCTCTGTGGTCACCCATGTAGCGCACAATTGTGTTTTTTCAGTTAGATTGATCCACCACTTGTTCTGGATGTCACAGAGTTTCTGTTGGAGCTTGCTGCAGGCAAGACAAAAGGCTGTTTTTCTTGCGTGACGGGAAGGCAGTGCAAGGTGTGCTTGGTGGGCGGTTCTCTTCTTCCTCAACAATTCCTGGATCTCTTGATTGTTTTCATCAAAACAGTCTTTGTTCTTCTTGAGGAAGAACCCTAAGGTTTCTTCATAAGACTTCTGGATGCTGTTTTTAATATGACGCCAGAGTGTTTCAGGAGAGGTATCTGTAGAATCTGAGGAATGGTTATCTAGCCTAGTTTGAAGATTAACCTGGAATTTGTGTCTCAGTGTGGCTGATTGGGGATTGTTAACTTGGAGTCTCCTCCTTGGGATAGTTGATGGTCTGTTTGGCATTCTGCGCTGGGCATCACACAGGTGTGGGGGACATCGTGGACATCTCTCCGTCGCATCATGACATAATCAATGAGGTGCCCATGTTTGGATCTGGGGTGCATCCAGGTTGTCTTCAGACTATTTTTCTGTTGAAAGATAGTGTTAGTAATGGTGAGCTGTTGCTCCGCACAGAATTCTAGCAGAAGGCAACCATCATCGTTGCAGTTTCCAACACCATGCTTGCCTAGTATTCCTTTCCAGACTTCAAAGTTCGTTCCTACTCTGGCATTGAAATCACCAAGGATAATGATCTTATCATCTGCAGGAGCCTTCTGGGTACAGCGGTGCAGGTCAGTGTAAAATTTATCTTTTTCAGCAGGGTCAACTTGGAGAGTTGGGGCATATATACTAAAGAGGACAGCATGTTGCACAGTGTGTTAAACCTTTAAAGGGTAGTTCTATATTAAATATGAATTCAGCAAAAATTATGCGATATTCTTTTTCTTGCAAAACATGGATTTAGACTCACTGAATTCTTAACGCAGAAAGGTGGAAAAATAACCCAGCAAAGTTGTAAAGAAAAAGTTTAAGATGATATTTGGAGAAACAGCAGAGGAATCTTTCAAAACTCTTGATCAGCCTGGTATTTCCAATGAGATATAGAGATATAGTAGGTCTAGTGTTCCTAGGAACCTCTGGAGGTCATGTTTCGCAGCCTGTTGCTCAGAGCTGGGAAAGATGAGGCAAGATAGGGCAAGTCAGCTGTGGCCTTGTCCAGTGGAGCCTTGGAAGCTTCAAGAGTGGAGCTTTCACCCCCTCTCTGCCTCAAAACTCAATCTGAGCTTACAACTCCCTTTCTTTGTAGGTGTGCCTGGCCAGGGCTTCCTCAGTCCCTTTGGCTGGGGACCTTTCACCTTTGCATAAAATAAATAGTTGTAGAGCTGGAAAGAGGAAATGGATCTCAGCAGTGGTGGCTGGGTCCTCCGTATAATAATTGTTTAATTGTTTATAAACAAGGAGAGAACAGCTACACCATGACTTGAAAACCTGCTCCTCTTTGAATACCTCTGTAGTCTCTTGGAACAGAGGAATCTAAATACCTTCAGGTAAAGGTGGGATTAAACCCACACAGGACAAGAGCTCTACTCACTGGACTATTAAGTAAAACAGCCCTACTACTGTTCCCTCCCATTCTTGGAAATTATGTCATTTCATTGCTCTTGTTTTTCTTATGAACTGGCCAGAAATTATATGTTTCCCTGTGGGTAAAATGTAATATTAGCATGAAGCTGTATGGGAGGAGTGGGAGCAGAGGAGTAGAGTTGCAGGACAAAAAACAAAGAAAAATAGTACATGAGCTTTATTTGAATATATCAATTGCATATTCATTACACCCCCCACCCCCCCGTTTGGCCACCCATCTGAAAAATCCATTATTTGCACAGCCATAATCAGGGCTACTTCCATATCCATATTCTCATAAAAAGAGACAGTTCCATAATGAATATTTAAAATCCGACTTTTTAAATTCTCTGCGTAAGTTTGCTCAGTATCTGAAATTATGGAGAAAGAAATCTGTACATTTGTGTCAAGTAGCGGTTGCAAGGAAGGATTTTGGCAGCATTTCATGCAGCAGTTTCTGAATTCACCTTCCCTTCATTTCCTCTCTCAGCAGCCAACAAAATGAGTTGACACAGGGCGAATGCCTGCCAAAGAACTTTAACAGGAGGCAGTTTTTAATTAACAGAGGCCAAAGAAGGTGATAACCCCAAGGGTAGCAAGGAGAAATTAACATGGAAAAGCAGTTCCACGCTTCCGTGGGTCCCAAAAGGCCATTTGTATTAGTGGTGTCTGTTCTGATTGAACCTTTTCCATGTCTTTTTATTGATTCCCTTGTCAGACTCTAACAAAAACACTGCTGGCCGTCAGTTGTTTGCTCGTGGTGGCAGTTTATGGCTCTAAACAGCCTCCCTGTAAAACATTCAGAATGGTGAGGTCTGTCAATGTGGTTAGCATTTCCCAGAAATGATTAATTTTCTTAGACCTAGAATAAAACCCAACAAAGTCAAAACTAAAGCCTGCTGAAATTAAAGAAGTTCAGTCAACAGTTTCTGTCCAAGTAACTATTTCATGCTAACAATTTTTTGCCTGGCTTAGAGTAAAATGTTTTAATTATTAAACTTTTTTGAAGTGAGATTTCAGAGCAGATAATCATGTTGGCTGTTTCAGAAAGAATTTAGACATTTAGCATATCTGGCACTTGTGGAAAGTATTTTTTAAAAAATAATATCCTCTGGATAAATATTTCAAGTTTCTCTTCCTGGGATGAAAATGAATAATAGATAAAGCTTGTAAGAGCTTGAGGAAGAACCTGCCTAGCAAGCAAATATAAATACGTAAAAAAAGAAATGTAATAAATAAATAAAAAGCTGGCACCTTTATGTGTATTCAACTAATGCCAAAAAGGTGGAGGACCATTCTTTACAACAGCTCAGGAAAATCCATGCTTATTTTTATATCTTTCTGCTGCACAGTCAACTCCAGATAATACAGAGCATAATTCAATAACATTTGAACAGCTATACAGAGGAGTGCCCAGTACTTCCATTCCTGCTTGTTAGAGGCAGAAAAAGATTGTCATTGTACAAAAGGAAGCACTGTTCCCATTTTCCTATTCAGAGTTGGGGTCTAAATATTGCTGTTCATTTCATTAACTGATTTATTCAGAGAAAGTGTTATCCCATTCCACTTAAAAGACTGTCATTCTTAGTCCTTCAGACGCATTAACTATTTGAGTACACAGACTTTGTCCTTGGAAAAGCATACACAGCTTCCATTGATTTCAGTGGCAATGACACCTTTTTTCAGAGGTCAGCTGCATGAGCTTCAATAAGATGAGGGTCTGAGTCTTGTACTTCCACCACAACAACATCATGCAGAGCTACAGACTTGGAGCAGGGTGACTGGAAAGCTAACTAGTGGAAAAAGGCCTTGGGGTGCTGATTGACAGCAGCTGAACGTGAGCCAGTAGTGTGCCCAGGTGGTCCAGAAGGCCAAAGGTATCCTGGCCTGTATCAAAAACAGTGTGACTAGCAGGACCAGGACAGTGACCATCCTCCTGTACTTGGCCCTGGTGACATCACACCTCAAGTGCTGTGTCCAGTTCTGGGCCCCCCACGACAAGAAATATATTGAGGTGTTGAAGGGTGTCCAGAGAAGGGCAATGGAGCTGGCGAAGAGGACGGAGCACAAGTCTTATGAGGAACAGCTGAAGGAGTTGGGGATGTTCAATCTGGAGAAAAGAAGGCTGAGGGAAGACCTTATCACTCCCTACAACTACCTGAAAGGAGGTTGCAGCAAGGTGCGGGTCAGTGTCTTCTCCCAGGCAATCAGCAACAGGATGACAGGACATAGCCTCAAGCTGTACCAGGGAAGGTTCAGTTTGGACATTGAGGAAGAATTTCTTCAGAGAAACAGTGGTTAAACGTTGGAATGGACTTCCCAGGGATGTGGTGGAGTCACCATCCTTGGAAACGTCCAAGAAACAACTAGATGTGGCACATAGTGTTATGGCTTAGTTGATATGGTGGTGTTTTCTCAAAGGTTGGACTCAATGGTCTTGGAGGTCTTTTCCAACCTTAATGTTTCTGTGACTCTATGACCTTCAATACATTCCCAGAACTGGTATAATTCGGGGATCTATTTAAACTTTATAATTTGTAATTAAGCCTCAGTACTATTATAGAAGAACTTTCTGCAAATCATCTGACTTGAACAGTGTCACTAACTGCCAACTTTCATTAAATTGAATATTACTGCCATCACTGTTAATATTACTATTATTTGTACTATGATCCAGAAAACATAGCTCAGAAATGGACTAAGATTTATTGTTTATCTCACATAATTAATTGTCTGCTTTTAAATACAGCATCCTTTGCTTGCTCTTTTTGGAGGTATTTTTACCCCCTCAAAAGAGGTCATCCAAGGTACATGGTGTCACTGATAACTTGGCTTGCCAAGAATAAAATGGCTAGGTTATACAGCTGTGTAACAAGGGCTGTTTGTTTGTTTATTTATTTATTTATTTTATTTTTAGGATAAATGGCAATTGGCATTAAACAATAGGAGCTATGGCAACAAATAAGACTAGTGCAGAGAGAGAAACTGCAGATATGATGTCCATTGTACATTGGAACACATGAGACTTCATAGCTACTGTTTGTTATTTGGCAAAACATATTGCCAGAGACAAACATCTCAGCCCAGAGAAAAGAGAGCTGTTGAGCTGTTGATGTGTTAGATTTTTTTTTAAGTCTTTTCTAGTTTCCAATTAGAAACCCTACATAGTTTCTACATTTAAAAAAAAAAGAACAAAAAACCCCTAATGTATCTAGGCTGGTAGTGTTTGTTATTATCTCTGTATGTCACCATTTAAATCAAAACAATAAACACTGAGAAAACATTAATCTCCTCTTGTCCCCTCCTTAAAGCAAATCTCACAGAAAATACTGACAAATGATATTTTAATTGGTTTGACCTCTAACGTGATTAAATAATTATGAAACCTCTTCTCTTTAGCAGCCAGTTGACGTACTTTATATTCTTTCCTCAAAGAGTAGCTGTTTGCAGCTAGTAGTGGTGTGATTGATTTTTCCATATCAGATACATTGTTATGGTCTATTGCTTCCATAGCAAACCTATAACATCTGTCTTCAAACTCAGACTGCAGTCCTGCACTACTCTGTGTTACTTTATGCAACCACATCCTTCCATTACAAGTATGAGTGGATTAATATTGATTTTTCCCTCTTGTTCAAGACGGAAGGTCCATCTTAACAGCAATAAATTACACAGCTGAAACATGAGAACCTACTTGGTCCTTCTTGGTCTTTATGCTCAGGATTATTACTTTGCCTTGATACCAATTTCTGATGTTTTTAACCCATTACAAGGCTGAAATTGAAAGTTGTGCTCAGGTTTAAATACTTGTTTGGCTTATGTCGGCAGTAGCAATTCGCAGTCCCTCGTTCTAGTAACAGCTCATAACTCTAATCACAAATTGGTAAGAGCAATCTACCACAGTTTGCAGGCAGACAGGCTTGGAAATAAAACAGCAAAGAACAGCATTAGAGCAGGATTGTCTAGCAGTGAGAACAGACTACTGTTCAGAAACAAAGTTTCATGAGGGCAGCAGAGAGAGGGTAACAAAGCACAGAAACAGTGCTGTTGAAAGTATGAGGATGCACTGAATTAATAATGCACCTTTTCTGAGTGGTGATCAGATCAATGTCTGTTAGGATTTGGTTATTAAAGTTATTAGCAATGCCTCTGCCCGAACTAAGGTACAAATGAGACCAGATGCCGAAGTCACTAGTATGGGTTTTATTTAATGCTAAACGTGAGACAGAGAAAGAGAGGTACAAAGAAATAAGAAAAAGGAGAGGGAGGAAGAAAGAAAGTGACAGAGAGAGATTAAAATAGGAAACTCATAGGAAACTCCCTCATCACTGGGGAATCCAGTGGCACCCTGATGATCCAGTTCTTCTGGTCTTCATTGTGGTGAGGGTCTCAAAAAACATAGAGTCCAGAGGATTAATATATGTTCAGGATATACCTAGGCACCTCCCCTGGAGCAGGGGCGTGGGAAGCTTTGCAATCTCTTGTGACAACCTTTGGATTCACATCACTTGGATAACATGCAGTCCTCTAGTGGTGGAAAGCCTCAGGAATGAGTCGGAGGGATGCTTTGGGGGTCTTTGATGGTTTATGAGCCCTTCTCAGCTGTCTCTCCTGTGAATGTCCCATGTGTATATGGTCTTCCCAGAGTGGGAGGGTTTACTCCTTTGGTTTGGTGTGGAGAGATTTCACCATCACACATCCAAACCCCTTCTCCCCCACTGATCCTTTTCTACTTCTCAGATTGATTAGACAATAGTCTTATCTCATGTTGCTAGTCACAGTCAAAATTACAGCGAGGAGGCATTGGGGGGCGGGGGCACCTTGGTGTTTGCAGTTAGGCAGTTGCTTCCTTGCAGTTTGACAAAAATCTTTTTATGATTTTGACAATGTTTAAGACATTACCAGCATTTCAGTCCACCATGATGTCATGCATGATACTGATGTCAAGTCCCCATAGACTGGTGCAACTTTTCAGTTTATTTTTCCAGCCTTATTTGGCTGATCAAAGGACATTAAAATCCATTATTGGATCTAGAACTTGAAATGGGGAACAAATCTGCAGGACGTTGATTGTTAAGTATAGACATCTTTATGGCTACTGTTTGATTTCGCCTGAAATGCCAGATACCTCATGGTATTCTGCGTGCATGGTATTGTGCTGCTGTGGCACTGTCTGGTCACTCTTGTGCTTTTAGGCAATGTTTCATTAATATGAGGTTTATTTTGTTGTGTTTTTCTGGTTCATTTGAAGTATTTTTGCAGCAGGAAAGATATTTTTGATATGCTGTTAACAGATACAGGCCTTCTAGTCTGACAGAGACATGTATGTAAAGCTTGAAATAATAATCTATGGGGCTAAATATAGGTGTGGAAGGGAGAAAATCTGCCCAGAAAAGGATACAACTGCAGGGATGCCATAACAACCAGGTGCAAGCATAAGATCACTGATGGAAAAGAAGCTGCAGAGCCAGTGGTTCCCTTTGGCAATGGAATACCAGAGCAGTGACACCAATGGGTGCACAGTGCTGGTGGTGACATCACTTTTTTCCACACAGGCAGCTCACCATGGGCCTGGAGTGACTACTTTCTTCTTTTCCCTGTTCCAGCAGCAGTTTCAGGAGTTCTATGTAATCCAACTAGCATTTGAACAGGTCTTTGTGTACTATAATACTTTTTCTAACCCAGCAGCCAATTTATAAATGTGTTCAGAAGCTGTGTGGTTGCATTTCTAGAGGGGCTGAAGGCATTATTGGTTTCATTAGTTCATAGAAAATATAAAAATAAGGATAAAAATTGTTATAATCTACAGGAAAAAAAACCCAGTCCACATACTTCCAATCTAAAAATGTATTTTTTACTTTTTTTAATGGGCTCCTTTTTTTTTTAAAGCACATACAAACTTCTCTATTAACCACCAATTGTATGTGGTCAGCACAAAAAGGACAGCTAGATCACAGCTTTTCTCAGGTTCAGGTTTTGCTGATGGTTCAGCACTTCTGCACCTGTTTATGCTGTATTTTTTCTGATAGCATTTGCTTTTTGCAATATGCAAAGTATTAACTACAGAAGGACTTGGCCACATAATACTTAATAAATTGAAATTCTCTCAGATAAAATAGTGATAGAAAAAGCAGAATGAATATCATCTTGCCAGCTATGTCTTTTACAGAACATAACTGTATAGAACAGTCCATTTAGAAGACTACAACTGTAACTTGGAAGGGTGTCCTCATCAGGAAACATTGGCTAGAACTGATAAATATCTTTTAGAAATGTATCTGGAAAAATGCAAACAACAGAGTTAATAATCTTTATTCAAAATACAGACTGGAAAGCTATATTAGAAATATTTTCAAATGTATATTCAGTATATTCACAGCTTATCTGTTAGAAGACAATCTGTTCATCACACATGAGATGTAGATAGAGTTTTTCTCCAATAATGGGATTCCTAATATTCTTAGGGAAAAAAAAGAAACAAAATTGCATATAAAGTACTGAAAGTACTGTAATAATAACTTTAAAAACAAAAATGAATCTGTGGCAATTTTAAACATTGCAAAAATCTTGTGTAAGCATTCCTGCAGCTTTTCTAAAGACAGTCCTGAAGCTTTTCTGAAGACAGTCCTGAAGCTTTATGTTTTCTTGAAGATTTTCTAAGTAGTTAGGTATCATAGATAGAAATCTTTGCACTAAGTGGAGAGAAAAATGCTTTTGGAGTGAACTCAGAGTTAAAGCTAGCAAAACTTGTGCATGAGGTTAGAACATACCAGCTCAGTTATCTCTGAATTCACTGGTAGATGGGAAAAGGAAGGAGTAAATGAAAGGAAATCACCATCAGCGTAAATGGAATACACATTTCTTTTTCTGTTTTAGGGAACATGGAAGCTGAAAGGTTTTGTAAACAAAATCACTGCAATAGTTTGAATACTGTTAATATAATAAATGTTTAAATTACACTCCCATGCAAGAAAATTTTACAACAGTTTTTGATGTGTTTAGACTCTGATTTTATTCACAAATTATTTGCAAATGAGTTTTTTAATCATTTGCTTTTTGGATTTTTTGTCAGTGTGTCGTGTGAAGTGACTTCATTCATTGTATCTCATACAGATATTTGACTAGTAGCAACTATTTGCATATTCATGTTTGTCCTGTGATGTGCAAACTGCACAGGTGGCTACCCTTATATCCTAATATCCTATCCTAATCTTCTGAGCTACCTAGGGATATAATTGCTTTCACTTTTCTCAAGAAAAGGTTAGAGACATTTTTTCTTTGTTATTCTTCCTTTTTTTTTTGAGTAATAAACTTATTATCATGGTGTCTGAGTGGTTTGTTCTCAGGGCAAAGTGTTAACAGCTGTTATTCATGCCAAAGTAGTTCAAATGGGACATTTACTAATGTTTTCATTTTCTCATTTCCAACAGAAAAAAAGACATTTCATATATTGACGTACTCAAGATTTAAAATTATCTTGCTGACTAACAGGAATGAAACATTTGTCAAGAAACTAAGACTGGGTTACTAAGCTGTAAACAACACAGTTTGTATAAGGACAAGTTTGGGGGACGAGTGTTTTTGGTTTAGGCCTATTGATGCACTTAGGAAAATAGATGGAATTTGATGTACAAAAAAATCTTTTCTAGGTCACAAAGGTTTATAGCATGATTTTAATAGGTACCTTGATGGCTTCCTTATGAGAGCATAGCTGGTGCTAATAGTTTCTCAGAGAGGTGAAAAATGCCTCCAGTCTTTTTCCTGCAGGGGTATTTCACGGTTTTCTCTAGAAATACAGTGGGTATTTTCTTCCCTGTAATACCATAGCAGATTTTGTATTTGATTACTATGAAAAATTATTTCAGAGAAGGAGTACTATTAGAAAAGGGATTTGTGATATTTTAGAATATTATTAAACAATTCTTAAAAAGACTGTATATTTCTCCTATTAGATTACATTTTCCTTTAGCATTACTAAACACTTCAGTTGTTATTCTATCATGTCACATAAACTGCCAGTACCCATAACTAAAATCTAAAATGAGAAATAGGGACATCTGATAGAAATTGATTTCTCTCTGCAGTCATAGTTTCAATATATATGCAGCTATTTTTATTGTCAGAATTGTTTTAAAAATATTTAAAGCGTTAGTACATGTGATACAGTATTACAATTTTATGGGTCTCATTAGAGCCTTCAATCAGTGAAAACAACAAGGCAGGGATGCATGAGGTCCATGCTGGTTCTTGAGGGCGATGCAGAGACTCACTGTTCTGAGGTAGATGTACTCTCTTGGGTTTTGAAGAGGAGCAATATTTGTACTTTAGCCAGAGAAAGAGTGAAGGCTCATCGACTTCAACCTTCATTGCTTTTTTATCCTTGCATAGTAGCTAAAGTCAATGTAAAATCTTTCCTGCAAACCTGCTCCTGAAAAGTCTACAAAGTCCAGGTCCCTTTTGGTTTGTATGGAGTGAAGTGCTCTGCGGCTTGAACTGGACACTGAGGGCCGATCTCCTCCAGAGGCTGCACCGTGGTCCATGTTGCCACCTGAAACAAGAGTTAGCCTAAACTTTTTTCTTTCCTCAAATTGTTTTCAAGCTCAGAAAACAGAGGTGACAATGTATGGTTTTCATATTCATAGACTCAAATCCATTTTCCTTCTAGCTACAAAAGAATGGTAAAGGAATTACTGTAAAGTCAGGTCTGCACTGTGTGTAGGGGTTCTGAAACATATTTTGGTATTCCTTGAATAAAGTAATTGTGTTAGAAAAGTATATTTCACATATGTTTGTAGAGAAAACAAAGGCAAATTAGAGTATAGTCTTATACATCCCTCTTAATATAGCGTCAAGCGTGTACTTTCACAAGAACTTTAAGATAACAAATGCACTACTGAAATGTTAAGAAAAACTGCTGTAATTAAGGATTCCTCGTTGCTATGTATTAGAATACAATCTTTAGTTATGTCATCAAGAACTACCTATTCTAAGATTTCAGTGTGTGCCATGTTCCAAGGAAATCTCTTAGCATAGAGTGGAAAAGACCTGAAAGAGCTCAACCATCTCCAGACTTGCTTCCCATAAAAACTGAGTTTTGGCCTAAGGCAGAAGCTTCAAAAAGAACTGAGTAGATCCATTACTTGAGAAAACTTTGAGAGAGTGTAAGAATCTGGAAGGGTATTTCATGGAAGACAAAGAAAGCTGTGGCATCTTTTATACCATGTATAGGCTCCCAAAAGTTAAATACCATTTCCTAGAAGAGGCTATATCTACAAAGGCAGATGTTACAAATACATGACTCCTGTCAATTCAGCAGTGCTCCCTAAAATGACCTTGCAAATCAGAGAAGACAGGTTCAGTATCCCTTTGGGGAAACATTGAATGTGCCTACACTAACTTTCAGTTTTCATCAGGAGTGTGCTTTTGAAGCAGACCTCCAAATTGTCTCTACTTACTGCACTTTGGCCATTACTGCTGTGGTAGCACACAGCCATCAGCATGTTCAGTATGTTTCTTTTTTAGATGAAGCTAAAATGAAATACACTTGGAAAGGTCACCTCATGCATCTCAACCAGAGTTTTGGAGAAATAGTTCCCAAAAGAAAAAGGAAAAAGTGGAAAAGATGTGATCTGTGTGTATTTCAGGTTCTTGCTTTCAGTTGCAGCCCCACAAAGCTGTTTAGCTGCTCTGAGTGCTCACGTAGACTTAGGAATAGTTGTTGCAGATTGCTGTTGGGGATGTATACAGCAGCAAGAGTGTATCACTCAAAAGAACAGATCCTGTGGAATATTAGATTTTACAATTAAGTTCCAATATAAGAGGGAAAACCACAGCGGAATTCAACATTTTGTTGAAGAATATTAGAGCTATGGGTAGCAGTTGATGGACTTTGTAGCAGGATTATTGTGCAACCTTAACAACACTGCTTGTTCACCATGGTAATAATGTTTCTGCTACCTCAAAAACCTGTATAATTTTGAATTGGCATATTAATGGCTTCTGAATCCGTGTATGTGTGCACATTTTTCTTCTATTTTTTGAGTTTTTCTTTGGGAAAATGTGAGTTAATATTTTCTTTAATAAAGACAAATGAGAATAAATTGTTGGCTAAGAGATTTTCTGTAGGGGTTAAAATGAAGATTAAGCTGCAAGTGTCTATGTGATACAGAAAAGCGTATGAATTTGTGTGGGCAGAATGGACGTGTACATTCTCCCCACAGTCCCTCAAAGAAGGACTTTCTACAGCAAGCCAAGTACCTTAAATGACTCTATTGTAAAAAATAGAACTAAATGTGAACATATCCATCAGCTTTGCCAGACTCTGTATTATGCCTCACTGGGCGTGAAACAAAACAGTAAGAAAGAGAAAAACTGCAAATATAAGGAAAAATCAGATTTTTAGTAATAAGTCTACCTGTATACTGTAGAATTCATGGTGAAACCTTGGATTGTGTTCCTGTTCTGCTCTCAAGGGAGACAGATTTTTTTATTCTGATCATCTGAAGAAACTAAGGGAATGGGGGGAAAGCATCATCCATAAATTTCAAAAATGGTGTCTGTAAACTTTAACAAAGGGCATCTGTCTTTGGCACTTTGAAACCTTAGAATATTTGTAATAGCTAATACATTGCAGACAAAAAGTCTTTATGCTCAGTCACTTCATTATGTTATCTTATTGAGGGGCAACAAATTCAAGTTGTGAGAAAATTTATATACATTTCTCTGAGTAAAATCCTTCTGGTCCTGTTGAAACCAATCCTTGTTGACTTCAGCAGGAACAGAAGCAAAATATCTTCTAAAAATGTTGATTAGGTAATAGAGAAATGAAAGTATCTGATCTGGCAGAAAAAAAGACTGACTCATTTTAGAACTGAATTGTACTACAGTGATTTTTATTTTCCATATTTAATTTCTAAAATTTATTCGAAACTCACATAGACTTTCAAGTTTTCTTTTTTCTGCCTCGTTGTACACAAACTTTTCTCATAAATTGCAGGTACTCGTTAATCAAAGTTAGTGATCCATCATACTATCGTACAAGGTAGCCTGTCCATGTACAATCATAGAATCATAGAGTGATTTAGATAGGAAAGGACTTGTAAAATCATATAGTTCCAACTCCCCACCATGGGTAGAAATAAATTCCACTAAACTGGGCTGCTTGGGCCCCCACCAAAACTTGCCTCAAACACTTCCACACTTCTCAGGGCAACCTGTCTCACCAGGAAATAGTTTTTTCCTAATATGTAATCTAAACCTACTCTCTTTCAGTTTAGAGACATCTTCCCTTGTGCCCTTGTAAGAAGTTCCGCTCTAGCTTTCTTGTAGGCCTTTCTGGAAAGCTGTAATAAGGTCTTTTTGGAGTCTCCTCTTCTCCAGGCTGAATGACTCTAACTCTCTCATCCTGTCTTCATAAAGGAGATGATGCTGAAGCACTTCCAGTTTGACACACACTTGAAATAGTGCAACTAAAGACACTATTTTGTGACTTTAAACATCTCTTTCTGCACCCTGGAAAAACTACCATACTATCTAATCTTGTTGGGAATAAATATAGGTACAATAAGAATAAGATTGTCATATCACAGAATCACCAAATATGCTGAGTTGGAAGGGACCCACAAGAATCATCAAGTCCAACCCTTAGCCCAGGACCATTCCCAAGAATCACACTATGGGCCTGAGAGTGTTGTCTAAACGCATCTTGAACTCTCTCAGGCTTGGTGCTGTGAACACTTCTCTAGGGAGCCTGTTCCAGTGCCCCACCACCCTCTGGGTGAAGATTCTTTTTCTAATATTCAACCTAAACTTACCCTGACACAACTTTAGGCCATTCCTGTCCCTGTTCATCATAGGCAAGATATCAGTGCCTGCCCCTCCTCTTCCCCTCACCGGGAAGTTGTAGACTGCAATGAGGTCTCCTCTCAGTCTCCTCTAGGCTGAACAGACCAAGTGACCTCAGCTGCTCCTCATACGGCTTCCCCTCAAGGCCTTTCACCATATTTGTGGCCCTGCTTTTGACATTCTCTAACAGCTTAGTATTTTATATTTCTACTGGAGTGGGCTGTTTAAGAGATTCTCTGTCATTAAAGTCAACAAGGTTGATTATAATCAGTGTAGCAGCACTGAGATTTAAACTAATGTTTTTCTTTCTTCTAGGAATGGCTAGTAACTACTACGAAGAGCAGGTAAACAGAAAGGAGCAGAAGTTAGTGAATTATACCATATTATGTTATGTATTTTCACACATAAAATGGGGAGAAAATTATAAAGAAGACAGATCTAGGGTGAATGCAAATGAAGTATGATGACTTATATATATACACTGTGAAATTTTATGAAAGCATCCAGAGTCATCAGACACACTATCACTTATCAGGCAATGGTCATCACTGTTACGATTTGGCCTAACAGAGTCCTTTGGAGGATGACTAATTAATAACAAATTCCTGACTAGTTTAGCTCTGTCAAAGTGAGGTGGTACATTCTGTGTTTTCTGAGCCACTTCTCATGGTTTCTTCTGTGGAGCACTTTAAATGCTGCGGTACATTGAGGTACAGTGTGTAATGACAGAGTACAGCAAATCCCAAAACAATTCCGCAAACATTACCAGAACAAATCAGGGCAATATTTTTAATAAGGTACTTGACAGAAGTGATGTGTGGCTGACACTGGAGTGATATCTCCTACTGATACAGCACAAATTATTGGTATCTAGATTTTGCTAAAACTGTCTACTTTTATTTCCAGAGACACATTCCTACTAAACAATGATCACAGAGAGGAGACAGGCTTTTGGTTTTGGGATTTTTTTTTACTCTTTGAACTCCAATATTGTTTTTATAGAACAGAAAGAATTCTGCTAGCTTTTTGTTTGTTTGCTTTTTCCATAATGTAGCCATTAGGGCAAATACCTTGGCTCAAGTTAAATAAAACATTTAGTTGTTATCCTTGGCAGATGGATTTTGTTGATGGTGGACTGAATTTGAGGCCCTGTGCTCAGAGTTCAGAGGTCATGTGTGAATTTGTTATGCTTTCTGGTTAACTCAACAAAATAAATGAATCTGATTAAATTCTCATGAAGTGTTTATTTCTTAATGTTTCCATAATATACAATAAATTATAATTTATGAGGCACAATCTAAGAAAAGTCTAGAGGAAGTTGTGTATAAGATTAGGGGATTATTAAATCAATTTTACTGGGTTTTCAAAACTTAAAATATTTTACAGCTACAATAAATTGTTTGAGAGATCTATCAACCCATAAATTTCAATAACTTAATAAATATTCTGCTGTAAAGTGGAGTATATGGCCAAATCACAGAGCTGTTTTTGCACAGAGTATCATAATAGTAATGTAATACTTTTTGTTTACCTAGAAAATGGAAGAGTGATCTGTTCTTATGCATAAAAAATGGTGACTGGCCATTAGTTTTAATGAACTACATCTAAGAATTTGCAGGAGTTAGAGGGATAATAGACATTTCCCTCCTCTTTCCCAATCTGTTGCAGGCTGTTGGATACTGCTGTTGAATATAAGGAGGGACCATCACTTATAACGTCTTCTGAAACATGTTGACCTTTTAGGCTCTTGGCAAAGTGACTACGATGTCAATATACATCTTATGGAAGACTGAAGGTAATTATTCATCTCTTGCCACTTGCCCGGAAGGAAATAAATACCTAAAATGTGAATTTATTTAGCTTGAATGGGGAGGAGACTGAACAGAATGGGAAAGCAGCTGCTGCAATTGGGTGTGTGTGCGTGTTCTTTAATTTTTTTATTATTAGTAGCAGCATTTTTCTGACATAACTATGATTTGGAATCAGTATCATAAAAATTATCAGGGGAAATTTTTTCAACATAGTCTTGGTAAACTCTATCTTGACAGTAGAGTGTAATGTAGTGGAAGATCTGAGATCTCCAGCAGTAGCTGTACTGCACTGGACAGTGGAAACAGTGGGGTGAAAGAGAGACAGTGCAGGACTCTTTCTGGATCTTGATAAGGAAGGATCAACAGCAAATGCCATAATAACATAACTGCTTTAATAAGAAGAGGAATATTCAGCAAATCTTACATCCCTTCAGTTGCTGGGCACCCTACATTCATGCAGTGCCAGTAGGAGCCCAGAAGAGATTTTCACACAGCATGCTGTTCAGAGCAGATCCTGTCCACAAAAAGAAGCTCTCTCTTTCACTTATATAATTTCTTCACTGGAAAATAACTCTGTTCTTATGAGAACTTGCTGCACCTTTGGGTAAAGACAACATCACGAAGGTGATCCAATCAACAGCACCCAGTGGAAGCTACCTACAAGCTTCTCACTTGCAATATGTAGGCTTAGTTTATGTTGCAGCCACGGAATCTGTGCTGCCCATTATGATCCTGAAGTGTACAGAGCTCACATTTTGTGTAGCTCAGTACAGCACAGTTCATCACCGTCCTGTTCTTCCTTAGGATTACTGTTATATGCATTACTGATTACTAAACAGGCAACACTCTCCCCATCAAGATCAATAGAGTAGTTATCCAAGAATCAAATAACTGAGTGCAGAGTTGTATGTAGTGAGATGTCTCCATTTGTTGGGAATACAACACCTAGAAATCATAATTTATTTTTGCTATTCATTCGTGTCAAATATATAAGTAACAGTTGTTTTTTTCCTGGAAATCTAAGTAACTAAATTTAAAATAAAAAGAGATCCTTCATGATTACCTCTACTTTTCCTGTGCTAGAAAAGATGAACAGATTACATGGATGAAATGTAATCCAATTTGCAGTGATCTAATAGAGTGAAGGGTTGTAGGATAGCTGACAATCTATATAGATTGTTTGCATGTTAAAAAAGCACAATTTCAAACCTACTGAAAGGATATGCATGTGTGCATTAATTTATCTTATTATTGCAAAGGGAGAATCTGTTTGCTTCCAGATTATGCTTGTCTCTTGTGAAAGGAATCCTCATTTATTAGTGGAATTAACAAAGACCACGTATCAAGTGATTGTTTCTACCTTTGAAGTAATTTCACTTTGTTACTATATAAATATATATATATATGCACACACTTCAGCTACATTTTGACTTAATGAAGAGCTTAATAAAAATCAGCATTCATAGCTCCTGTGTAGGCAGATAAATTAGCTAATGCACAAACTGAGCTCTTATGTATTATGCAAAAGATTAGTTCTAACATTTGCATAATGTGCTACAAATGACCTACTGTTTCAAGCAGTAGAAACTTGGTTAAAACTGGGCTGAAAACTGAAGTGATGTCAATAAAGTAATTACTTCTAGATTGGCACATCTCATTCATTGTCAAAAGTTCAAGCCCCTGTAATGCTGAGAGAACAGCTGAAAGACAGATTAAAGCAAAAATAGTGCAACAGGAGTCAGTAGGAAGGACAGAGAATGGTCAGTGTGATTGGGATAACAGGGATTCTCAGTTCTTCAACATCTGATCCAAAATCCCATTAAAACGAAAAGCAGTCTTTATGCTTCCTTAAAGAGTGTTATTAGTCTGAACCATAAACTGCAGATCTGAGTTATGAGATTGTACTATTATCAGTGCCATTTCTGAGGAGAAGGGGGGAATTATTCTTTCCTTACAAATCTTGAAATAATTACATGGTAAATTTGCTACATGAGAAGCAGCAAGTGTCTGAATTTACATAATGAATTTGATTATATCTAGAGGTGGCACAGAGAGTGGATTGGTGCCATGTAGGAAAAACTCCTATGAAAACAGTCCCACAAAATATTGTCTTGCTATGGCAAACAGCTTACAAGAACAATAGATCAATGGCACTAACACTAGTCAGTATGGATTGTCTGAATCAGCATTAGTCCTTAACTTCTCTAGCGATCTCCCGTTAGGCAGCCTGTAGGCATTTCAGTCTTTCTGAAGCCCTGGGGGACAAAAAACCCTCTTGAATTGGTGCTATTAAAGGACACTCTTAACTTGCTCCCACAGAAAAGGATTAAATGGATGTTAGAATTGTTAACTCCAGATTGACTGAGGCATGTGAACACAGCAATTAAAAGACATACATACTACCAGTTATTATGCAACCGGCTTCCCTTAGTCAAATGCTGGAAGAAGCACAAAGGGATCTTGTGTTGCATATTGGGCAGGAACACAGGTACCTAAATTAATTTACAGTATTTTAATCTAATTTTTAAGGGGTTGCTTAATAAAATTTAAGAAGGAATCGGTCAATACACAAAGTATTATTGTTTTACTTAATTGTTCTTATTGAAGAAAAAAAGCCTGAAACAGTCAGTTTTTTCTTAGGGGTGAGAAAAGTTTGCAATTCAAATAATTTTTGACTGAGATCATTTTAAATTATGGTTTTCTCAGGGTAGAATAAGGTCTAGTTCACTTTTGTAGTATAAAAACATTAGCTGCAGAAGATGAATTTCAGCACTGCCAATTTGTGCAGCTTGTTAGTATGGCCCTTGTAATGTTTGACTATTCCAGTGAAGCCTCAGGCACCAATGCTGTGTGAAAACATTAGCAAAAGAAATTAATAGGCCTTCAGGTTACAGAAAAGAAGCTTTAAAAACCAGGCATATTTGAAGAACTGGAAAAAGAAATAGTTTTTGAGGCTGGGGGCAGAAAGAATGGTTAACCAGCAGTGGGGAAGAGAGGATTACAGCATCCAGAGGAAATGGCTGCCTTGGGCTGTCAATGCCGCAGCCACATGGGACTTTGCTCTTACACCAGCACTCACAATGGGCCATGCATTTACACTGCCAGTATGATTTTGTTTGGGAAGCCTTGAAGCCTCGAGCTGTTAGAGGTCCATGCATCTTCCATATAGGAGCTGCACCCCTGCACCCAGGGGTGGTGAATGTGCTAACCTGCAAGCTCCATTCAATACTAGCACTTGTTCCTACTCTGACTTCTGTGGATTCCTTACACAGTGCTGCTCAAATGTTTGACTTTTAAATAGAAGCCCCATGTTGCTCAAGAACAAACAGGAGAATAAGAACCCCTTCCATTCCATAAGACATAGCAGATGTAATAAAGGACCAGCTGATTTCAGTGCTGAACTACTTGCCACTCTATCAGGAGAGAGATCACCAGCTTGAATGTTTGGTTAAAACTTGTTTTTGAAGAAAGAATTAAGAAAATGAAAATTGTATACTTCATTCAAAAATTATATAATTTCAATGCTTTGGTCATCATGGGGGACTAGTAAGAAAGCAAGTAGGGTATCTAGTTATGCTCACTGTTTTCAGAGACTTGGTAACAGCCACAGGCAGGGTGGATTGAAGTCAGGTAATTTTCATCAATCAGATAAAGTCTCATTGTTTCACTAGGAAGCAGTGTTTGCAGTTTTTTTGTGACAGGCAGTGTTCTGTCTTAATTAGTAATATCATTTCTACTTCACCTAAAATCGCTGAAGGGTTCTCCTGGGATCTATTCTTGGATACAATTTTGTTTAATTTTATTATTAATGGTAATAATTTTTTCTTGCTTGGATTATCATCTGTATGCCAATGATTCTATTATTTAAACAAATAATTATTACACATTACAATTCCATTTACTGTGTGACAATAACAAATCATAGTTACAGCTCATTCAAAGCAAATTAGTTCTAAAACACTAATAAAATTAATTGCAAGATGCTTGATTGGAAAATAGAACCGGTTAAAACAGGAGCTCTTTATCATGGTCTTTGATAGTGTATTACTCACTGGAATAAAGCTACCAGCCTGAAATATCTTGGTGCTTGTTAGCAAACAAAGAGTAATTGAAACTTGGTTGCTAAGAGACATTATTTCTCATTGTTGACAATCATGATTTTTTTTTGATTGCTGCTTCTATTGTTGTTCATTACACAAGCTAAATATTTTTATATAACACTGTGGAAACATGCTTTGGATTCCAATTGTTCTATGTAATACCACTGGGTCTGCTTAAAAGCTTTCAGTCAGGATGGTATGCTCTTGGAAGAGTGGTGGTATGGGATTTTCTGTGGTAGATGTACTTTTTGGAATGCCAAAGAAACATGAATGGAAGATGCAACTGCAGCCCAAGGTTAGCAGTGCTAGTGTTCTCTCATATATCGCAGGTGGAAAAATTTGTAGCAATACTTTGCTTGATGTCTAAATGTCTCAGCAGCACCAAATACATTTTTCATGTACTAACACTGGCTTTTAAGCAAGCAATTTTAGTAATCTGAAAAGGGACTTTATTTTTAAAAATGCAGTACTCAATACTCTTTGTAAGCCAAATCTCACAGAAGTGGCTTTATTTCACTTCAAATCATTAATCAAAGTCTGTAAAAAATCTAGACACCTCCTGGAAGAGAATTCTTTGGCAAAAGTCAGAGTTCTTTGATTACTGATGCAGGCAGCCACTTATAATTTTTTCCCCAAGTAATTCTGTTTGATCAGGTCATGTAGCTGGCGGATTCTATTCCAAATTTTTTTGTGATTAACACAAGGGATGAAAAATTAACAGAAAAAACTCACACTAGTTGACTATTTCAACCCATTAAATGGGCAATTTTGTTTTAGATCAAAACGCTGGTCTGTGTAAACTAGTTAAAAATTCAAAAAAACAATTTCTAGATTTTCAGGGGTTTTAAGTTGAATTTTTTTTAAGTTTAAATCTATTCATTTTCTTTGAAATTACATAAAATTTAATGCTAGGAACAGAAGAAGGACTTGGATTAAAAACTTGTGCTATGAACTAGAAGGGTCAGTGAGGGTTTTTCATTTTCCAGATGCACGATTTTCTTCGCAGAGAGCTATGTCATATCCCTTTTCCCTGGCCTGCTGAGATGCCTTTTAGCTATTAACTTCTTCAGGATGGTTGAGTGTTGTCTATATCTCTAAGAGCAAAAAGTCTACAAGTGCAGGAAGTACACACTGCAACAATTTACACGACAGGATTGGTTCATATAGCAATTTGCAGCATAAATTTTCAGACTGGGAATGTATGCTTTGGAGAGATGCCAGCTGCAGTTTAAGGAGGAAGGAGGTATTACCAATTTTGTTTTGACTATAGGTTTATTCAGAGCAGGAGTTATACTGCTGTATGTCTGTGAAGAACCCTGAAAACTTAAGTCAGAGTCTCTCTGGTGCTATAGAGCACAACTGTTATATACATCAGTCCTTGTGATGTAAATAGAACATGCATCACAAGAAAGTGGCTTCTAGTAGAAAAAGAAGTTAAATTTGTGTCTGTATATGTGTGTGTGCATATGTGCCCAATTATTATTTTCACATAGAAACTCATTCTGGCAAATAACATTGCCAATTTTAGTTTTCTAAAGACTGAGTCGCCATGCTGAAAGATTTGAGGTTGAACTCTTTCATATAAATTCCACGTTTCGAAATATTTTTTTCACTTTAAATGAATGGTCTGAAAAACACATTCTTTTCATTCATTTAGAAAGAGATAGCTTCTTCTTCTTGAAACTGCTGGGAAGTGAGGTTTGTATTTATCGTGTAGAAGAGAAATATGTGGAAGGGCATCAGATTTCTTTAATTTTGCTCTGAAAGGGAGGCAACTTTTGTGATGTATTAGAAAAAGGATATCCTTTTTGTGTTTCCATGTGTATCAAATATATGCTGATGTTGATAAAATCTGTTTTCTTAATGAGTGTTTTGCTTTTGTATATCATTTGTCTTAGTATTCTTTTGTTCCTTTGTATTAAGTTTCTATTAATTGACTTGCTGTTTAGGTACTAAACTAATTCTTGGTTTCTAGTTTCTAATTTGATTACTTAATTAATGGTTTCCAGAGTTCCAGTTTGAGAGAATGATGGCAGTTTTGTAAATGCAATGCAGCTACCACTGTTTTTGAGAAAAGCAAGAAAGGATTGAATGTCGGACAAGTTCCTAGGGAAATATTTTAAGAGAGTGGGGTTGAAATCATAGAAACCTATAGCTGGGAAGCACAGAAATCAGAGTTCATCCAGCAGTTAAGGCGAAATTTTAATGGGTTTTAGGAGATCTCAATGAGTTTATTATGGGTTTTAGGAGATCTAAATGAGTTTATTATGTATTTAAAGGGAGTTTATGTATTGGAGTCAGCCAGACTGGACCTCTCTTGAGAATCTCTCAGGTTTTCAGTCTATATACTCTGTATGCACCGTATGGATTAGCACCATACAGGAGCCAAGCTATAAATTCTGCAATCTGTTATCTGTATGGAATTACAGCATATGCGATAACCTAGTCTTCTGGGATTTTACTCATTCAAGAAGAGAAAGTGTATATGTAAAATCTAGTCACCAAGTAACGGCGAGAAGGGACTGTCTGTGTACAGAAAGCAGATTAGGCTGAGGTCGGTGACTTTATGGCAACTATTCCAGTACGTTTTATTTAAAAGGCAAAATTCCAGAGGTTAGTGCTTTTGAAAATAGTGCTATGTAAAGCCTATGTTGTATGAAGAACACAATACAGGAATAGCAGTGACAGCAAAGAACAATTTTAATTTCTTTAAATGTTCACTCTTTCCGTAATAGCCTTTGTGTCACATCATCCTCACAAGCATTACTGGAGACTCACAGTAGGACATTCACTCTGGAGTTACATGTGGACTGCCCTCCGCTTAGGAATTCAGTTGCATAAAAGGTAATGTGATGAAGGAAGGCAGTTTGGACAGAAAGGCAGAAAGGCTTGAGATGGCCTCAATAAAACCATTATCTTCTGCACAGGTAAGCTTCACCTAGGTACTAAGTATCACTGAGCCAAACCAAAGATCACTTGCTGCATTCATACTATAAGTAGGATTGTAAAACAAGATGCCAAGTAGATGTGTTATAATAGGAGAAGTCAGTGTAAAGAGAAAAGGGCAGGACACATTTTATCAACCTATGCCATGTGTTTTGTGGAATCTTATATCTACACCAATACCTGACTTACCTAACATTTCATCTCTCTGTGTCCAGGGATTTTTTCTCTAGACATGGTAGTTGTAGGTGGATGAACAGGTGCAACTCTGATGTGGATAATTTCTGTATTGTGTTCATAATCATATTTTGCTGTCTATGAGACCAGTATTGATACATGTATTCTCAGTTTGTTTCAGAAATGATCCCATTAAAATCAATGAGCATATTGGTGGAATCTGGGATCTGGTGTCATATCAGTTGAGAAGTGTGTATGACAATTCACTTACAAAAAAAGGACCAAGGACACTCAAAGCTGCTACTGCTACCTGAAACAAGTAAGAGAGAAATTTCTGTCTTTTACATGAAATAAAAGGAAGGGTTTTAGTGTCTAGACCCTCATCTACTTACAGTGCAGGACATGATAGTATTTGTCGTCACTGGATTACATTTACTGCACTTTCTAATTACTCATTACACATCCACTCCTGTAAATGTCATTACACTTTTTTGGGAGGTGGTGATAAGACATGTCTGAGGATCTCTCACTCTCCCATGGCTATGTTGAATGGCCTCTCAGTTCTGGTCTGAAAAGACAGCTAATCCTCCAGCAAGCCTCATTAAAAGAAAAATCCCAGACCTCTTAAAAAAACCAAACCAAAACAAAATCCAAAAAGGCAACTCACAAGGTCTTAAGTTTGGGACTGCTGCAGGTCACGGTTTAGAGCAGCCTGAAAATCTTGCAATATTTATGTACATTTTATTCTGTGTATGCACAAAGCCCCTGTCATTCTGTGTCAAGAGAATGAAATGTTTGAGTGCTATGAAATATGAGACATTGTTCTGCTAGCAATGTTTGCACCCTTGTGTTCTGAGTGCAAAGTAGATTTGGCATGCTACCAGCCCAGACAGGTAATGTTTTATTCCTGCACTGTAATAATATAAGCACTTATGAACAGTGGAAGGTAAAAAAGCTGTAGCATTTCCAGTTCTTGGGACATAGTTCTGAGTTTCATGCTTTTTTTATTTTTTATGATGCCAAAGTGAAAAAGTCGACCTTTATTTAGGAAAACTTTAAAACTATTATTACAGAAAGGTGCTTGAAATCAGACACAGAAACAGGCATGAACAGTATGTTCAGATCTCTTTCAGGCTGCATATAATGAAACATCATTTAACAATATGATTAATTTAGGATTAAACATTTGTCCAATTGATAAAATGCTTCTTTGGGTGTATTTTTTTGTGATATAGTGTATAAAGTATAAGGCTGAGACAATTAATTACTTTGCGCATTTTTATTTTAATTTGTCTCTGTTTCTACCACTTTTCTGTATCTGGCATAGTTCCATGCTCAGTGTTTGTTTCAGATCACTTAGCTTGGTTTCAGTCAGTCCTGACAATCCTTTTGCATATGTTTAAAGTTAAGGTCTATGTACATGTAAAGAGTACAGGAGCTGTATATTACCTACATATTATGCCTTATACCTCTGACATAAATTAGTCATTCAAACTGTGGAAGTCAGAACCTCACAATATCTCAAAGTCAAATTTTGAGGGAGTCAGAAACTGTGGGAGATACAATATCTGTAATGCTTTGAGCTTCCATGGTTTCTATATTCATATAAATCTTTCTTGGGTACTATTTATGTTTTGAGTTTCAGATGTTTTAATGTGGCTGTAACTTTTCATTTGCACCTTATGGTTTTCCATGGGAATATAATTGATCTATTCCCCTTTGCAATATTCTATATTTTATATTCACTTCAGCTGCCTTCCTTTCTTCCTCCACTCCAATAAATTCTTTATTGCAGAATTATTTTCTTAGAAGCTTCCAGATTTATTGTTTCTGTTTTAAGGAAATGCATAAAATGATAATTGGTGAGGGCATTACTGCTTTCACTTTACAATGTTACTAACTAGAATGACATTCATTTTACTGATAAATGTGAACTAAACTAGAAATTGAGAATAAGGAAGTTATTAATTTTCTTTTTGTTTGAGAAAAAGATTTTTAAATGTCCCATACTGTAGCTTGTCAATGGAGAATTTTTAGCAGTCAGGGCTTCTACCTGTAGTGAGTAAGTGCCTTGGGTTAAGAGGTCAAGGACAAAGACCTCCCTCAGCTGTCAATATTCAGGCAATTGATCTTCTCATTTTATTTAATCTCACCAGCCACTTCCCTTCCTTTCCCCTCCCTTCCCTCTGTCTCTTTTCCCTTCCCCCATTCTACTCAGGGAAACTAAATGTTCCTGCTGCCAACAAGGCTTAGTGTAAGTGTAATATTACATGAATCAAAGACCCTTTAGGCCATGATATAGACTGGTAATTTATTGCTGAAGAACAGAGGCTTTTTTGAAATTTCCTTTAGTTCAGGCAGATCACTATGAATTAACTAGGCAAGAGGGCAGCAGGTGCTCTCATTAAATTTACAGTCACTGGCAGCAGACAGGGAAGCATTTAAAAAAAGAATATGCAGCTGTGCTGACACAAGTAATTGCATCTATCCACTGACATACAGGATGTGCGAGGGTAGCCAAAGACTTTCGGTCACTGTGCTTGAGCTGTGCTGGCACACAAGGACCAGCACACATTGTGCTTATGACCAGGTTCCTAAAACAGCAAATTGCTTTTACTAGACCTCCAAATATTGTGTAAGAAACAAATGAACTACCGGCAGGGCTGGGCTTAGTCAAACCTCCTAGCTGACGTGACCTTGAACTTCAGAGAAGTTCATAGCCTGATTTCAGCTTTGTGGTTTTGGCATTTTTCCACTTACCCTTTAGTGAGTCTGTGAAATAACAGCTTCAACAGATCTCTGCTTGATCTATGTTCTTGGCTCAGTTTCTTCAGCCATCAGATAGCGTTTTGTGTATAAGTGGTATTTGAACTAATAAAATGACATTTTTTGCAAAAACAAACTATATTTTCCTTAAAGGAAAGGAAATTCCATGCAAAGCTGCTCAACAATGATATCTTCTCAGTTTACCTTTGTAATTGTTTATAACAAAGAATAATATAGAAATGCTTATTTTGCATCCCAAACATTCCTTGGGGAAACATTTATGAAGTAAACTCTTGGCATTGATCCAGAGATCCTTTGAGTCAAGACTTCCTTTGACTTCAGAGAGATTTTATATCAGGCCTTTAAAACCCAGGTTTATCTTTAGATGTATGTCCTTTGTTTTCGTTACTTTTCATGGAAGCTCCATGTCTAAAGGCACTACACTGAACAGTCTTATGCCTTGTTATCTAAGTTCAAAACAATCCTTAAGTGCATACTGGAGTCAGTGCTTCATATTCAAAATACATTATACTTTGTATATTACTGTGCAGTATATGGTGTTTGTATATTGCACACTGCCTAATTTTTTCAAGTTTCTTTTCAAAATATTTTAACCAAAAGAAACTGACAAAAAGTTAGTTTAGTTGATTAGAGAAAATCTAAATTATGTCATTCACCATGTGTAACTACAAAGAAATATATTTTTTTATTTCTAGGCATTTTGACTTTTGATTCTTTCTCTTTTTCTTTTCTTTCTTTCTCCTTCTCTCTTTCTTTCTTTCTTTTTCTTTCTTTCTTTCTTCTTTCTTTCTTCTTTCTTTCTTTCTTCCTTTCTTTCTTTCTTTCTTTTTCTTTCTTTCCTTCCATCTTTCCTTCTTTCCTTGTTTCCTCTCTCCCTTCCTTTCTTCCTTCCTTCCGAACTTTCTTCCATGCAGATATCAAAGAATAAAGTATTGGACTAAGTTTTATTTCCCTTTAATTCTAAAAAACAAAGATGATTCATATTGCATTTTTAGTATGTCTGACCCTTAAAGAAAATAAAGGGAAACATTGTCGCAATTCTTCAAAATTCTTCCTATGTATAAACTTCCTTTTAGGATTACAAATCACCGAAGACAAATATAGTCATCTATACAAGTTTTGAGGAAGAAGTTTCCTCTCTCTTGTTTTGTATTTACTGTTTCTGTGAGTTCATAAAACAGTCTGATGCTACAGAGCTATTAACAAACTACATTGCTTTTAATAGAGCCATTTATCTGCTTTTGAGAAGCTTAGCATGCAATCCCTAGAGACATTTCTTGGCTAATAAGAATAAAATGAATGCTTCTTGAGCACCTGTAATCAAATTACTTTTTATTCCCTAAACCCTTGACAGACTCTGTAAGTCTTGTAGTTTCCTAGGTGAGCATTTAACAGACCCTGGTAGTGTAGAGCTGGGATTTTTCCTCTCTGTTCTCTTACATTTTCCTCATTCACCAGCCACCATTGCTTGAGAGAAAAGCACAAGCAACCATCCAGAAGACACCCTTCAGGGTGAAAATCCCAGCGGTTTGCAGAGATGAAGCACCCCACCAGCCATTCCTCTGCAGGTGTCACTGCCTAGTCTGCAGTGCTGGTGGAAAAAGGCTAAATCATTTTATATCTTGTTGATGAAAGCTGCTACTGCAGATTTGACTGTTCCCAGGCAACTGTTACAACAGGACTGATGTACATAAAAAAATCGAAACCAAAAAACAAAAGCCAGGCAACAAACAAAAGGTTAGTTTAAGGAAGGAAAAAAGTTTGTGCATAGTAAAGTCTCTCACAGTTCAGATGTAAAATAACACGTAAAACTAATTCTGTGCCATATTACTTGGTTTTCAAGAATTATGTTGGCTTCAAATTTAGTCTGATGTTTTCAGACAGAATTCAGCAGTTTTAACCCAAAACATTTAAATTAGATATTCTGAGGTTTTTATATGTATATTTAAAAATGAAATGGACCTTTCTTGTATAGCTCTTATGAATTTTTCTGTTATCTACATAGAATGAGGTTTGGTTTTGTCTCATTATACTAAAATGTCCTAGCTGTAATATATGGATCCATTTTCCAGGCTGGGAAACAGAAGTTATGTTTCTGCACAAAGTTCCTAGTTCTTAGAGTTGGAGGCCCATTTAGGTTTATTCTTGTCCCTCTGAAAATGAATTAATTTAATTAACTATGTCTTTAATTAACATTATTGCCAATAAATTTGCTAAACTACCAGGAGGAAAGGCAACAGATCCAGAGTACTTCACGATTAAAAAATAAAAAAGGCAAGTACTCACTGTTGGTTGAAAAGTTAGTCTATAACCACATAAGCTGTTCATGTCAGGTTGTCTTTTCATGGATTTCTGATCAGACATGATGACAGCTTGATACAGAATCTTTTATTCTCATCTCACTCTCTCCAATTTGTCAGCAGGGAATTCCCTAGCACTTGTGCTGACACTGTCTTCACAATGTCAATCACACTCCCATCTCAGGTGAAACTGATCAGAAAGATTCAACTGAAAAGGACTTCTCCAGACATCTCTGCATGTCATAAAGATGGCCTGTTAAGGACTGCTGAAGAGGAAGAATTTTTTTCTAGGAGTGGGTCTGGTTAATAGCTTTGAATTTAGTACACATAAACCCAAAAATTCCACTACCTGTAGCAGAAGTTGCCTGTCCTGAAAATGATAGTGTAAAACAGGAATCAACAAATCCTATACAGTGCCACAAGATGCCTGAATATCATCTCAATAACAAAAAATTTTCGCAGTCTGTTTTATTTCCATATCTTGGGCGTGCCTTATAACTCCATTTTTATATGGGCTCACTAGATCAAACATCTGATGAAACAGTTGTTAATTTGTCATCTATTTTTTCCTTCTTATAATTATTTGTTAATTTTTTATAGTTTTTAAAATTTAAGATATATTCTGTAAAGTGGGCAGGAGTCAGAGCGTGTTACCAGCAATGAGCTCATTTTCATAGCAGTGAACTCATTGTCTTATTGGCTGTTGAGAACACATGAGGCCACACTCATGTGAAAAGCCTACAGTGAGGACCCTTTTCATGGAAAGCTGCAGAAAATCTTTGATTTTGCCTTTTTAATGGAAATAAAATATTTTTCTTTTATTTTCCTACTATATTTAGCTAACTTGAATTCATTTTCTTGTACTTTGTTACTGCAAGTTCATACAAAACAAACAGAAAAGAAAACTTTGCATGGATGTAGTGGGTTGACCTTGGCTGGATGCCAGGTGCCCACCAAGCCTCTCTATCACTTCCCTTTCTACCTGGACAGGGGAGAGACAATAAGATGGATAACAAATTGTATGTTGAGATAAGGCAGTTTACTAAAGCAAAAGTGAAAGTTTGCATGTGTACAAATGAAGAAGAAAATAACAAGGTTTATTCTCGACTTTCAATTGGCAAGCTATGTCCAGCCATGTCTGGGGAAGGAGGGCATCAGTGCACACAGTGGTTTCTCAGTAGGCAAACACTGTAAAGAATGCATACCCCCTTCATCCTCCTTTCCTTAGCTTTTATATCTGAGCTGACATCATGATATAGAATAGTAACTTCGGGTCAGATGACCTGGTTGTGTTCCCTCCCAGGACCTTGCCCTTGCCTTGGGGCAGTGGGAGGATGCTGTGCCACCACTGCTTAGCAGTAGCCAAAAGACTGGTGTGTTATCAGCACCCTTCTAGCTGCCAATGTAATGCACAGCACTGTGAGGGCTGCTGTAGGGGAATGATCTCCAGCTCACCCAGACCCAGTACAATGGTCTTTATTAGGACTGAAATAATGATAATTCTTGAAAACACACGCTCAGTCTTAGAATACTTGTTAATGATTTCACAGTCACATCCGTGTGACATTTGACTTCAGTGATTAACTTTTCAGATGCCTAATGTAAAAGTGACATTATATTTATCATACCATTGGCCTAATTAAAATTTCTTTTCGAAGTGTCTATTTGTATGTTCTGTGTCTTCTCTCCCCCTGTAAAAAATGAATATTGTACTTTCATGTCTTGTCTTTACAATTTTGCTGAGGACAATAAAATGGAATAGACACACCACTAAAGAGGTGTAATGTAACTCAACCAAGAGTATGAACTGCCAGATGTTCTCACATCACTCCACATCCAGAATGAATATACTGGCATGCCTTCATGCTCCTTTGATCAATAGTTTCTGAATTCAGTGCTGCCTCATTGACCTCTAACAAAGTTCTGCTCCACTAACCAGAAGTCACAGTGTAATTTCTTCATTTTAACCATTTTTATTTACACACTGAGGACTGAGTACACTAACTACATAATGTTCTATGTTGTTTTATGTACCTGTTCAAATACAAGAGAGTTCCAAAGTATTTTTTTTCCAGTTGTACCAGTATCCCTCTCAATATTATAATCTGTGAAATGCAAGCAGACAAGAAAACAGAGGCTTAACGTTTCTAGTTGAAACTCAATGAAAGATTTTAGAAACTCATCTAGGAACATAATAATATTCGTATTATGGATCCAGGATAATATTGGAAACCAAGAGTTCAAGAATTGTAGGATTCAGTGTATTGCAATGGTCATATTTATGAGATGTAGAAGGGGGAAGGCACTGGGGGAACACATCAATGGCTTCTTACCTTGAAGCACACACTGGTGCTTTAAAAACATGCTATATCACACTGTGACCATTGTGAGACAACATGATGATTGTTAAGCAACTAAGATTGCTTTGCTTTTTCCCAAAACTTGAAAAAATATAAATATATTTTTTAAAAAACAAATAAATCAGTGGCTTACACAGCGTTCACGTTATGGAGTTTTGAATAGCTGAAGCTGAGATGTATTAAATTCTAATGTTATTTTTCTTTTGAGTATATACTGTAAGTAGATGATGTATGTCACTGTTTTGTTCTAATCTAAATATCTGTGTTAAAATGCACAATTCTCAAGTTTTAAGGTAGGGTAGATGACCAAGATGTATCTGTCTAAAATGAATAATCAATAAATGTTCTCTAGCAGACCTAGTGTTACACTCCTTTGATATGATTCTTTCTGTGAAAGGAAAAGAAATTTAAAAAGACTTACTCTAATGCCTTGTCTCAAGAGACTTTGACAAAAGGAAAAAGTTTTTTGTTTTTCAGTGCGACTTTAGTTGAAACTGCCTAAAAACCAGAAACAGCAATCACCTTAAAATTAGGTGTTTATACTTGCTTAATGTTCATCCATGATGACAAAAATTTGAATGACTGTTTATTGCTGTACAGTGGCTCTCATATCTCTGATACATAAAATTCTTGAAAACATGCTGAATCTTACCTTATGGATGCTACGGTCAATAAACTTTGAAAACTTCACCTCTAAACAGTACTTGAACAGGGCACAGATTTCGTGTGAAGGCTAAGACAACTCCACTCTCAGTGATGATCATTGAACAGGGGATATCTCTGAGTCTTCACAGTTCAAGTGAAGGCCATCAGGATGTCTGTTAAACATGTATTGAATCTTATCCGACATATGCATGAATATGTGATGAAAGATATCCAAACATATTTTAGCCTGCAATTTATAAAAATTTATTGCTAAGTAATTCTTTCTGAGAAAGAAAATATTTTCCCTGGGAATTTGGGAAATGCACACTGATATATTGAATAAAGCATTCAATGGACATTGCAGTTGGGGCAGGGATACCTCTGTCATGGCAGGAGGCTGTCTTGCCTCTAGTTCTGTTAAAGTGATGATGTTTCAGGGGGCTGTTCTTATAGCTGTGTTTTTAATTCCCTGAGGTTGAGAATAATGCTATGCAAATTGAGAAGTCAGTGTCCATCACAGCACCACTTCCTGCCATGTTTTGTATTGGATAAACTCAGGTGTGGATTTGCTCAAATAAAAATGTCTTACCAAGAGTGATATACTCAGTACAAGAAATTGTCTTCTAAGCATACAGACTGTGTTCAGAAGGAAATAGTTTGTTAAATTTGTTCAGATATCTGGATTGTAGTTCTAATCATCTCTCACTCTCTCCCTTATCAACTCTTTTCTGCTCCCTCTCCCCTTACTCTTTTTTTTGGTCTTGTTAGTCCTTGCATCTCAGCCATTTGCACTGTTTCTGGAGACATATAAGTCTTACACGTCTGCCATATGTGCGAGTGATGTACTAACCTATTAAAGACACCTATGGTTTTAATCCAACCTTATCAAGGTCAATTCCTTCTTTGGTAGGGGATTGTTTCTCTTCAGTTGGTTGGTGTGGTACCAAAACAGGGTGATGTGACTGAATTTCTGCTTTTTTAATATTCTGACACATGAATTTTTATTGCTCCCCAGTAGGCTGATGATGCCTTTGATCATATTTGGCCCCTGTACAGAGCCTGTGGCACTCTAGTTACAGACTTGTACTCAAGAATGGGTTTGGCATCTGATTGTGTCCCTGTCCTCAGTGGAGTATCTCTCTGTCTCTCTATTACGCACGCACAGGTATATATGGTACACTTTTGTACTCACATTTCATCTTAATAGCATGGGTGCACTGAGGAAGTAGATACAGCTCCTCCTATAGTATTTACCTGTTCTGACAGAATAATGGAAGTGAGAGCTTTATCATAAATGTCCTGTATTTTTTATAAAGATAGAAAGTAAACCTTGATGTTTTATTTCCCCTCAAATTATTTCTAGTCCCTGCCTTGAAGCCAGCACACACTTGCTTTGATTAATGATTTTATCAGACTAAAGATCCTTTATTGTTGTTCAGTTGCCATATTTCTGGGCTGCAAAACTGTTCTTCAGTCAGCTATGTACATAAAAGAATAGAAAATCAGACTTGAATACTAGTCTGTTCTGTGCCCCATGTCAGGACAAACTATACCAATCTGTTGCAAAAACTCTCCAGTGATGAATATTTTGACTATCTCCCTAGGCAATCTGTTCTAGTACTTCACCTTCTTTATCCTTAGGAAATTTTTCCTAATCTAATTTTTTGCTCCCTTGTTCAATTTAAGTTCATTACCTCTTGTTCTAACTGTCACTGATGTGGAGAACAAGGTATTCTCCTCTTCCTTTGTCTACCTTTTGTCAACGTATTTCAATACTGCTACCATGTTCCCCCATCAGTTTTATCTTTGAGTTAACCAATGTCAGTTCTTTTAATTTTTTCCCACAGATCACATTTTCTAGACATCTGATTATTTTCAATTGGTCTCCTCTGGACCTTTTCACCTTTTTTCGTTTAAGGTCTTTTTGTGGATTTGCTTACTTCCATATCATACCAACCCACCCCAGTCCCCAACATACACACAGACTAATAAGAGGAGGCTGAGGGAGCTGGTTATGTTTAATCTGGAGAACAGAAGGCTTGAGGGGGCTAGTTCATACAATCACAGAATGGGTCGTGTTGGAAGGGACCACAGTGGTCCAACCTTAAAGCAGGGTCATTCTAGAGTATGTGGCACAGATTTGTGTCCAGGTGGTTCTTGAGTATCTCCAGTCACAGAGACTCCACAACCTCTCTGGGTAATCTGTTTTAGTGTACTCCCACAGCTAAGTTCTTCCTCATGTTCAGGTGGAATTTCTTGTGCATCAGTTTCTGTCTATTGCCTCTTGCCCTATTCCTTGGCACCAGTGGGAAGAACCTGGTGCCATCCTCTTGACATCCCCCTTTCTAATACTTATAGACATTGATAAGGTCCCTTCTCAGTCATCTCTTCTCAAGGCTGAATGGGCCCAATTCCCTCAGTCTTTCCTCATGAAAGAGATGCTCCCTTAATCTCTTTATAGCCCTCTGCTGGACCTGCTTCAGAAGCTCCATGTCTTTCTTGTACTGAGGAGCACAGAACTGTTATATGAGATAGAGTCAAAGGCCTTTCTTAATTAAAAAGATAACATTTTCTGCTTCTGCCATATCTGTAAGGTATGTTGTTCTGTAACAGAAAGAAATTAGATTGGTTTAACAAAATGAGTTCCTGACAAATCTTTGCTGACTGTTCATCTTTTTTTTTTATTTTGGTTCTGTTTTGGTTTGGTTTGTAGTTTTTTGGGGTTGACCAGAGGGTTTTTTTTTTGTTTGTGTTTTTATTTGTTTCGTTTTGTTTGGTTTGTTTATTTATTTGTTTGTTTGCTTGTTTTGGTTTTGTCTTTTTAATTGGTAATTTCTGATGTTGTGGGTAAAATGTCTGGCTGGTTTAACTTTTTTTCTTTCCTCAGGACTGAAGTTACGTGTCTATATTAAAATTTTCTGTAACTTCATTTTGTTTTTAAATTACCCAGATCTGCCTTTTCCAGTTTACTGATGCCTTTTATTGCCTTCCATGATTTCTTCATGACCCCTGTTGATGCTGCTTGGCTGTGAAGCTGAAATGGTGAAACACATCGTAACTACATGTTAAAAGTCTTTAATTTTTCTGATAATCTATGATATTTTGTTTCTTGACTGTCTTAATTTCTATGCCTTTTTTGAAATCCTGCAATTCATTCAAGTGAATGTGTTGACTGTTGGGCTACCATATTCTCCTTTAATCATCACCAGAATGATTACAAGGTCTGTATTTCCCCAAAGATGGGACTTGTTTGCATCTCGAGAGACATATCAACATTTTCAAAATCATTCCTTCTATTCACATCACTTGTCACAAAAAATGTCTGTTAAGTCATTTAAATCACAGCTTTTATCTTTGACTAATTCTTATACCTCTTTTTGATTGTTTCCCAGTCTGCTTGCACCAGAGCACAGAAACCACAAATATATAATAGTGAATCCATTTGCTGAACTTACTTTCTTTCCATGATGCTATTACAAATAACTTTATCCTTTTTCTTTATGGGACTTTACCCAGACTGTTTCATTTTCTTGTTGCCAGTCAGTCCCAGCTGAAGAGACTCTTCTGTAAAGCTAGTGAATGTCATGCAAGATGTGTAAACTGCTTTTATGACATAGAAACCACCCTCTAACAATGACTTATGGAGCATCTTCCCAAAGTCAAGGAAACTAAAGCCCTCCTGGTGAACCATCTGTGCAACCTAGCTTTCATCTGTAGGATGAATCTGTCCTGGTTTGATCCTCTGACCTTTGATAGAAGGATTAATGAGAATACCATCTGAACCTCTGACTTCTTCACCCTTGCTCTGAGCCTCATTGTTACTTTTGATCTCTTTAGAAGCATTCTTAGCAGTATTGTTAGCATTCAGATCCTTTGTTAAATCACATTCATTTCCATAGCATATGCTATTGAATAACCATTTTTGAGAGGCTTTCTAAGAATTTGTCATTAGTCTTTGTGCAAATAATTATCTGTCCTTGGGCACACTGCAAAGTCTTTTTTACACACCACTACTATTGTAAAGTATTCTTTTTCAGTTCAAGCTATTTTGATGCAAAATCCTTCATATAAGAGCCACGACTGCCTATTTTCTAGTAGTTATTTCTCAGTAGTTCCTCACTGCCAATACATGAGAGCTGGCTTGTTCACATTTTGAAATGTCAGGATGTGACTTCCATGATAAGTAGAACAGCTGTGTATTGGGGAGACTGTAAAACTTGAAGACCACTTGATTTGCTTTTGTAGAGATGAGCACCAGGAGTGAAGTCAAAACAGAGAAGTCATAACAGGTCCCAAGGATAATATTTTACTTTCCTTTAGCAGGTTTTTTTTTTTATTTTTTGATCAATTTATTATCTATTTCCTGGCTGTACCAAGCAAATATGGGAATGGTCATGCTATGTCATGGCTGATACCACATTCTCTTCACATCCACGATCCCAGTAGATATGGTTATGACATTGATTTCTGCAAATACTCTTCTTGCTGTTTGCTGGCAATCAAAATTTGGCTGCTTCAGCAAAAGATGTACCTAGTTGCAAGTGTCTTTATGCTGTAAGGCATCTATTGCTGTGTCTCTCTAGCTACTGATTTTTGCCAATATGTTTTTTGGTATTAAGTATACAGATGTAGAACATATGCGACTTTTTTTTCCTGTGGTAACATCAGGGAGTAGAGATGGAACACTTAATAAATTATGAAGGTTGAATTCATTTAGGAAGACTCCTGGATCAAAAGGAAGGTTTTTTTAAATTAAGAATTTAATTTAGGATTTATACATGTCATCAACATTTTCCAAATGAGACAATTTATTTCGGAAGTGCTATTATTTTTATTTTAAATACTACAACAAAATTTTTAATTAAAATATTATGGCATGTTCATTTTCAACATAGCTTAAAATGTTAAACAAAATTACTAATTTAGTCTTCAGCTAGATAAAGATTCATTACTTCTTAATAAAATTAAGAATCAAACAACATATGATCCCAAAGGATGCAGAAGCAGAAGAAAGCCCAAGTTACTGTAAGAGATATATTTCATGTTCATATATCAAGGAAAATGGACTAGAGACTGGTTATAAGATGCAAACTAGGAGGGGATATAGTTTTAGTTGTGAACATGGTGGTACTAGGTTAAAAGTTGGATTTGATGATCTTAGAGGTCTTTTGCAACCTTAATGATTTTATGATTGTTTAGGCTATTAGATTATATTAGACAAGAAGGATTTTAGTTAGATTATATGATTATATGTATATTGAAAGAGAAACTAATTGTGCTAGGTCAAGAAGACATAAAACGGGGAAGAAATTAAACTGAAAAGGAGTGACTGTAATAGCTGAATTCTGAGTAATGCAAGTATTCTCACTGGAAGAGATTGCCCAGAGAAGCTGTGGATGCCCCATCCCTGGAAGTGTTCAAGGCCAAGCTGGGTGGTGTTTTGAGTAACCTGGTCTAGTTGACCAGGTCTAGTAACCTCTGTTCATGGTGGAGAGTATGTATCTCTGTGTGTGAGTGCATAATTAGATGATCTCTAAGGTTCCTTACCACCACATCATTCTATGACTGGCATTTGGGTTCTAATTTTGTCAGGCTATAAGCATCCCAAAAAGGTCTAGAAGTTATTACTGATAATTTGCTAACCTAAAAATAGCTACATTTAACACATGAACACTTATTCTTCAGCTTAACGTATAGAGATCATGGATTTTTAAAATAGTACCTGTTTAAGTGCTGCTGCATTTCTGTTGGGCAAACAAACTGATGACTAAATGGAAGTATTCATTTTAAATAAAATGTCTATGTATTTGAGAGAAGAAAAATATTAGTCATAACTGAATTCTGCTATGGAAGTATCAAACTACATGCTCCCAAATTACACTTCTGGCATTGAAACAAAAAGCAGGACTGTTTAAGCTGTAAACTAATAGAGATAAGCAGAAATATAATTTAGAGTTCATTGATATATATTCTCCCTGGGCAGATGGAGCTCTTCAGCCCTGTAAGGCCATCCATCTAAGAGAAGGTCACTCTAAACAAACCTACGTCCTGAGGACCTCGCTGCCACTGTCCCAGCTCACTCGACCCCAGCAGATGAACCTCAGGATTAAAGGGTGGGCTCAGTTCAGCACACACTGTGTCTCACCTAAAAAATCCACTGCGCAGGCTGGAAGGGTAAAAGACCTTTCCCAAATCTTCGTTCGCGAAGACTGGCCATGATGATGTTATATATTCAAAAAACATACAAAAAGAATTCAAAATACACAGAAAATAGTAGAGAGAAACGTAAAAAAATGATTGAGACAAATTTTAAATAAAATAAAACTGTGTTTTAAGATTACAAGGATCAAAATGAAGCCTAAAAATTGTACTTGTTCATTGTCACATGGAAATCACAGAATATCACAGAACATTCTGAATTGGAAGGGACCCCCAATGATCATCAAGTCCAGCTCTTAGCCCAGCACATGACAGCCCCAAGAATCCCGCCATGTAACTGTCAGTAATAAAGCAGAGGAAGTGTTATGTAAATGTTATGTTGCAATCAGGTGTTGTACATGTAATATACATGATAGCATGGTAGTAGTGTACAAGATGATATTTTTTCACATTCTCAGAGTAATTCTGAAGGATGTTAAATAGTGAAAGCAGCAGACCTAAAGCATTTGAAGAGTTCTGGAGTATTGTAAACAAGATTGATGTAAAAAAGCTCACCAGCTTTTAATAATCCATTAATAAAGCATCACCAGCCAGTTGAGGGAGGGGGTTGTCCCACTCTGCTCTGCACTGGTGTGGCCTCACCTGGAGCACTGTGTGCAGTTTTGGGGACCACAATACAAAAAAAGACATTAAACTATGATAAACCTTTAAAAGGAGGGCCACAAGGATGGGGAAATGTCTGGAGGAGAAGCCTTATGAGGAGCAGCTGAGGTCATATGGTCTGTTCAGCCTGGAGAAGAGGAGTTTGGGGGAGACCTCATTGCTGTCTTCATCCTCACAAGGGGAAACAGAGGGGCAGGTACTGATCTCTTCACTCTGGTGACCAGTGACAGGATTTGAGGAAATGTCATGAAGCTGATTTGAGGGAGATTTAGGTTGGTTATCAGGAAAAGGTTTTTTCCCCCAGATGGTGGCCGGGCACTGGAACAGGCTCCCCAGGGAAGTGGCCAAAACATCAAGCCTGACAGAGTTCAAGAAGCATTAGGACAATGCTCTCAGGCACACGGTGGGATTCTTGGGGTGGTCCTGTGCAGGGCCATTAGCAGGACTTGATGATCCTGATGGGTCCCTTCCAACTCAGAATATTCTATGATTCTATGAATTTTTTGAAAAGTCCTATCAATCATTTGTAAAGATATAATTAATAATTGAAGGAAAGTAGTACAAACCCAAGGACAGAACAATATTTTGTGTTGGTTTTTTTTTTTTTTGTGGGGGGAGTATTTTCACTATATTATTTATGACCAGGTAGATGTTTTCCCATCATGATGGTTAAAATATGCAGTTGACACAAGTATTTGGCAGAAGAGGATCAGTATTGTAAGTTGATTAAGTTACCTGTGCAGGAAGATGAACATCAGTATACTTATATAGCCAAAATTTGGAGAATATAATTGATATGGAATATGAAAAGGAAAAGTAATCTTTCATAGGAAGGAGAGAATACAATTGCATTTTATGAGTAAAAAGGGTATGTAGTAGGTATTTGTGTCTTTCTATCTGCTATTCAAGAAGCATATAGATAAACTGTGCAGACTGCAAGGATCACAGAATCACAGAATCGGAGTATGGGTGAGGTTGCAAGGGACTACAGTGGTTCATCTGGTCCAACCTCCTCATAGTTCTTCCTCATAGTCAGGTGGAATTTACTGTGCATCAGTTTCCACCCTTTGCCTCTCGTCCTATTGCTTGGCACCACTGAGAAGAGCCTGGTTCCATCTTCCTGACACCCACCCTGCAGATACTTAGAGACATTGATGAATTATTTCTCTGTCATCTCTTCTCGAGGCTGAAGAGGCAGAGCTCACTCAGCCTTTCCTTGTAAAAGGGATACTTCAGTTCCCTAATCATCTTTGCTGCTTTCAGCTGGGCTCACTCCAGGAACTCCACATCTCTTTTGTGCTGAAGAGTCCAGAACTGGACAGAGTACTCCAAGTGAGGCTTTAGTAGGGCTGACCAGAGAGACATGATTGCCTCCTTCGACCTGCTGGCAATGCTCTTTCTAATGCACCCCAGAATGCAACCAGCATTCTGCTGGTCACAAGGACACACTGCTGTCTCACAGGTGGCTTGTTGTCCACCACGACCCCCAGGTCCTTCTCTGCAGAGCTGCTTTCCAGCAGGTCAGCCCCCAGCCTGTGCTGGTGCAGGGCTTTATTCTTCCCCAGGTGCAGGACCCTGGATTTGCCTTTGTTGAATTTCAGAAGGTTCCTCTCTGCCCTTCTCTCCTGCCTGTCACACACACAGAATTACAGAATATTCTGAGTTGGAAGGGACCTGTTGAGGTCCTTATGAAGGGCTGCACAGCCCTCTGGGGTATTGACCACTCCTCTCAGCTTTGTGTCATCAGTAGTGTGCTCAGTAGGCATCTGCCCCTTCATGCAGGTCATTGATAGATAAATGAAACATTACTGTGCCAAGTATATAACCTTCGGAGACACCACTAGTGACAGGCCTCCAACTAGGCTCTGCACCTCAGAGCAAAACCCTCTGAGATCCACCATTGAGCCAGTTCTTGATCCACCTCACTGTTCACTCATCCAGCACATGATTCCTGAGCCTGCCTGCGAGGATATCATGGTAAACAGTGTTGAAAGCCTCTCTGAATTAGAAGTAGACAATATCCACTGCTCTCCCCTCATCTATCAAGACGGTTGTCCCATTATAGAAGGTAATAGGTTAGTCAAGGATGATTTCCCTTTGGTGAATCCATGCTGACTACTCCTGATCACATTCTTGTCATCCACTTGCTTAGAAATGTGCTTCAGGATGAGCCACTCATAAAATCACAGAATATGCTGAATTGGAAGGGACCCACAAGGATCATCTCCCAGCCAACTCCCAGCCCTGCACAGGACCATCCCCAAGAGTCACACCATGTGCCTGAGAGTATTCTCAAAATACTTATTGAACTCTGTCAGTCTTGATGTTGTGACTACTTCCCTGGAAAACCTGCTCCAGGGCCCAACTACCCTCTGGATGAAGAATCTTTTCTAATATCTAACCTAAACTTCTACTAACACAATTCCATTGTCTTTTCAGAGAGGTAGTTGCAGCTGACTGGCCAGTAGTTCCCTGGGTACTCCTTCTTGCCCTTTTTTAAGACCAGGGTGACATTTACTTTCTTTCAACCCTCAGGCATCTCTCCTAATCTCCATGACCTTTCAAAGATGATTGTGAGGAGCCTAGCTATCATATCTGCCAGCACTGTCAGCACTCGTGGATGCATCCTGTCAGGGCCCATGGACTTGCAGATGATAAGTTTGACTAAATGGTCTCTAATCCTCAACCAAGGGAAAGTCTTCCTTCTTCTACACCTTTTCTCTGGTCCCCTGGTCAGGGATTCCTTCACTGTGTTCTCTGCAGCCTCTGTTTCAAGGTTCCACGTTCTATTCTATACTGAGTCCATGTTCTCCCTAGTATTCATTTTGTTATTGATGTATTTGAAGAAGGCCTGCTTTTTATGTTTGGCATATTTAATTCCAGATGGGCCTTGGCCTTCCTCATTGCATTTCTGCATACTCTGACAATATCCTTGTATTCATCCCTGCTTCCACCTCATGAGTATCTCCTGTGTATGTCTGAGTTTTGACAGGAGTTCTTTGTTCATGCAGGTCTGTTCTTTTTGCTCAATTTCTTGCCGTGGGGATACACCGTTCCTGAGCCTGGAGGAAGTGAACCTTGAATATTAACCATCCCTCTCACTGTTTTAGTATTGAGCTTTGTTGCATTTTCAGACTTTTCCTGTTGTCATCTAAAGAACTGTCCAGTTGCAAACACACCCTCCTCTGTGTCCATCTGCTTCTGAGTACTGCCATAATTACTGTTTTCTTTCTTCTTCCTTTTCTTTCCCTCCCCCTCTCTATACACTTAGTTTCTGATTTCATGCACCTGCAGGAGCTGGCTCACAGCTGACCCCATGTTCAGTGTTTCCAAGTACAGAAAGAAACAAGACAGAGCCAAGACAGTGGGATATTTCAAGCTTCCTTTTTTTCTGCACATATTCACACTCCTTTCACTAAGTATTTCCTGGGAACACATTTCCCACATTGCTAGACATAAGACTATACTAAGCATATCTTCAAAGTTTTTATTCCCATGTTGGTAAGTTATCTCTTGTAATTGATAAGACCAGTATATTACACTAATTAACTTTCAAATAAACACTTTTATTCAGGTGTTTTGCAAAGAGATGAGTTTTATTTGTTGAAGAAAATAATTTAAGATCCTTCTGATACAGAAAGCTTTCATGCGTTTTCTGATTGTATGCAAGATAGTATGTCATTATTGGACAATTATTGCTATCTAGAACTGTCTGGTTGCAGATTACTCTTCTTTTTCCTGTATTTTTTGCGGAGTTCTATGTTGTTTTTTCCTTTTGTATGTGAATTTCTCTGCTTCAACATTATTTCAGAGACGTATCTTGCTGCATATCATCCTGATGTACAGTTAGAAGCTAGGTTTAAAAGAGGCTTAAGTTTGCAGGTATATTGTTTTTTTTCTTTGAAATAGTTTGCAAAGATGTCAGCAAATTTGTAGGAAATAAAGCAACATGAGGCAGTAAGAGGATAGTTTGGGTGATTGCCAAGAACTAGTACAACTTTTGAAATCCCAGGAAAAATAATTCAGCTGTTTATCTAATGCAACACTTAAAATTAACATTACAAATCCTTTTCCTATTATTAGTGTTATTATTTCTGTTACTCTTACTCTCTTGTCAAAATCGTTCAACTTGCAGGAAAGGAATGGAGAAAATTATACCACAAGTAACTGGAGGCATTCTTAAGAAGTCAATATTTGGCTTAAAGAATTAGAAATTTTGAATTTAGAAGAGGGGGGCCAGGCAATCCTGTTGTAGAACAACTCTGTTGTAAAACTCTATTTTCTTCAATTTTTTAAATGTTGTAAGAGTCATGTCAATAGAAAATAAAGTACAGAAAGTTATTATTAAGTAAATAAAATGTGGATTTCTTCAAATATCTTCTTCTGTGCAGCACACACCAACTCTGTCCAGGGTCAGTCAGCATTCAGAATTCATGCATTTGAATAATGATGCTCCATAATGTGTTATAGGAGAGCAAAGTGGACATACAAAACATGGAAGAAAGAGTCTTTTGTAACTAAATCAGCTGGCTGTGGAAAAAAGATGCATTTTTTAAACATTTCCCTTCCAATATGTAGGAAAGTTTAAAAATTAGTGTTGACAGATTGGCACACAGGATAGATTCAAACTTTAAGCATAAAAGTGGATTGCCTAGTAGCAATTTATATGCCAAATTCATGAGAAAATTAAACTTTTTCTATCTACAGGACAGTTTTAACATGTCAATATTTTTATTTTCATCCACCTGAATCTGGAAGGAAAACACATGCTTCCTCTGCTGATATTTTTATTCCTCAATGGCTAACTATACTATGTTTTAAAAATACAGTTTTGAGTAACAGAATATGAATTAAAAGGATAACACTCTATTCCAAGTTGCCTGGATAACAACATTCATCATCATTGCTAGGCTTCGTGAACAAAGATTTGGGAAGGGCTCTACCCACACTTGTTACAAGCACACTGGTGGCTAAAAAGGCCAATATGAGATAGATAAATCCAGTTGCAAAAGGCACAGCAGAAGGACTCCTTAGGTGGTATATTCTGCAAGACACGATTCTTTCTACTTTGTCTTTTTTTCTCTAGAATGATCCTGCGGGTGTTCTCAAAGGAGACAGCAGTGTTATAGATGGTGTGTCTCCAGGCCTCCTGACTGGAGGTCAGAGTAGACCAGTTATGGTGATCAATATGGCCAAGACTGAGATGTTATTTCAGGGAGTCCTTGTATCTTCTCTTTGGGGCTCTCTTTTGCAGCAGCCAGTGGCAAGTTCACCATAAAGCAAGATCTTAGGAAGACAGTGGTCCTTCATCCTGGAGACGTGCCCTGCCCATCTCAGCTGTGTTCTCAGCAACATGGCCTCTATACTTGTGATTGCTGCTTGTTCTAGAACAGATGTATTGGTCACAAAATCTGACCAGTGGATGTTTAGGATTGTACAGAGACAGCGTTGATGGAAGCGTTCTAGGAGACACAGGTGGTGGCAGTAAATGACCCATGATTTGGAACCATATAAAAGAGTAGACAGCACTATGGCTCTGTAAACACTGATCTTTGCACTTTTCTTCAAGTGTTTATTTCCCCAAACTCTTTTATGGAGTTTTCCAAAGGCACTATATGCCTTTGCTGACCTGTTGTCTATCTCTCTGTCAATCTTACCATCTGAGGAGATGAGGCTCCCTAGGTAATTAAACTGCTGGACTGATTTGAGCTCTGATTCGCCAGTGGTGATATGGGGATGATGGAAGGCTTCCTGAGGTGCAGACTGATAGAGAACTTCTGTCTTCTTTAAACTGACTTCCAGCCCAAAGAGCTCAGCAGCATCTGCAAAACAGGATGTTAAACGCTGCAGAGCTGCTTCTGTGTGGGCAACAAGGGCGGCGTCATCAGCATAAAGCAGCTCCCGGACAAGATGGTTTAAGGTCTTGGTGTGGGCCTTCAGTTGCCTTAGGTTGAATAGACTTCCATCAGTACGATATCGAATGTAGATACCATCCTGATCATTGAGGTCTGCCATGGCCCTTTGGAACATCATGCTAAAAAAGACTGTGAATTGGGTAGAAGCGAGAATGCAGCCTTGTTTCACACCATTCTTAATTAAAAAGGGCTCAGAAAGTGTGTTGCCATATCTGACTTGGCCGTGCTGATCCTCATGGAGTGTGATGATCATTTTAAGGAACTTGGGGGGACATCCTAAACGTTCCAAAATCTGCCGTAGACCTTTTCTGCTCACAGTATCGAAAGCCTTGGTGAGGTCGACAAAGGTTACATAGAGACCTTTGTTCTGTTCCCTACACTTCTCTTGCAGTTGTCTGAGAACAAATACCATGTCTGTGGTGCTCCTGCTGGCTCTGAAACCACATTGGTTTTCAGGTAGAATTCCTTCTGCTATAGCAGGTATTAGTGTGCTCAAAAATAATCTTGCCAGGATTTTGCCGACAATGGAGAGCAGAGTAATACCATGGTAATTTGAACAGTCTGATTTAACTCCTTTTTTCTTATACAAAGTGATGATGACTGCATCACAAAGGTCTGATGGTAGCTTGCCGAGTTCCCAACAGCGCACCACAAACTCATGAAATTTAGCACGGAGTGCTGGGCCCCCATGTTTCCAGACTTCAGGTGGAATTTCATCAATCCCAGCTGCCTTGCCGATTTTCACCTGCTGTATGACCTTAAGAGTTTCTCCCGAAGTGCAGGCAGTATCCAATTCATACTTCACTGGTTGTTGTGTGGTGGACTGAATTGCTGTGTCTTGAACTACATGGCTAGTACTGAAAAGAATCTGAAAGTGTTCAGACCATCAATTCAGAATGGAGGTTTTATCTGTCAGAAGCATTTGACCATCTGCACTGAGTAGAGGGCTTTGGACCTGATATGTAGGTCTGTATGCTGTTTTCAGGCCTTCATAGAATCCTCTGTGATCACCTGCATCTGCACATAATTGAGTTTTTTCAGCTAGACTGATCCACCACTTGTTCTGAATGTCACAGAGTTTCTGTTGGAGCTTGCTGCATGCGAGACGAAAGGCTGCTTTCCTTATATGGCAAGATGGCTGAGCAAGGTGTTCTTGGCGATCAGTTTTCTTCTTCCTCAGCTATTCCTGGATTTCTTGATTGTTTTCATCAAAGCAGTCTTTGTTCTTCTTGAAGGAGAACCCTAAGGATTCTTCAGAGGACTGCAGGATGCTGTTTTTAATATGGTGCCAAAGTGTTTCAGGAGAGGGATCTATAGAATCTATGGAATGATTTTCGAGCCTAGTTTGAAGATTTGCCTGGAAATCTGTCTCTCACTATGGCTGACTGAAGATTGTTAACTTGGAGTCTCCTCCTTGGGATATTGCCCCTTTTGGGTTTGAACTTAAGATTTAAGTTAAGTTTACAGTGCACAAGCCGATGGTCTGTTTGGCATTCTGCACTGGGCATCACCCGGGTATGATGGACATCGTGAACCTCTCTCCGTCACACCATGACATAATAAATGAGATGCCAATGCTTAGATCTGGGGTGCATCCATGTTACCTTCAGACTATTTTTCTGTTGAAAGATAGTGTTAGTAATGGTGAGCTGTTGCTCCGCACAGAATTCTAGCAGAAGTCTACCATTATCATTGCAGTTTCCAACACCATGTTTGCCTAATATTCCTTTCCAGGTTTCAAAATTCTTACCTACTCTGGCATTGAAATCACCAAGGATAATGATCTTATCATCTGCAGGAACCTTTTGGGTAAGGCAGCGCACGTCAGTGTAAAATTTATCTTTTTTGGCAGGGTCAGCTTGGAGAGTTGGGGCATATATACTAAAGAGGACAACATGTTGCTTGTTGTAAAGTGGAAGGCATAGGGAGATAATGCGATCAGAGTGACCTGTTGGCTGATTTTCGAGTTTAGGAACAATAGAGTTTTTAATCATGAAACCAACTCCTGAAAGAATGCCTTTTGGTTCTAGGTTTACCTGTCCAAAAGAGTGTGTAACCGACACCATGTTCTCTAAGGCTGCCTTCCTCGTGGAGACAAACTTCACTGAGAGCAGCAATGTTGATGTTGAGACGTGATAATTCGTGGGCAATTAGGGCAGAGCGATGCTCAGGACGTCCACTATCCGCAGAATCAAGTATGATTCTGATGTTCCAGTATGCTAGAGTCAATTTGGGTACACCTTTGAAGGCAGGTGCACGCCTTTGTCTCTAGATCTTTGTGTGATCGCATTAGTAGAAGATGCCCGTTGGCCACAGTTAACCAACTGGGTGAAGGGGGAGATGAGCTTTAGTTAGGCCACCTTTTCTAGGCCCCTCTCTGAGTGGAGCAAGCAGTACTCTCCTTGAAAAAGGCTGCTTGGTCGTTCAGGATGCTGCCCAAAGAGACTGTCATCTCCAGGGTCAGTCTCTAACAACCAATGTCCTGAACCGCCTGCATGCAGGGTTGGGTCTGCGGCTTCCAGTGCACATTTCACCTGCCGTTTCGACCCTCACCCATCGCTACAAGTCTTTGCTATAACTAAATACAGGTGGGGGAAATAACTGCCTATTAGTCTGAAAAGACAGGTAATAACAAGGAGATGGTTAGGCAAAAGGAGGGAGTAGACTTTGCCAGTCAAACCTGGTGTATTTCAGAAGTTTGTAATGGATAGAGCTAGAACTATAACCTGGAGGAGTAAAATTTTTTTGTGACATGAACTTGGTTTAATATTATTTATCAAGCATTAAAAAATAATTTGCAAGGATTGCATGCACTGCTATGTGTATTCCAGCAAGTGGCTGATCCTTTCTTTCCAATGTTTGCCAGTTTACAGCTATGTATTTTATTTTCTGTGTGTTGATAGTGATTTAGATAGTAAGAAGGCAAGTCTTTCCTTTGACGTTTTCAATAAAGGTTAATCTCAGTTGGGTATTTCCTGAGCCCCAGGCCTTAGGAAATGAACCTCCTCAGACTAGGCAGAGTGGGGAAGAGGGGGGTTTGTCACTGTGGGGCTGGCATGCATGGCATCTCTGGGGATGTAAGGGGAATGATAAAGAAAAGGGTGGTGAGTCTGGAAAGGACAGGCTGTCAAGTGTTGTCTCTAGAGAGCATGTCTTTGTGTTAACTGACACCCATGGCCAAACTATTCCCTTTAAAGGCATGGTCTAGCCCTTAATCACTGCACATTACAACCCCAAATGGGACCATTTCAAGTGCTACACACTAATATTATTTATTAGAAGGCCCAATAAAGCTTTCCTCTGTAGCCAGGCTCTTATTGTATGGTGTCATTATATAAACAAGCCTTGGAAGACTGTTTCCACTTACAGAAATGTTAACAGAAGGCTTAATCTGAGAGGCCCAGTAGGGTGTGAGTTTAGGCTTTCTTTCCGTCTACATTATAACAGACTAAATATTGAGGATGATTTGGGGACTGGAGTGTTTCAGCCAAAAACATTCCTTGCGATAAATTATTTCCCAGTTTTCGTTCCTTCACTTTAGAGACTTGGAGGGTTGGGGTTTTTTTATTTATTTTTTTTTAGTTCTGTGGAGTCTGTACCAGCATCAGCTTCCCATATGTTAGAGACATCTCAGGGTTTATTAGTCAGCATAGATCAATTGAGATTTGATGTATTTGCTTTCATAAAAGCTGTGTGTACTATATACTTCTTGAACTGGAAATCGCACAATGCTCCTTATTTGCCTTCAATCACTAGCAGATGCAGAATGGTCAGACCATTTCCCTTTAAATTGACCTAAGGGATTAAAGGAATCCAAAGGAATTTCCAGCTAACTAGTGCCTCTGCTTTCCCTGACTTTATTTCTTGAGCCTTCAAGGTCAGAGTCCGTGTTAACTTAATCTGCCTCTCCCTCTGCCTGATTTGTTCACTTCCTTCCTTTTGTTTGCCTCCAGAGCAGTAACTAAGTAGCCAGGCTAAACTCCTGTGTTTGCTGCTTCCAGAATTTCAGACCAAACAGTTGTGTAAATCTGGTGGGAAGCGGGTGCTTTGTTGAGAGCACAGGAGCCTGAAATGCACCTTCGTAGCAGCTTGCACCCTTTAATCCACAGGCGTCGATAGGCATAGAATTACATCAAAGGCAAATGTAAAAAACAAGGCTGGTGACAGTAGCTTAAATCTGCCATGCAAAGGTCCCAACTTGCACTGAAAACAACCAATAGGAATTGAAGAGGGACTGAAAACTGCTCTCGGTGTAGCAGAGTACTGGGAACAATTGCAAGTCTCCTGGTGCTCATGAGAGCTGCCTTGAAGAGTAGGAGTTAAGACCTGACTCACAGCAGAAGATGCAAAATCTAACAAGAGTGGAAGGGGGGAGCTGGGAAAAAGAGAGTAGGACCACAATCTGCTTTCAATCAGGGATGGGTAATGGCAGTACTGCATCTTTTGTTGGTTTTTGTTTCAGAAACTGGTCAGGAGTCTTTGCATGGATTGTCTCAACTATCAGGGGACAGGAGCTTACTTAGCAGGTGGCCATCTGAAAAGTGGCTGATGCTTTTAAAAATGCTTCTACCTCTTTTGTTCTCTGCCTGCTGCCATAACTTTAGTGTTTCTAGTTTTGACATCTGCTCTTCACCCAATTATTCATTTTGACTAGGTACTTGCAGGGCATGAAAGGGGCTTTCTTTCAAAGACTTTATATGTCATTACTGTGCTGACTGCCACCTTCTCTATAAATTAGTTTCCATCAAAACAAAAACTCAAATAAACAAAAACAAACCAACCAACCAACCAACCAAAACCACAAACAAAACCAAAATCAAAACAACCCCCCAGACCCCCAATCCTAAAAACGAAAACCAAAACCCCCCCAAAAATACAAACTCAGCAAACTCCTAATCAGATTGCTAATCAAAAAAACTAAAAAAAATAGGAGAAAAAAAGGAAGGTTTTCTCTGTGTTTTTCCTTTGGATTTCTAAACATGAAGAGTATTGAAAAAGGATATTGATTCTAAAAAAGTCAGTATTTAAGTCTCACAATGCATCAGTAACATCTGAATTGACTGAATAAAAATCTTCAAAATATGAACAAGGTCTTTCCAAGGAAGACAGTAATTTATGCCTTGTATTTGCCAAGTAAATGAAAACCAAATGTCTCACCATTACTAGAACTGCCACCTTCCTGTTCAATGAGTTATGATGATCCCCCAAAAACTAATTTAAATGCTTATTTTACATGCTCATTCCTAATTAAAAAGAGGAAAACAAGTAAAATATGAAAAAAAAATATAAAGCATGATTTCCCTGTAATAATATTGGATTTTTGGATAGCAAGCAGTGGGCACTTAAAGCTATCATTTATGTTATTTCCTCATTGTAAACAGACAGGCAAATTCTGCAATGATGGAACAAAGCTTGAGGTACCTCTGAATACATCTAAAGTAGCCAGAAGTGTTTCCAGCAATTTTGTCAATATTTCTTTGGAACTGAATCAAAAGAGCCTGAGGAAATTCAGAAAAATGTTAAGTTTAAGAAATCGACAAGACCTAAATCCAGATGCAGAGAGAAGATCTAGATGTTGAACTTAAAGGAAAAAATATATTTCATTCTGTTTTTGAAGTTCAGTCTTATCTTTGCTTGTTCAAGTTTTAGAAAGGAGGAAGGAAATGCTAATGAAGCTGCTGTATCCACACTGCTGCCTTTTAATCCTGTGTCCCTTCTTTTGTGCACTGCTCCTGTCATTTATTGCTTTCTCATGTCAAGAAAGAGAGTGATTATATAACATAAATAAAATCTTAACTGTGTAAAAGGTGTAAGGAAAGACATTTTTCTTCATTTTCACATCTTCCCATAAATTGAGCAGCAAGATCAATTATCTCAGATGAAATTCAAAAATCTAAATAAGCCTCAGAGTATGCAACTGTTTCTAGCAGCTCATGGAAGTCTACATTCTGTTAGCCTATTCAGGGTGCACATAATCCTGAGTCAAAAGTATGTTCTGTGGTTCTTTTATATGAAATTTCTCCCATGTTATATTGGTGAACGTGGCACAGCTATTTGTTCCTTTACAAAACAGTGATTGGCTGTTTTCTCCCACCCATGCCAGTTTGAGAAAGAGGTACTGGCAGCTTAATAGAGTGACCTCTGTGGATAAGACTGTGAACAGAAGGAGCATGAAGGGGGCTTTTGACCAATGATTTTATTGAATAAAAATGGGGGGGGGAATTTACTTGATCCTTGGAACAAGTGTAGTCTGAAGACCTGTAGAGAGAGAATCATCACATAAATTGTTAAAACATGTATATCGTAATGTGCTACACTCTTTTGTTTTAAATGATACAACAGATGGTGATACTTTTTTTTTTCCCTAGTCTTCAAGGAGGCTAGACTTAGATTTCAGTCCAGGGATATTTTTTTCTGGTATTTAATCTACATTTATTTTGGCTTCCTTCCATCTTCTGACTCATATTTATGCCTTCATGGACTAAGAAGCCTGTGCAGCTCCATGCTGCAGACCACCATATACTCTCCAAATATCTTGCCTTTTGTAGATGATAAAGAGGGAGAGGGGCTGGAGAGGTCACTTATAGTCAGTCCTTGACTTGAATAATAATGCCTGCATCCTGCAGTTAATCATAGTAGCTATTAATTGGTATTTAGTTGATCTGGCTGCATTTAAAGTCAGTGAAAATAATGAAATAGATTTCCACAGAAGAAAGCTCAGGACCTGTGTTTTTGATCATGCTGCTTTATCCTTCATTTGTGGAAGTTCTCTGAACTCTCTCTGACATGTTAGCAACTTTCTGTTTTACCTGAGTCGCCAAGAAACTAATATTGATGTTTGAGTTCAGTCACACCACTGCTATACAGAGATCTGTCACTTCTTGCATATGAGAAATGATGGTTTTTTCATATGGTTTCATAAAATATATTGATCTCTTTTGCCACCAATTTTCTATTGCAAGTTCTTTGCTAATTTTGACTTTCCTATTAGTCTTACTGAGCTTTTTTCCTTTACTGTTTCACAAGTGCCTCCCTCCTGCTGAGTATCTGTTTCAATTTATTTTCCCTCAGACACATTAACTTGCCTTTTTCATGTTGACTCTCATTTTGTGACTTCCTGCTTGTATTTCTGACCCCTCTAGGACACTTTGGTTTATGATTAAACAAACCTGTTCATGGGCTCCATGAAAGAAGAAACTATGCATTTGTAGGTTTATTTTCGTTGAAGCATAGTGAAAATTGCACCTTGAGGGAGGGCTTTATTACATTTAACTACTTAGTCAGGATTTATTAAAAATAAACAACAAAGGAGTCAAGATCTTCCAGGTGGGATCTCACTTTAAATTCTGCTTCAAAATATATATGGACTTATAGGTTATCTACAAATATTTCCTCTGCTTAATGAAGCTTAGATCTGCCTAGATTAGTTGCTCATTATTTTGGGTTCAGATGCTCCAAAACTCTTTATATATCATGGATTTGGACAGGTTGAGTGTGCAGTGACTGAGGGGGAGTTTCTCTTTTCAAGGCACTTGTGTGTGGGAACAATAATTAAAAACGTCACATAAGAAAGAATTGGCCTGAGCTTTGTGCTCTGCATGATTAGGGTCATTACAGCATTTCTGGGGACTCTGCCTTTTTTAAGAAGTCTTAGTTATTTGTCCTGCTGCGCTACACAGGGAAACTCTAGCTCAAGGTCAATTAGAGGTTGTGCAATATTGGTGGGAGTTGAGAGAGAATTGGATCTGCACTGAGTGTCTTTCATAAGATCATAAATTATTTAAGAATATCATGAAAATCAAAGCCATATTTTTCTCCTGGTGTTTTGGAAAGCCCAGAACTTCTAGTTAAAAACTGAGTGGTTTGATTTTGTAGAATGTTTACAGGAAAAGAAAGTATTTTGCCATATAAGTTAGGAAAGGTTGCACTAAGCCAGGTGTTCGTCTGGTGCATCAGTGTAATGCTAAATGAATTCTGCTGATCCTAGTGGGATGACATGGGATTTTTTTTTGGATTCACATTGGTCTCACACAGATCAGACTCTAAACTTCTATGTTTTTCATGGACTTTAGGAAAGTATTGAGGCTATTTGAAGGATTTCTATAACACACAGGAACTGTGTGAACATGAAATTTTTTTCTTTATATGTGCAAATGACAATGTTTTAGAGACAATAGCAGGGGAAAAAGTCCTTGACAGAAGTGACTTACAGGCAAAATACTTTTTTTTATTCCATTTTTTCCTCTAACACTACAGTGATGTTAAAGTTTAAATAAGCATACTGCACAGCTATAGGAGAAATATTCACAACTGTATTACATCAAAAACTGGAGCTCAGACAAGCTAAAATCAAAGCCTGTGTCAAGTACATCAAGATCACCATCAGGCTTTGTCTGCCTGCTAAAAGAGCTTACTCTTGATAAAGGGGAAAAAAACAGGAGGAAGCAAGGTTTTATACTCATAACTCACATTCTGTATCACATAACAGCTGCTCCAGGCTTTGTCTCATCCTTTAAATCTATTCTGTACTGAGGAATGAAAGAAGGGAATGAGAAATCCACAGGAGGAGGTGTGCAGTGCCTGTGCAGAGAATCTCACCATGCTGACAGCTTGCTGTATCACCATTTAGACATAACTACCACCAGCTAAGGAAACAGGAACACAACTGTGTGCTGTGTGCGCCTTCCCCTTACCCCCTGCACACTTGTGCTCATTACAGCTCTTTCTTTAAACTGCTGGCTAGACAGCTGGCCATGCCTCAAAGGAGCACAGAGTAAGGGAGCATATAAATTACTGTTGCATTTTATGGCCAAGATAAACTCAAACTGCAGGGTTATAGTCTGAACTGACACGAAAAAAGAGAACCTTGCAGGCCTCTGAAAAGCAAAGGGAAAGGGAAGGAGAGAAAATGTATTTCAGCTAATCTACCAATTGGAGGGGGTGGGGAAAAGAAAACACAGGTAAAAGATAGATCTTCTCTGGGTCTAAAGACAAGAACAAGGTTAACAATTCTGTTTTTGTAACTCTAAATCTGTAATTTCAAATTAGTATGTTTTTAAGAAGCTTTAGGCTTTCTTTTACTATGTCATCACTGTAGATTTTTCAAAGATGGAAAAGGCTCTGTGACAATAATTTTCAAATGCATTTTACTGAATGAGCCTTAATATATACGTACTTTCAAGTTGGTTAGTGCTTGGATAACCTTTCCAGATGAACACTGATGAGGTTCATCTCCTTGGACATGTCTGTGCTGGCTCCATGCCTCCCACATGGGATACACTATAGGCTGTTATTTGAAACAATGCATTCAAGATACAGCAGAGTGTGAAAGAGTTACTAAGAAAAAAATATAATTTCAGATCCACGTTCATTCGTGATTGACTTTACATCGGAAATGACAAATAATTTCACAGAGCATAGTCACCCACACAGTTCTTCCTCATAGTGAGGTGGAATTTACTGTGCATCGGTTTCTGCCCTTTGTGTCTTGTTCTATTGCAAAGCACCACTGAGAAGAGCCTGGATCCATCCTCTTGACATCCTCCCTGCAGATACTTAGAGACATTGATGAGATCCTTCTTTTCTGTCATTTCTTCTTGAGGCTGAAGAGGCAGAGCTCACTCAGCCTTTCCTTGTAAAAGAGATACTTCAGTCCTCTAGTCATCTTTGCTGCTTTCAGCTGGGCTCACTCCAGGAACTCCACAACTCTTTCGTGCTGAAGAGTCCAGATATGGACAGAACACTCCAGGTGAGTCTGAAGAAGCAAGATTCAGGATGAGAGTGGTTCCAGGCGTGGAGAAAGACATACAGAAATTGACAAGACTTTATTATATGGACTTTTCTGTCATTATGTGCTTTCAAATATGTGTATTGCATTGTATCCACACTACACAGTGCACAGCCCGGCCATGCCTGGGCTTACCACGAGTTTTGCCTTCTCCCTGCTTCCCCACTCCTCCCTCTGATAGGCTGAAGAAGCTGCAGAGAGGAGATAGTTACCATTTGCCCTTTCCTTCCCTGGTTGCTCCCATGTTCCTCCCTCTTTGCCTGTGTCCCTACCTGATTTGTTCCCCCATTTGTCTGTCTCACACTCCACCCCATGTTCTAGCCCTTTCCCCGCCTGAACTCACAAAACCCCTACACACCTCAATAAAGTATTCCATTTGCACCTCTACCTTGACTCCAGACCTGTCCATGTTGTGTCACGGACCCATTCCCCTCCCCCCTCGGACTGTGGCAGGTGAGTCTTTAGGAGGGCTGACCAAAGGGACATGATTACCTCCTTCGACCTGCTGGTAATGCTCTTTCTAATGCACCCCAGAATGCAACCAGCCTGCTTGGTCACAAGGACACACTGCTGTCTCACAGGTAGCTTGTTGTCCACCACGACCTCCAGATCCTTCTCTGCAGAGCTACTTTCCAGCAGGTCAGCCCCCAGCCTGTGCTGATGTGAAGTTATTCTTCCCCAGGACCCTGGACTTGCCTTTGTTGAATTTTAGACAGTACATCTCTGCCCACCTCTCCAAAATGTCAAGGTCCTTCTGAAGGGCTGCACAGCCCTCTGGGGTATCAACTGCTTCTCTCAGCTTTGTGTTATCAATGGACTCGCTGAGAAGGCATGCAGGTCATTGATGGATAAGTTAAACTGGGCCCAGTGTCAACCCAGTATCAACCCTTGTGGTATACCACTAGTGACAGGCCTCCAACTATACCACTGCATATAACCCTCTGGGATCTGCCATTGAGCCAGTTCTCAGTTCACCTCACTGTCCACTCATCTAGTCCACAATTCCTGAGTTTGCTTATGAAGATGTCGTGGGAGACAATGTTGAAAACTTTGCTGAAGTTGAGGTAGACAATATCCACTGCTCTCCTCCCCTCCATCCAGGTAGTTGTTTCATTGTAGAAGGCAACCAGGTTGGTCAAGGATGATTTCCCTTCAGTGAATCCATGCTGACTACTCCTGACCACCTTTTTGTCATCCATATAGGTAGACATGGCCTCCAGAATGGGGTGCTCCCTCACCTTTCCAGAGATCGAGGTGAGTTTGACTGGCCAGTAGTTCCCTGGGTCCTTCTTCTTGCCCTTTTTTAAGACCAGGGTGACACTTACTTTCTTCCAGTCTTCAGGTACCTTTCCTGATCTCCATGCCCTTTCAAAGATGACCATGAGGAGCCTTAGCTATACTGTCCACCAGCTCTCACAGCACTCGTGGATGTATCCTGTCAGCGTCCTTGGGCTTGTGGATGTCAAGTTTGCCTAGGTGTTCTTTAACTAACTCTTCCTTGACCAAGGGAAAGTCCCTTCCAACGTTCCTCTACCCATGTCCCCTCAGTCAGAGATCTCTGAGGTCTGGTCTTGTAAGTGAAGACTAATGTAAGGAAGGTGTACAGTAACTCTGCCTTCTCTGCATCCTCTATCACCAGTGACCCCTCTTCATTAAGTAATAGGCCCACATTATACATAGTTTTCCTTTTGTTATTGATGTATTTGAGGATGTCCTTGTTGTTCTTGACATCTGTGGCCAGATTTAATTCTAGGTGGGCTTTGGTCTTCCTTGCCTCATTTCTGCTTACTCCGACAACCTATCTGCATTCATTCCAAGTGGCCTGACCCTACTTCCGTCTCCTGTGTATTTTCTGCTTACAGTTGAGTTATGACAGGCATTCTTTGTTCATCCACACAGGTCTCTTGCCTCCTTTGCCTAATTTCTTGCTCATTGAGACGCATTGTTCTTGAGCCTGAAAGAAGCAATCTTTGAATATCAATGAACATTCTTGGAACCCTCTTCCCTGTAGGGCCTGTTCACTCTCGATTCTTCCAAGAATCTCCTTGAAGTAACTGAAGTTAGCTCTCCCACAGTCCCTGGTTGTAATATTACTTGCTCCTCTACTTTCTCCTTGCCGATACTGAACTCCACAATTTCATGGTCACTACAGCCAAGGCTGCCCCCAGTCTTCCTATCTCACACAAGGCATTGCCTGTTTCTTAGTGAAAGGTCCAGAAGCACAAGATTTCTTGTGGGATCCTCCACTACCTGTGTCTGGAAGTTGTCAATACTTTCTAGGAAACTCCTGGGCTGTTTGTGATTCACTGTGTTGCTTCCCTAGCAGATGTCAGGGTAGTTAAAGTGCCCCATGATAACCAGTGCTTGAGGGGCTTTAATTCTGCACCCAGTGCTGGGTAGGTTATGTTAGAGAATACAGGATTTGTTTGAATGCAAGCATGGATTTATGCTACAGCCTGTAATACTAGGTGCCAGTTTTATATAAATACTGCAGTCCATTACTCACACTGCTCTAAGTACTCCTTGGGAGTGCCACACAGTTTGTGCAACAAAGAGGAGCTGAAATATGTACAGCTTGACTCATTCCCTCAGGAAACAGTGCTCAAGTGTCAGAAGACCCACAAAATAAGTACTGGGCATACCTACTTTCAAAAACCTATGGACTGGAGCACAGTGTGTGGTATGTATTACTGCTCTGCTGCAAGGAAACATAAAGCATGAAGCTTTATCTTTCAGCCAGAAACCCTGGGACCTGTGGGAGACCACAGTCTAAATCAAGCATCAAAACACTTCCTCAGCGCAACTGCAAATTGAAAAGAAGCCATTGTACTGTGCTGGCAAAGATACAGATGGAGGATGACTTCAAAATGCTTAAAAGGTTCTTAGAACAACTTGGTGGCTTTTTTGGGTGAGAAAATATTAATGTCAGATAAGTATTTGTTGTGTTTTGCAGAGGCCTGACAGGTCAAAAAGGGAGTTTTTAAGGAAAGCAATTATTTGTTTGCTGTATAGTAACAGTATGATGTCATTTGTTTAAATGTGATTTTATTTTATAAATAAAATGTCAAAAATGAGGCAAAATATCCTACACAATTTATTATAATAAAATTTCTACAGACAAGCCATAACAATCAACACTGTACACTTCAATTAACACTCTATTCTCTATATCAAGGTGAGCAACTGAGTTTAACAAAACTCTCCTGATTTCTGGTCAAATTTTAGAGTACTAGAAGTTAGTATCAGGAAAAGAGGCTAAAAGAAAAAGGATTGACAGGAACCTCACTCAATTTAACAAGGAGAAGTGCAAAGTCCTGCACCAGGAGAGGAACAACCTTGTGCACTTTTGTATGTTGGGGCCACCCAGCTGGAAAGCGGCTTTGCAGAAAAGGCACTGGGGATCCTGATGGACACCAAGTAGGTCATGAACCAGAAATGTGCCCCTGGGACAAAGAATGTGAATGGTATCCTGGGCTGCATTAAACATTGTATTGCCAGTAGTTAAAGGGAGGTGATCCTTTCCCTTTGCTCAGCACTGGTGAGGCCACATCTGGAGTATTGTGCCCAGTGCTGGGCTCCTTAGTACCAGACAGACATGGACATACTAAAGAGAGTCAGTGAATAATCACAAAGATGATGAAGCAACAGGACCATCTCTCCTATGAAGAAAGAGAGCCATGTCAGTTTATCTTGAGAGATCTTATACATACATACCACCAGAAAAAGTGTAAAGAGGACAGAGCTAGGGTCTTTTCAGAAGTGACCGGTGACAGGACCAGAGACAATGGACATAAATTGGAACACTGGAGGTTTCCTCTGAACATCAGGAAACACATTTTTACAATTTGAGTTACATTTACAATATTTCACTAACCTTAGCAATAAATCTCTAGCAGGATCTTTTCATATTTTGTACTTAATAATGAGAGAACTACTAGAAGAAGGCTAGGAAGCGTTGCTGAAAATTGGAAGGAGCAAGTATTAGAACAAATGATGAAATCTGGGATTTTGGTAGTATAGTGGGTTTCTATGGCTGGGTTTTGGTAGTGGGGGGGCTACGGGGGTGGCCTCTGTTAGAAGCTGCTAGAAGCTTCCCCTGTCTGGTGCAGCCAATGCCAGCCAGCTCCAGGATGGACTTCCTGCCACTTGGCCAAGGCCGAGCCAATCAATAGTAACAGTAACACCTCTGTGATAACATATTTAAGAACAGAAGGTTGTTGCACAGAGGAAAATTCTAGCCAGGGAAGAGCGGAGTGAGAACATGGGAACGACAATGCAGACACCAAGGTCAGTGCAGAAGGAGGGGCAAGGAGGTGCTGGAGCTGAGGTGCTCAGGCCCCCTGCAGCCCATGGAGGAGCCCATTGGAGGAGCCCATGCTGGAGCAGGTGGATGCATGAAGGAGGCTGTGACCCTGTGGGAGGCCCAGGATGGAGCAGGGTCTTGCCAGAGACCTGTGGCCCATGGAGAGGGAAGCCCACGCTGGAGCAGGTTTTTCCCGGGTAGGACTTGTGGCCCCTGTGGGGGACCCATGTGAGGTCAGCTCATTCATGAAGGACTGCACCCCATGGAGGAGTGACCCACGGGACAGCAGTTTGGGAAGAACTGTTGCCTGAGGGATGGCTTATGTCAGAGAGGTCCATCAAGGACTGTCTCCCGTGGGAGGGACCCCACAGAGCAGGGGAAGGACTCCTCTCTCTGAGCAGTGGCAGAAACAACAACTGACTGTAACCCCCATTTCCCATCCCCCTGCACTGCCGGGGGGGAGGAGGTAGAGTATGGAAGGAAGGAGGGGTGGGGGGAAGGTGTTTTTAAGATTATTCTCACTCTTTGGCTCTTATCCTTACTTAAATAAATTCAAGTACTATCCCAACTTTGAGTCTGTTTTGCCCATGAAGGTAATCAGTATCTCACCTCTCCCAGCTGTTATCTCAACTCATGAATCTTTAGCTGTTTTTTTTCTCTCCTTTGTCCAGCTGCAGAGGGAGAGTGAGAGAGTGGCTTTAGTGGGTACCTGGCATCCGGCCAGGGTCAACCCACTACAACTTGTTGAAAGTACAGATGTTTCTAACAAGTTTACAGTATTTGCTGGATTATGCTTTTTTAAGGAAATAGTCAAAGAATGACTTTCTTGTGAGATAAGCCACCAAAGGAAGAGGAGAAGACATCTTCACAGCCAAAGTCTTTTGCCTCGGCACTGCTAATATGTGGCCACGTTTGCATGATGAATTTTAGTAAATACATCAGGCAAGTTGTTCGTGATAGTTTTTGGTAGTAGCTATTAGTTTTGTATAGTACAAGAACTATACTGTTTCAATAGCCAGCAGAAACCTGTCCCTAGCTGTATTCTCTTAACTTGGCCACCCACACTTTCTCAGCCCACAGACACTGCCCTTCTTTCCCAGGCTATCCAGTTGAACAGCACTGCAGGGTAATAGCAAAGGCCAGCTGAATGGCAACTACATCTCTCCGAGCCAAGCCTTCAGGGATGCTCTGGCACTTGGTACCCTTCTTGCTCTGCTCAAACTCCCAGAGGGTCCAAAGGCTTAGTTTTCCTCACCTTTATTGTCCAAATATTTAGGTCAGGGTGTTGTAAACCTCCCAGAGAATGATCCAAATGCTGAACGGAACAAAAGTGTTGATTCCCATGGTTTCTACATCCAACTTGTCCATTAGAGAAAAAAAGATTGATCCAATAGAGAAAGCATTGACTCTGAAGGCTGATAGAAATTATTAATTTTGATAATTTGTTTTCTGAATTTTAAATATCAAATAAAAGCATGAGAATGCATTAAAAGATATTTTTTATGGTATCTCAGATTTTTATAATTGTCTTTTACTTCTAGTTGCTCATAAAAACAGACATGGGAAACTGATGAAATCTGGGAGCATCACGATGACACAGATACAGCCTGTAACATAAGGACTGTTACTGAAATCACAGAGCCCTTCTTAGGCCAAAGAAGAAACAGGCAGGAATTGGGGAGAGATTTTGATCTCCCTTGACCCACACTGCTTGGGAAATGCAATTTTCTTCATAGAGACATACTGGAAGCCAGAAGGCACCCACGTGGCTAAGCACAAGCAATGCCAAGAGGAAGAGCCACCCACAACCCCAGGAGGCTGGGCACTAGCTCCAGCCCCAACCCTGTACTTCACAACTCTGGCTCAAGGAGTGCTTCTTCAATGAAGAAACCTTCCAAAAAGAGGTGTTGGAAAGAGGTGGAAAGAACCTCATAGAGTATTTGAATTTGACAGCATCAAACATTTCCCTTACCAACTCCACCTCTACAGATTCACTAAAGTGCAATGTGACTCCAAAACATCTAACTCACTTGATGAATTTCTGGCAGAAGAAGTATCAGCACCTTTTTCTCACTTCCCCTGCACAAAAACTGACTCTCTGAAAGATTCCAGCACAAGAGCTTCAGCTTCCAGTAATTTAAGCTTAAACATTTGCAATGGAGTAGAGGAGGAGGAGGACAGGAAATGTTCAGAGATTCAATTCTTTCTCATGTGAGAACACAAGGGTGGCCATTACTTAACAGAATCCTACCACAACCTTTTGGTTAGCCTAAGCTTTAGGTTCCAAATGCCCAGTAAAACTCTTCAAGACCCAGACGGGTCTTCACCAGCACAAGACTCATTTTTCCTGTCTTCGTGTCTCTGAAGGCTGGAAATTAGCTCTTACTGGTTTTGCAAATTTTATTTACTCTTCTGCTACAACCCCAACTTCAAGAGAGATGATGCCCACCTACTTGAGAGGTGCAAGTTAAGAGTCTCCTCTGCAAGAGGAGACCAACAGCTGCATTTTCTGCAGGCCTGGCTTTGAAGAAAAACTACCCTGAAAACCCAGATGAGCAGCTGGGAGGGGCAGCTTCTCACAGGTCTTGTGCCTCCTTCCTTTTATTCCCACAGTGCAGCCAGGTCCAGCCTGGGCTCAAACAGGCTGCTTCTGCAGCAGCTACTCCTTCATCAAGCCATGGCATACCTTCCCAAAATCCTGACAGTGCAGGCAACGGGTTGAGACCCTACTGCCCCTTAGACTGGACTTGAGTTCCCACTAGATACCCAGCCAGTAGAGTGTCAGACATCTGAAAATAAATCATCTCAATAAGAAAACCCTGTCCAGTTGTCTTGTCCTTTTTTTTACAGATGAATCCCAGATTGATTCTAAGAAATCCCAGATCTTTAATTTCATTTTGAAGCTTTCTGAATTTATATATAGTCATATAGAAATAATGATGGGAAAGATTTTGAGTAAGGTCCAAAGGTGGAAACACACTTCCTAACAAAATCATTACTGTTAAAAACATTCAGGCGGAGCTGTGGACACCATTTGTACTGAGCCAGCTGTTGAAAACTTTTGGCTGTGTAGTGTGACCTTCTGCAGAGGAGACACAGACTGTGCCACATTTCTGTTTTCTCAGCCCCTGGACTGCAGCAGGGGTGCACAAATTCCCAGTGAGCAGGAATATTCCCTTGAGTTCTGGGGAGGAATTGGGAGAACTTATATTTATATTTTGTTTATATATTAAAAAAAACATAAACAAAAAACAAAACAAACAAGTAAACAACAAAACCACAAAAAAAACCCCCAAAACCCAAGAAATAAATCAAGCTTTACTTACATTTAAGATATAAGTTGACACCTGTGTTTTGTCTCACTCTGCACTTCAGAGCATCCCATATCATACACAGTACTGAAGTCTCCTGAGGGAAGAGGGGGTTCCACAATGCTGAGGTGCTCACAGGGGTACCTGACCTCAACTTCTCGCTTTCTATGCATTGCCACTGTGACTGACTTGCCATGGAAGAAGGCTCAGAGGAGATGGGCCAGAGTAATGTGCTCATAAAGCTCAGGGAAAAAAGGCAACCTGGAACTGACCACAGGTCAAAGAAGCTGACTCGATCCCAATACCAAGGGAGTGGCCTTTGTTATAGATAAATGGCTATCAATGCCCAATTGGTGATGGTATAGTGGTGGAAATTTTTTCCCTCAGTTCATTCAAAGATCATGAAGGTCTCCCTGACTCAGGCAGGCCAGCATGGGGAGAGAGAACAAGTGCCTCAGCCCAACATTAAAACTGAACAACTAATGAAAGAATTCCTTAGACAACAACAGGCTTGAGGTGCTTTCAGCCCTCAGAGGCCTTCTCAGAAATTGAGTATGCCCAGTGTCATGATGAGCATATTAGGGAGGCTGGTAATGGAGTTCACATTGTCATGGTGATTAAACTGTTTGTTGCAGTTGCTAACTATATTTTACTAAGTATAGCTTACATTTGTACTGTACTATGTAATATATTTTGTATCAGTCTGCTAAAGCAGAAGCATCATGTAACATCAAGTATCTTCAAGTAAGTAAATATGCTATTAAACATTACACATTCCATTTAGGTAATATCGAAAAGAACCTGGTTAGAGAATACTGGACTCTGACAAGGATGTTCCTCCTGAGCATCAGGAAACACTTTTTCCTGTGAGTGACTGGGCACTGATTCAGGTTGTCCAGAGAATTTATGGAGTCTTACATCCTGAAGATATGGAAAAACTGTCTGGACATGGTTCAGGGCTTTAAGTGGCTCTTCTGGAGTAGAGGGTCTGTACCAGGTGACATTCACAGGTCCCTGCCAGCCTCAATCATTCTTTCAGAGAGACGTTGCTTCTCTCCTTTTTAGGCAATTTAAAAAACCCACTTCCTTTTTAAACCAGGAATTCATACACAGAGGTTTGGGTCATGCTGGTTACATTCAGATCCTGGACCTATTTTATGACACAGAAAAATGCTGAATTTTAGTAATAGACAAGGAAAATGTGAAAAAGATTGTGTTCAAAGGATGTTTAAAACAGATGTGACTTGAAGTTCACCCTTCCTGAAAGGCTCTGGGCCATCCCTGCTATGTGTGTTCCTTCCACCAGCTTCAACAGAGTAGGGTAGACTGGTGTGCATTGCCCCATAACCTTTCAGCCAGAAGTCAGTGTCCCTGATCTAGCATGTCCAGCATGCTTGAGGTGCTGAACTTCTGTGAACACAGTGGGCAAAAAATCAGAGCTGCCAGACTGTGTCATACTTTTGTCCCTTTTGTGTCGTACTGGTAAAGAGAGGAAATTTGTATTTTATAGAGAACCTGTTCATTCCCTTCTTAATGGAAATAGAAAACTTACAGTACTAAACTTATATTTTTTGTAAAATGTGAATTGAACCCAAGTGAAGATTACCTGTCACCTTCATAATTATTAGACTTTATAGGAACAGCTTTTCTTGTTTAGAGATTTCTCACTGAGTCTAGCATAGCACCCCTACAATGTCCTAAAGCTGGCATTGATGTATAGTGTAACCAGCATGTGACTGGACATAAAAGCCATCTAAATACTTTAATCTGTTTTCAGCCCACAATAACACAGTATTCATGTATCCTTTCTGCTGTCTGTCATGAATCATGATGTCTGACAAGTGCAGTAAAAGGTTTCATAACATTGCTGCCAAGCAGATCATTGCTTTGCGGGTTTTTTTTTCTGTAAGTGAACCACGTAGTTAGATTTCTGCAGCCATAAGCTCTTCCAGTTATATAGAGACAGCTATGGAAAATGTTTTCCATTTAAAAAAAATATGTGTTGTCTATAATTCCTGAGTTTTCCTATTAGATTTTTTTTCATTATAAACAAGCATTAATTCTCACTTGGAATTCCCTGTAAGTTATATATGCAAAGCAATGATTAAATGGATTAACATTTAGTGGCTTGGTAGTCGAGAAGTATTTCAAAACTGATGCTGATGTGGTTCTAATACTAACTTTACTTTGGAGATAGGCTTCCAATGACTAAATTAAGCTTCTGATCGATAAATAAAAAAATACACATTTCTGTTAAATTACTATCTTTTAGCACCAGGAAATCATACCTACTAATACTGTGCACTACTTTTGCAGAAAAAAAATGGAATATTTCTTCAAAGGAAATTTGAATTTATGTAATGATTTGTTTCCCTAAACATTAGATTAATTTCAAAAGCTCCATTATCTCAAAGTTTAAACCAATGCTGTAACTTTTTGAAAACAACACTGTAATCTAAAACAGATGTAGTAACAGGTTGCCTTGTGATGGAAAGAAACAGATTATTGCCTTTAGAAACAAACCCTCCAAATATTTATTTTATTTCTTTTGAAGATAGACAGTTGCTGGAGTGTCTGTACACATGATAATCTGTTTTCATAGGAGGTTGGCTTTATAATGATCTGGAGAGTCATGGAGGTGTTCTCTTGAGAAAACTCTTGTTTTCTATGTTGGTAAATAAGGCATCAAGTTATATCAGAGGTCAGATATGCTTCCAGCTTTGCTGCTAAATAATAATTCTCTCATCAGGACTTCATATATTATTCCTACAGTTGTTCTGTTTCTCAGAAACAGCAATTGCATCAAATTCCTCTTGTTTTTTCCCACTTATGCTCCTTAGGTTGTGTCGTGTCATATGTGTTTCCCAGTTGAATGGCATTCTCTTCACCTATTTGACTTTTCTAATCCCATAAGAAAGTCAAATAGGTGTCTAGTCCCATAAGAAAGACCACAATTATGGCCTTTTTTTTTTTTTAATTTATTTTAATTTATGTAGTTTTAAAGTCTAAAGGATGACCAAAGAGTTATTGGTATTGTAAAGTGTAGACCAGTTGAAAATCAAAGCATTGCTCTTAATTTTGGATTCCAGTATTTCTGGATATTCTAAATTCATTTTGAGATTATTTCTGATGAACTTACATATTCCATCATCTCATCTTTATTTTATGTATATCAAAATTACTTGGTTGTTTTTAATAGTAATACAACTTCAGCAACAACTTTTAATAACATTTGCAGTTTATCTTTTTTATGAAGGAGAATAAGAGGACATTAATAAGCAGTGAGGTCTTCCTAAAGCCAGCATCATTAAAATAAACAGACATTGTTTTCCATACTGAGGTGTATTTCACAGGATGGGTATGGATATGTAGCTCAGCTGGACTTATTGTGTAAACCTCCATTTTTCCTGGCTGTCACACTATGTCAAACGGTATAAGTATTTCTTGTTATGTATGTGGAGATAAGCGAATTTTACAGGTGCTGTACAGTGCTTTTCCATGGTATTGACAGAGACAAGAACGGTTATAATGAAGAAAGCTGCCTTTACAGCAAAGTATGTTATTTTTCAAATAGAAACACAGTCTTTTTAAACAAAAAAGTGTGGGGTCTCTGAAATACATCCTAGGTAAAACTGTGCGTAGCCATAGCTGAAGTATCTAAATCAATTCCTTGTTGGTTTTTCTTTGAGAAGGAAATAAAACAGCAAGTACAGAGAATGTGGAAAAAATTGCTAGAAGCATGGATGTAGATCAATTATTCACCATGTATTGCAAAATAAAATAGCCCAATAATTCGTAAATATAAGGTAAGCTAAATACCTAAACCATGACTATTACACATGCATTTATTTCTGTCTTTATAACATTTTGTTTTTAACAGAGACTTTTAAAAGAGAGAAGATATTTTTAAGTGAAAAATTTACTGGGGGAAAAATTTCCATGTAATTTTTGCTTATTTCATGCACTTGAGATTACACTCTTACATAAAATTCCTCTGGGATAATGGAAATTTTTCATGTTGAATTACATAAATGTTTGCAAAGCCACTTCTCTGTGAAATGTCATGCTCTATAGTTCTGATCACATACCTAAGAGGAATTGTGGCCTCATTTTACATCTCTATTTTTAAGGAAGATAACAGTAAAAGTGAAGAAAGGATTATTATCTAGACCAGCTGGTTGTTGAAATGTTCTTTTGTATTTCTAATTTGTTACTGAAAAAATAAAAATCATAATTTCTTAAAGAAAGGAAACAATGCTCCTGATACTCCAAGGGAAACTTATGTCTGACATATTTCTAGAGGGATTGAGATGATTTCACAGGTCCTTTGCTGATAGATCATCTGCCATGCTGTGAGTTGCTCATAAATTCCTCAGATTGGAAAAAGATAAGAATGTACTGTGATTTCATTTGAGAAAGAGGAAATCGAGCTTTGCTTTCCAGATATAAGTCTTGAAAGAGCTGGTTGTTTACACTTGTTTCTGAGGTGAGAATTTTTGCTTTGGATCGTGTAGGGGCAGGATGCTGCAACTCTTAAGGCAAAATTCACATTCCATGTTCACCCATTTTCTTAGGGATGAAAGGATCAGAATTCAAGGAGAGGATCCTAAAATGCCTCTTTTTAGAAGGATTGTGAAGAAATTCCTTGTGGCAGGCAAGGTCTAGTGAAAAGGGCTTGCTTGGAGTCAGGCAGTAAGCAAGGAGGGCCATGCTGCCTCTGCTGGATATTAGAGTGGATCATGGTGCGTGCAGACCATTGGAATATAGGTGTGCTCCTAGGGTATTGTAGATATGCTGAGGACCTCTTCAGGCCCTGGACCAGCAAAAATGAAACTGAAAGCCTCGTCCTGGCTACCTCCTCCTGTGGCTGCAAGCTCTGTGGTGCACCTCTCTCTACGGGACATGTTTTCAGGGGCGATCTGAGGTAACAACCAGCTTTAACTGAACACATGGATTCAGCAATTTTGTATGTGTGTAAGTGCCTCTCTAGTTAAAGTGTAAGAGGTGGGATGCAGTCCATGAAGAAGTATCAGAACAAACAACATGCGCAAATTCTTAGTGTGGGAAACTCCAAATGCTGTATGAATCACTCTATTAAATAGCTTCTCCAGAAATCTCAGTTCTACAAATTATGTTGTAGTTCATGCTCCAAATAACTTTGAATCAGTGTGATGAGGAGATATTGAATTTGTAAAGAATTAGCTTTCTCTGGCTTTGCTGAATCACATTAATCTGTCCAGTTCCTCCATTTTGTCACTTAATCCGGTATTTGACCAATATGTATAATGCATCATGGCTCAAAGGTAAAGCAGCATTCTCAAGCAATCACTCTGGCTGTTAAGGACTACAAGTGACAGAACAGTAGAAAAAAAAAAAAACAAGTAACAGATTAAAGATTTTCTGAAGTCTTTTTGAATAGACTGGATTATTACCTACAAAAGATAAATGGTTTGACCAGAGTTGCAGACATATGTTCTTCACAGATTTTAATGCTTCCCTGAAATTGTAGCCTCTCTGGTTACCAGAACATCAAGAAATACTAGGTGTGCTGGTGTCAGGATTGATTTTTCAGTGTTGATCTGAAATCTGTGGTAGAACATAAGTGAACAATAGGCAATGACACGCAAATGGACAGCTCTGCAACTCTTATGCTGCATGTTTTACTGCTCCTGGGGTTGAAGAAAAGACAACAAAACCTGTCAGATAAGTATAGTGGTGTTGTTTGCAAAAATAGTTGGACACAAAAGCAAAAAAAACAAATTTTGAAGGAAGGAATGACGTTATTTCTCAAATGAGTGGTACAATTTGTGATCAAGTTAGCAAATATCAAATAATTAAGCTGTAAAAGGGGCAGATGATTGTCAAATCCAAAAACTGCATTGCTATTTGCATTTGCACTGATTTTTCCAGTGAATCAGTCATTACTGTTTATTAGAAGCTGTGATGCCAGGTAGAGCTTCACATGGAAATAAGACTTAGTTCAAAATATACTTGTTAAGGATTTCCTCTTTACATCTGATGCACCCCTCAGTGGATGTCATAATATTTAAATGGTTGTTTACTGTTTGTAATGTGTAAAATGCACAACTTGGAAATGTAGTCACTTGTGCCGAACTGTGAAGTCAAGGGCAAAAGACAAGAGTGAATTTCCAGGCTGAGGATTAAACTGCTGGATGACAAACAATAAGGATGATGTTGGATACAGGCTCACAGCACCACTCTTACATCTTAAACAGATCTTTGTCAGGCACAAGATCACACAGTCCCCATAGTAACAATAAACAGCATGCCTTCTAGTTTTACACACTTCTCTCTTTGAAGAATTGTATTCAAGAGCCAAGTCTTCTGACAGATTTGACAAATTTATATTACTGTGTGTCCAGAACAAACAGATCTTCTCAAAATACTTAGAGAAGAGCAAAAAAATCTATTAAAAAAACCAGAGGTGCTTTCAGATCCAGTCAAGTGAGATTAGTCAGTTTAGTGCAGCTGCATAGCTGCAGTCATTAATTGAGAGCCAAGGGATATATATTCTACAGAGAGCAGAGTATTTTACAACATATCTTGTATAAAACATCTCCTGGTCAGTATTAACTCCCAAGCCTTGTTAAACAGCATAATTGAAAGAAAAATGTCACATAATTTTGCTCCTAAATAATTAATGGCTTCTGAGTACTAGAAAAAAGACCTGGTTCTCCCTCCCCTCTTTAAGGTTCTCCAGGCCACATCTGCAAAAACCTGCCTGCAGCCAATGGAATTTATGGGGGTATAAAAATATTGTAGCTGATCAGAGAAACAGGCTGGGTACATGCCTTCGCTGCTTTGTTTACTACACTCTTTCTATTCTTTTAGGTTTTCATAGCCCTACTTTGTTTTGCTGAATATACAGATGTATTCAAGAGAGTAGGGGAAAATACCTTCAAATATGCAAACACTGCTGGCTTATCTGTTGTGCTTAAAGCAGCTTAGGACCTAAAGAAATCTAGGATCAACTTTTCTGTTTGCTAACAACAGAAAAAAAGAACCCAAAATCATGTTACAAGCTAAAAACATTTTAAAAAGAAAAAAATAAGTGGTTTTTTTTCTTGTATGAAAGACAGATGGACTTTATAAAGAAATATTATAAATAGTTCTTTTTTTACATAAGAATTTTGAAAGCAATTAATTTACTGACTTGGGAATAATTTCCTCTAATGCTAGGGTGACCTATCTAATGTTTTGGGTTCACAAAGAATCTTATACACAGCATGTAATTCATACATAGCTATGAATTTTGCATAATGAAAGTGACACTTCTTCATCCATTTTCTTCTTTCTCTTTCTTGTGAATTGCAGCTGTTACATCTGTAGCAGTTTCCATAGTAACACTCAATTTTGGACTTTACTAAAGGGTGAGAATGAGTAGTTTCAGAATGATTGACCAGGAAATGGGTTTAAAATGAACAATTATAAAACATTTATGGTCTATCGGGGGGGGGGGAACCCAGAAAACACACAACTTAAAAACCTTAAACCCTTACCAATCCCTTACAGTGTTAACCTAGCCTTCCAAAATCACTCCAAACAGCAGTTCTGAACACATAAAACATTAACTCTTTGACCTGAGATTTGACAGTTTGATAAGACAGTGATTTCAACTGTGAATATTATGGTAGTGTAACTTGGTACTAAATTTTCACTAATGAGTCCTGTAATTTTTGCAATTGTTCCTCTTTCTCTCAGGAAGTGATTTTGCCTCAACAATGTCTGAGATGGAGTCACATGTGATAACATCAAGGTGGTCTGGGCAGGCACTGGAGTATGATCCCAGTGCGGTAAGACTGAGTAGTGAACACATGGAAGCTGCAAAGGAAAAAAGTTTGTAGATTAATAGAAACCCCCTAGCCACCCTAAAGTCATCTTTAAGTCATCTTTAAGGACCAGCCACCAACCTCAACCACCTCTGTCTTAAAGCAGTACCTATATGCATTTGGCTAAAGCTCAAAAGAATGATGGCGGTCAAAACTGACGGAAACCTATAGAGCCTGGAAGGCTATGGCTGCTGCACAAGCTCTCTCCACAGAGTGAATACTCTCTAGAAATTATTGTTGCTAATAAGTTCAAAAGGAAGGAAAATAGAGGAGAGGACAGACATTTGGCGGTTTAGCAGCTAAAACTCTGAACCTTTCACCTCTGTATCCATGCTGAAAGCCCAGCTTGAAGTCCTCAGAAAAAAGTATTTTCTACTTCAAAATGGAAAGACCTTACCATACATAATTGGAAGTGATTTAGGATAAGGAGTTAAAATAGTAGTTTTATGGGGTCGTGACCTTTTAACCTGCACATTTTGTCATGGTGCTTTTTACAGCTGGTGACATTTAGTCCAGGGAATAATTTGTCTTGACATGTTTTTGTTTTGCTTTGTAGTAGTGGCATGTAGATACTTCTTATAAATACTTAGATGCCCTAAATTTGATTATTAGAAGGTTGATTATTTAGCTAATCTGCAGATTTATTGTAGCAAATAAATTACAATGCAAGTGCATATCTAAAATCAGCATTACAAAGGCATGATTGGAATTCCATGAAAAGAAATTCTCAGACTAAACACAGAAGGCAGCTTGTGTGCTCTAACTAATGCCTGCCTGGTGGGGATGGACCATGTAATTGTTCCAGGTCAACCATAAGTCTTTTGTGATTTCATGCAATCACAGTATATACCTATTACAAGACTGAAGAAAACTATGTGATTGAGCCTAGGAATAGCATTTATTTCCTGATATAATTCATTTTCCTGATATCATCTTATACAACTGTTGCTGTATAAGATGACTTGGCCTTGTCCCAAGTTGTGCAACTCTGTCACAGCCGGGTTTCTGCAGAAGGAATAAAGACAGTTGGAAACTCACGCAGTACATATCTGCAAGTGTATGTGAGCAGGGACTGTAGTTCAGTTAACAAAGCCCTCGCTTAAGTCTTCACCAGAACAGATATTATGTTATATGCAAAAGCTAAAGAACATTTTTATGCATACATACATCTATACACATCTGTAAATACAAGATAGGTCTTAAGGGTTTGAAAGACATTTTGGCTTATCCTGATGTGAATTTGGTAACTTTTTTTCAGAAATATTATGATGAGAAAAGGAAAAGTCCCTTAAGAAACAACCAAGAAGAAGTTTTGCCCTATGAATCATGATAGCTGAGGGAAGGTGGGAGAAGGGAAAAAAACCCAATCCAAACAGAAAAAAAGTGAAGTACAACAAGATGACTTGTGAAAGAGTTAAGTGCTTTGCTTCATGCGGCTTGGAGAATGGAAGAACACAAATCATTGCAAAGGAAAAAAGATGTTTGGAAATCTCTGGAGACCGGCTTCACATGGCTAATTTACAGCCACATGCAACATCTGTCACTTTTACAAATCAATGAGAGTGCCTACCCTCTAATAGCACAGGGTCACTGGTAAAGGTTGCTTGTGTCGGCCATACAGACGAGACCTTTCAGGATGTCAGAAAAGAACGTCGGTGACGCACATTAACACCCACACGCTCCTTTATGTCACTTCCAATTTACTTTATCTCAAGTTGTCAGCTAGCAGAGCTCACTTTCATATTAATAACTGGAGGTTTGCATCCAAGCCAGGAAAAATAGACCCTGCTGATAGCTCCATGAGACATTTGGCTTGCTCTAAGGAAAGGCGAAATGGAAAGATAGAGGTCTTAGTCCTACAAAAAGGAAAAGGGTGGTATGAGTTACAGATGGTCGATACGTAGTGTACAGAGAAACATTTGCCTTTTTGTCATTTCTTTAGGTGTTGGTCAATAAGTGCTTCACTTCTTTTATAGCACTGGAGTGCAAAAGAAGTTGTTAAGGCCACATATTAATACAAGATTTTCCAACAAGCTGGAAGAAGTTTCCCCAATCCTGAGTTTATATTTCTCCATGGTATTATTAGACATTTAATCCTCTTTTTTGCCTTTTTTCCTAATCTTATTGGAGAAACTTAATGGTCTTGATTCATTTTTTGCATTCAGATGGTGGAAGCTGAGCTGTGGGACTTGACAGAAATATTACTGGGATAAATCAACAATGCCAAATGCGTCTCAGCCCAGCTAACAGGCAGTCCCTCAAAGCACATATCTGTCCTTGGTCTGTAAAAGTATGGGCAGGATGCAGAGATAACTACTGGGGAGAAGTGGTGATGCAACCAGTCCCTATAAGTGTGTTTTGTTAATGTTACTCTTTTAAGACCAAGGGGAAATTGCAGAGCTGGTTGCAGCACTCCCCATGGTAGCTGTAACTTCTTTCATATACTTAATCAGGTGAAAAAAATTCTAGATTTTCTTTCTGTGTCCCTCAGCTAAGGAGAATTTAATTACAATTTTGATTGAATCTGCACATGAGGACCTTGCTTTTGTAGACAAAACTTGAATATGTTCCTTGGAATCCTGAGAAGCGACTGTATTCTTGTTTGGATGATTGTCAAACTTGCTTCTCAATAATTTTGTTGGAATTATTCCATATTTGTAATTTTACTAACTGCATTTATACCCCCTCCGTCATATTATTTTCAAGAAAAAGCATCTGGCAAGTTTTTTCTTTTTGTATGGTATACATTTCATGCCTCTAATGTCAGGAAGGTCTATCACCTGTCTGTCTTCTTTTCCTGGTTATTTATACATATGCAAAATGCATAGATCTCAGTAACAAACTTGTCTGATATCCTCTGCCTTGAAAAAAATGACCATTTGTTTCTATATTTTATTTCCTATTTTTTATAAATTTTTATTTCTTAGGCTTGTCTTCTATCCTGTAACACCTCTGGAACCGACCTTTGATAAGGATCAAGGCTGAAAGCTTATTTAAAATTTCAACTACATGGTATTAGCTATCTCATGCTTACTAATATGTATGAGGTGATTTACTCTGATAAATCTAGTGGCTATACTAGTGATGATTTCCAGATACAAAAGTAATAATTTATTTCCCAATATGTCATATTGATCCCAGCGATCAATAGTTCTTTTTTGTCAGCTTTCTGGAAACAAATTTTGGTGATCTGAAGTTTGACTTTCAATTACATAATTGTCAGGATTACACTTGAAGCACCTTTAAAGATTGATGTCATGTTCGTCATCTTTCTTTCCTCTAAAAGATAAGTTAAATATGTCTGACTCATCAGCAGTCACCCTTTGGATTGCGGAACAGATATACCCTAAGTGGCAATAAATTTAGCAAATGTATGCATGTTAGGACGGCAAAAAAATTGAACTAGCTTCCATCTTTGAAATGTTAAGATGACTAATTACATCTCTACAGAGAAAGTTGTGACATTTACTCAGACACTTGAGCTTCCAGCAAGAACCATCTCCACTCACGCACTTCTCCTTGGACGACTGAGTTTTGCACAGGAAATAATAACTGACCTATTTGTCAATAGTCTAAGCTACATGCATTTCACAGCAGCTTGTCTATGTTGGGTGGTAGATAGGTAGAGAAAGTGAGTTGTAACTACATCAGTCAGAGCCACTCCAAATAATGTTGTAGAAGTAATTTATACATTGCAGTGAAAATTTTGCCTCTGGATTTACCTCTACTAGGCTCGTATTTGTTAGGTTGGATTAGTCACACTTTTTGATGTGATAACAAAACAGAAAAAAACCCTTGTGGAATTGTTGCTATTGTTGACAACAAAGTAAGATATAGTCCTCTTCAAGTAACCAAAACATTTTGAGTGACTTGCAAAGTATACAATGGGTTGTTAGTGAAAAAATATTACAATTTTACATTTTGAAATTGAAGGCAGGAGTTCCAGCAGTCATTTCTACTTTCTTAGGCTCCAGTGGTATCTTCATGTTTACACTGTGGCCTGAAAGACAGAGGCTACAGATGAAGGTAGAGCTTGCTGTTTAGAGTAGATTTTTAAGCTTCCTCATGTCATGCATCATGTCATCCCACATTTAAAATATTGATCCTTTTCTCAGGATTTACATCACTGAATGACTGTTATACTGTGGTAATCACTGTAATTATGATTTCTTATTTTACTAATGAGTTTGTTATCGTGACTGTGTCCACTGCACAGTGGATGCAGGACATTTTGGTCATGTTTTCATCTAAACTCTCAGGAGTTTTCAACATAATACAACCACACAGTGAGCTAAAGAATAGCACACAAATGCGATAGAAAAGACACAATTCCTGCTGTCCTGTATACGTAGAAATTGGTGTTTTATTAGTCTAGGTTGCTATTTTCATTTACCACGAAAATAGCTATTTTCAGGAGGACAAAATGGTATATGAACTATGCAAGACATATAGCTAGATACATCTGCTTAGCAGCTTTAGTGACCTATATGCAGCTTTTACTCAGTTGCTCTCAGTACAGTGTTGTCAGTTGTTCAGGCAAAGCTGACAGTCTTAATCAAGCCTTACTGGCTTTGGTTCAAGTCTATAAAAAAGGTACTACTTACTTGTGGTTAAAATACAGAAACTGCTGCTAATTTGTTCTTTTCTTGCACTTATAGTAATTAAAATATATCTGGAGTAAAGCATTATTAAAAATATTTTATCTCACAGGAACTCAACGCATCTAGTGAAATCATGCTAGTGAAATCATTCTCACAGAAGAAACAAGCACTGAATGTAATGTAGGGAAATTCAGTGAAGTTCAGAGATAGGTGCATAGTATCAATTTTAGCTCTTGCCCGTCTCTATCCAGAAGATGCTGTTCACAGGAGTGATCTGGATATACCACATTGATTTCCTGAATTGTCAATAAATGCAAAGCTTTGAAACCACAACAACAATTGTTAAAACATTTTGTTTAAAACTATTGTTTAAAATTTTGTTGTTAAAATTTTGTTTAAAAAATATGGTTTTACATTGCAAACTCTCCTTGTTTTCCCTATCCCTTCAGCACTCCAAGGACTAGCAATGTTCCAAATGCCTCATATGTGACAAGTTGCTTTCTTGCGCTGAATAACCATCTCAGAGCAAAATATGCTACACAGCCTGACCCTCAGGTTACACTGTCCATAAAAAACCCCAAAACCACCACCAACAAAAAAGAATTAAAAATGGTTTATTCAGGTGCAAACTGCTTTGAGTCAACAACAAAAGCATTAGAATTACAAAAGCTCTGTTTTATATATTTTGATCAAAGAATTCTGTATTTTTTAATTTAGGTATCTAAGAAGACTGGATATTGTCCATGTTTCTCAAATCTCTTGCCTCAAGAGAGTTGTACTTTATTGTTTTAGACCGAGTTCTTGCTATTCTTTTTTCTTCATTCAAAGCGCTTCAAGGATTTTTTTTATTTCCTCTTCCTTCCTTTTATAGTCTTTTTATGTTCTCTAGAGAATACACAGTTGAATAATATCAAATTTTATCTGTGCATCACCCCTGCTCAGCATGATCCCACAGAAGAAAATAGAAAGAATAACTGACACTGGTCAAGAAGCTAAAGGCTGAACTTGATCCATAATTAAACAATACCTTCACATTGCTGAGTGAAGAGCAAGCAGCTATCACTGATCTCTTTTGTAAGGCTCATATCCATTTGAAAGCTTTCTTTATAACTAGATTTTTTCCTGCTAGCATTTCCACAAAATTTTAGATTGTGCTCTAGATATTGAAATTAGTTTTTTCTTTATACATACCCTGATACTTTTTAATTTGTTGACACCAAATACTATGACAGAAAAGTGAGAATGCACAGAATTTCAAAGAAATGTTGGTACAAACAATGCAAGAACTGACCACCCTTTCCCCTACTCCTAGGAGGCAGGAGGAGGAACTTCCCTGAAGGGATTTGGGCTCCTCAGTTGTTCAGGGTGCTATGAAAAAGAAGAGGTACAGACTGGTGAGGACTGGCAGAAAAGATGTATTCTCTTCAAGCATCCTTGGGACACTGGCAAGGCTCCTGGAACAAAGTGTCAGAGCAAAATAAATTAAAGCCAAAAATGAAATATATCTAACTGAGAAATATATCTAACTGTTCCTACTATTTATGCTCAAGAAGATAATCTTGACTTCTTGAACAGGTCTCCTTGCATGTAAAATTACTTCTGAGCACTACTGCTGTCATCCAAAAATTTTATTTTACATGCAAATCAGAAATCACAGGCCTAGTGCATGCCCTGGAGGCTCTCTGACTACAGGTATGCACAACACTGATCTTGGAGGTGAGGTTCCCGTTGTAGAGGTTACTCAAGAAGTTATGATCTTTCATGACTTTTTACTCAAGCACTGCAATAGTCTAGTGCTTAGCCAAGCCCTAACTAGGTGACAATCAGCATAACGTAGAAAAAGTGTGTTCTCTCCCCCTAGATTAAACGGATATTAAATGTATCTTTCTGCAATAACCAGTTGGCAAAACAAAATACAGGAGTATTTAAATGTTGGTGTTCTTGGAACAGTTTGTCATGGTGTAACCCCAGCCATCAACTAAATACAAGCAGCCACTCACTCACTTCCTCACTGTGAGCTCTAGCCTGTTATGGATAGAAAAATATTGCAAAAATTCAGCCTCATACCAAGCTTCTACATTGAGTGTTGTAATTTAGGCCTTTAACCTTTATCTGTGTCCTGAGTTTTCCAAAAGTGTCCCAGTCTGCAATATATTTATCTACCCAGTATCCACCCTACTCCATATCTGCTCTCCATTTGGATCGCATTTCTTGCAAAGCCTGTGAGAGAGTGTGTGCAACAGTGAGGGAATGTTTAAATCACATAACTGATCTTACTCACTCTGTATTTATATAGAACCATAAGAGAGTCTTCTGTCTCCTTATCTTGATAGTTCAGGCCACTTCTCCATTCGTTGACAGGTTTTGTTCGAAGAGACTTATTCTCAGTGAATAAGGATTTTTGCTTATATAAACCTGAGCAATACTTTTTATCTTGGCCATAAAGGCCTGTGCCACTCACTGACATAACAGACCTAAGATGCAGTATTGCGAAACACAGCCACAACCCCAACATCTTTCGCAAACTAACTTCAGTTATGTTATTATATGGTATTTTGAGAAAAAAATTATTACATGAAAATAGTGCAACAAGTTATTTTTTAAAAATAGCACAGCATTTCTCTAATTTATTAATATTATTTACATTTTTCCTAATATATTTTTGGAAGCATGAGCCCCCACTCTATATCAGTAGGATAAAAATTAATCAAGAAAGCTCTAGACTTGAACCCAAGACTTATAATTTTTTTTTCACTTTTATATATTTAATTTTTCCAATATATAAAGGATGCTTACATTCCTACTTTTCTTTTTTGCTTCAAAGAATATTTACATTGGTATGTTTACTTCAGTCACCATTTCAGGTGGTTCTTGGATGTCATGCACATAACAGTACATATTATTAAGATAAGTTACAGTAAATCCATTTCCTGTATGTGGATCCTGTACCTGTAAATAATGGTTCTAACCGGCTGTAGTGATTGTGTTGTTACTGCAGTGTTTATGAAAAAACACTCTTTGGGGAAAATCATACTGAATATTTCAGTAAAGTTGCACAAAACTTGATTCTGCCTTTTTTTCCCCAACCCAAATGCTGCAGTGTCTTCAACCCAGATGCACAAGGTGTTCATACATACCAAAGCAATCGTCTTTTTGATTCTGTAATGAAGGAAACATAAAAAGGAATTTTGGCCTCTGAAATTATTTCTTTTCCTTTCTACTGAAGAAAAGCAGAGAAAAGAGTATTATGAAAGCAACTACTCAGAACTGATCAGAACTTAAGCTTGAAAGTAAAAGAATAAGAGAAAAACAAATAGTTATAATGAGGCAGAAATGAAAAGACTTATGGGAATCCTATGTCTGTGTACTGAGATAATATGCCTTTGAAGGTCCAGTGAGTATTTTCTGATAATCGTTAATACATAAGTAGCTTTAGTTGTAATAAAATATATCTGATACTCTTGTAAATACTTCACCTGCTTTGGCAAAGTAATTAGTTATTGCGTTATTCATAAGACATTAAAGCATAAATAACCTATGAAGATTTACTTCCATTTTAAGACAAAGCTTTACAGGACAAAAGGTGCAAAGAAGTAGTCACTGAATTTACTGTAATGGCTAAGACATAATGCCTGCACTGAAGAGCTCCTCTATCTGCAGTATGAATGCATAATAAGATCTTAACAGTGTGGAATATAGGCTTGAGAATAAGGCTGTAAAATGTGATCAGTAAAAGAAATAAGGGCAGAAAACAAGATAATTGACCATAGAAAAGAGGGGAAGGAAGATAAAGCAAGATAAAATACTAACAAGGAAACTATTTCCAGAAGATATGATCAGAAATGATTGCACCCTATTTAATTTAGAAGAAGCTTAGAAATGGCTAATAAGTGTAAAGTAGGTGTTGTGAAAGCATATGATGGGAGAACATTGATGGTGGGAAGCAGAAAGAATTAAGGCAGGAGGAAACAGACTCAGGTTTTTTTTATTTGCTGAAAGGATGAAGTGATCCTAATTAAATAATCTCCTATGATTTGTGTTGAGTAGTAATGACGTTTTCTTCCCCGGCACTGAACTGTGTTTTACAGTTTCAGCAGCACTCTGTGTTTAAATCCTATTATTGCCTACCAGAGTAAACAAGAAGTTTAACACGATTATTTGGGATGTTCCACTGACTTAAAGCTGGATTTGTTACTACATCTATCAGTAGGTTCAGCATTTTCTTAGACCATAAGATAGAGTGCGAGCATCTGTTAGCCTTTCTGTAATACTTACAGTGCTGCTTGATAAAAATTATGCTGTGTTTGGGGAAAAATCCTCTCAGAATAATTTAAAAGACCCATTTCTAAATATATTATTCTTGAGAGTTGTGATTTTGAAAAATTGGGGTAATGATCATAACACAACACATAATCTTGAACACATGCTTAAGAAGGAGGAATGAAGCATGCATATATTTGGAGGAGTTCCTCTGAAGCAAACAATAAAGCTTGAGTACTTCAAGCACAGACTACCTCTGCCATCCTTAGTTTATAAAGGTGACAAAGTGAATACATTTTTGTTTGGAATAAATGGAACAGCTTAAAAATAGCTGCGTAAAATGGGGTTGACAATTCCCATTAAAAAACCTGTTGATGTCTTTTTCAAGATTAGAAGGATGATAGTAAGTGAGAATGCCTTATGCTGAGTACTGGCCTTCAAGCATCCTGACCTCACTGCCTGTGCTGAGCTGCAACTAAATGAACCCCTGGGAATGCTGAAGTATTCCCATTTTGAGGTGTTTGGAGAAGCTGGATGGACAGTTCTTCTATTTTAAGTGGGTAATGATGTTATAACCTATCATCAGATGACTTTTTAATGCGACTGCTGCTAATTAGTTCCTGTAGCAATGCTCTTTTCTCCTATAGACAGAGTGGTGAGTGTGTGACCACTTCTGGACATGACAAGCTCAACCCTGTTGCAAGTTTCACAGTTTAATTAGTCAAGCACCCTAGGGAAAATGTGTTTCAGTGAGTTGGATGAGGGTCGGGGGAAGGGAGCAGCCTCCCACTAGCTGTGTTCCGTGGGGTGAGCATGGCGTGATCTTGAATCCTTTCAGCTTATCCAGTGCTACTCCTTTTTGCTGCCACCACCCCGCCCCATGCCCCTCCCAAGGGAGCCCTGCAGGACCAGAACATTCATAAAGCATGTAGATGGCTAAAAAAAACCCCTGCTATTTTAAAAATGTGATTTCCTCCTAGTAGAACAGTATTTCTAGAAAGCAGTAGTCTGAAACTCATTGAGGTGCCACAGTTTCCATTGATTTTCAGAACATCTCAAGTGAACTGTTTCACACATTAGTATTCATTAGGTAGTTTGCAGCATATCATAATCATTAGAGAGTTACTCATTGCTAATTCAACATTTAAGGCTTCTACAATTTATATGGAATAAATTTGACTAACGTATGAAGACTCTACTGATAGTTTTCCTTATTTGTTAATATTATATGTTGTAAATTAAGATTTTCCTCTGTTAATATACAAATGTTGTATTATAAATGTTTGCTTTTGAAACAAGAGGTTTTGTGCAATACAGAAAGAGGAGGGAGTGTATTAAAATTTTGCTAGCGGGTTTAAACTGGCTACTGCTAGTTATATTCCAAAACTGCTTCAAGCCTGAAGTCATCAACTGGCATATGGTAAAGTCAGCTGCTAATTTCAGCTTTCTTTTCTGATTTGAACTTCAGAGGGTGTATAGCCTGGGACTATGGTTCTTTTTTCCATTCTATTCTTACAAACCATGGCTCAGAGATAATGTAATAATGCACACAAAAGTGTTCTTCTTTGTTAGAAAAGCTGCAGTTTAATGTGATCAGATTAAATTCAGCACTGAATGCAACGGTGGTCAAAGATTGTTTTAACTGCTATTAACAATATTGAATATTTTCTCATGTAAGATACCAGTAGAGACATATTATGGTTACAAGCCAAGAAAGGGAGTTATAGCAAGGAATACACCTTTATGTCACATAAAGGGGGCTACCCCACCCTCCCAGTGCCAGGAGTTCAAGGGTGCGGGAGTTTTGCTGTGGGTAAAAGTTGTTCCAGAGTCTCACCCACTGCCAGAAACCATCCCTGCCTCACCAGGGCAGCAGAAAAGCAATCTTTAAACCAAGACAAGACAGACTCTAGCAAGTTTTTCTGTCTTATTAGGATTCCTGGATATGGGTATTAAGATTTATATGTAAAAGTATTAGGATATCTTATATATAGGTATTAGGATGCATTACATATAGGATTTTGATAACTTATTAGGACTGCAGTGCCTGTGTGTTTAAAATTGTATATTATCCGCTGTAGCGGGTTGGTTTTTTGGATTTTTTAGGCCTTCCTTAGTGACGGTGTCAGAAATCTAAGGAAGTATTCCATATCATCCCTTTCTGTAACACAACATATAAAAGGCACAAATAAGAGGCCTTCACTCTCTTTGATCTTCTGGTGGCTGACGACGACAGGTCCCTCTCGCAGACGGTTTTGCTTGTACAGGCCAAAGCCTGCCTGCTCTGACCTGCTGATATCTCTGTCCCATTCGGGAGGCGTGGGGAGTTAGTTCTGCTGTCCCGTTCAGGGAAGTATTTAATCCCTTTTTTGCACTTATCCACTAGCTCTCTATTAACAGGTATATTTGGAGGACATTTGTTTTTAGTTTTTATCCCTGTTTCCCCCTCCCTTTTCCCTTTTTCCCCCCTTGGGAGCTCCCTATTGTGTATAATATATTCAAATTGTATATATATGATTGTAAATATATATTTTTTTTATAATCTGGTTGATTTTGGTTTCTCTCAGTTTCTATAATTATTTTTTCCTTTCCTCTCTTTGGGAGGGAGGGGAGTGGCTTTCACTGAGCGTTTGGAGACTTGGCGGGAAGCCAGGTCAGACTTGCTCATCCGCATATAATGAGAAGTCCATGAAACATGATGTGATCCCACCATCATGCATCAGTTGGGTTATTGTATTAGAAAAAATAATCCTCACAGAAGTCCTTGTAGCATCTGTATGCTGTTTATGGTAGTTTACATTTTTGCCTACTATTTTTACATTGAAATTGATCTTCCAGATCTACACTTTATTCAAGTAGAACTGGACTTTTGTTTTGCTGTTTTAACATCTCTGGTCATGGGGCTTCATGAATTTTTCTCATGATGTTTAAGTTTTATAGAATCATATAATCATATAATGGTTTGGGTTTGAAGGGACCTTTCAGATGACTTAGTTCCAACTCCTCTACCAGGGGCAGGGACACCTTTCCCTAGACCAAGTTGCTCAGAGCTCCATCCCAGCTGGCCTTGATCACTTTCAGGGATGACGCATCCACAACTCCTCTGGGCAAGATGTTCCAGTGCCTCACCACCCTCACAGTAAAGATTTTTTTTCTAATATTCGATCTAAGCCTACACTCTTTAAGTTTGAAGTCATTCCTCCCTTGTTCTGTCATTATATCCTGCTGTAAATAATCCCTATCGATCTGTCGAGTAGACTCCCTCCAGGTACTGAAAGGATGCAATTACGTCATCCCAAAGCCTTCTCTTTTTGTAGTAGCACAATTTCTCCTTATGTAATAACACAGCAAACAGAAAAATCTTCTGTATTTATACAAAGAAGATTTTCCTTTGGAGGGGGAGAGGGTGGGCCCTCTAAATTGACTACAGCAATTTACAAGTAAAACTGGCAAAAATGGGTGAGATATGAATTGTAACTCCTTAGTGAATAACACCTATGATCTTCAATATACCACAGAAATTCAGACATCTGTTCTGTTAAACTTCTGATTGCTTGAAAATTGGCCTTACACACAAAAGCCCTAGTGACTAGTGTATGTGGGTATCTTTAGTGCTACAGTTGTCAGGTCTAGTTAGATATAATAGAGACTGACTGTAATGTGCTTCAGAGAACCTTAAATTAGGAAGTCACTGCTGTCTTGAAAAATAGAAATTGCAAGTTTCCCTACTATCATGTTCCAGTGGATATAATTCAACCTCGTCAGATAATTCTATCGTCTGTTCCAGATCCTGTTTTACAAAACTGCACGTGTAAAAAAATCTGAGTAACTTTAGATATTATTTCATCATTTGAAATCTTTTCAGGCTGACACATCAGAAAAGCAGTGATAGTTTTGGACCAGGAATTTCAAAACTGGCTTTATCAGTTATCCATCTCTTCAAATGGGGCAGGATCTTCCACCCACTGACACTGGGGATTTCCTGAACCATGTTTTTTGAGACCAGGCTTTAGACTTCCTTGAGATTATATTTCCTTTCAGCTTTAAATCATGGCTTTATTTCTGAAATTCATTTTTTAGACACTATATTCTGATTTGCTCTAATCATGACCAGGACCCGATTACTGGTGTTGCTTTTCCTGTTGTTTCTAGTCAGTAAAATTATACCACTTTTCCATTCTTAAAAAGACAGTCTTTGCTGATATGGATTAATTCCATTCAATGATCAGGTGATCTTGTGGACGTTTTTCCTGATTTTCTTATATTAATTTTATATTTTAAGAAGTAGGTTTTTACTTAATCTCCTTGAATATTGTAGTTACATCTTCTACAATATTTCAGGGAATATATGGAGAATTTAACAAGGGGTTAATTTGTCTTACATGTGAAATATTTATTAAAACTTACTGCCTTAGCATACTATACTTCATCTTTTATTCTCCAGCCTTTGAGGAAGTGTTATATGATGTGCACCTCCCAAACTGTGGCTTCTGACACCCTGGAAGATACCAGCTATATTTATCCCGAGTTTTAGTTACTTTTCAGCATAGCTGATTTACTTACCAGTCACTGAAAGATTTCTTCTACAGAACAAGAACTTATACTTCTTATACTTTCACATTTGATACTTCTACTGTTCTGGTTTTGTTTTACTTCCTTTGCTTTATTTACTTACTTCACTTCCTTTGGTGTTCCCTGTGTACAAAAAGGGCACAAAATGCAAATTATAATAACCTAGTTTTTCCACTTCATGAGGAAATTTTAGTCAGATGAAGTCTGTAAGATATTTTAAGTACTGACAAGCACAACTGACCTCAGCAGGTAAAAGCATAGTGATGCATAGAGACCAGGAACTCTCACTGCCCCAAAGCTGCAAACAAAGCTGCAGAGCTGCCTGCTCAGAACCTTCTCCACTCGGGCAGTGCCTTCCTCTGAGCACTACACAGAATAACCACTCAACCTGAAAATGCCATAAGCTGGGTTGCTGGGATAAATTACTGCTTAAGAAAGATTCTCTTGGGGCCTACATACAATTATGGCATGTCTTAATTTCTATTTTTAGTTTCACTTGCAATAGACCCACTCATAGTAAGTAAGTTAGTAATTATTATTAAATCAAAGTTAAAATTGTTGTCAATCTAGACAATAATGATAAGAGTCTCTCCAACCATCATATTTTGTGTCTATAGGCACATACCTATATGAGTATGTATGACCTATGTGGTCACACATATAAATGTATGCAAAATGAAATATTCTTATTATTATAAGTTTACTCATTTTCATTCTGATTTCATTCTCTTCCCCTGTACTCAGCACTGGTGAGGCCACACCTCAAGTACTGTGTCCAGTTCTGGGCCCCTCAGTTCAGGAAGGATATTGAGGTGTTGGAGCAGATCCAGAGAAGAGCAACGAGGCTGGTGAAGGGACTCAAGCACAAGTCCTATGAGGAGAGGCTGAGGGAGCTGGGGCTGTTCAGCCTGGAGAGGAGGAGGCTCAGGGGAGACCTCATCACTCTCTACAACTCCCTGACAGGAGGTTGTAGCCAGGTGGGAGTTGGTCTCTTTTCCCAGGCAACGAGCAGTAGGACAAGAAGGCATGGTCTTAAGTTCTGCCAGGGGAGGTTTAGGCTGGATGTTAGGAAGAAGTTCTTTACAGAGAAAGAAATCAGGCATCGAAATGGGCTGCCCAGGAAGGTGGTGGATTCACTGTCCCTGGAGGTTTTTAAGATGACATTGTATGTGGTACTTAGTGCCGTGGTCTAGTTACCACGATGGTGTTGGATTAAGGGTTGGACTTGATGATCTCAGAGGTCCTTTCCAACCCAGCTGATTCTATGATAATCCTTAATAATTTTCAATTTTAATTTAAATAGAGGTAAACATATGGATGTCCATACTTTTAGAAGATCATTGCACAGATAGATAATATTCTAGTTTCCTCTACAAAATGTAAATATCAGAATTCATATGCATTACCTTTGTCTTATGTGAACCATATGATGTCCAGTCCTTAGTGTAAGATTGTTAAGATTTCAGGTTAATGTCAAGAATTTAATATTGGAACCCATTTCCATGAAGTTCTATTGGCTACCTTTTACCAAACAGAAATTTTCCCATGACAATAATGATCGCAGAATCACAGAATATGCTAAGTTGGAAGGGACTCACAAGGATCATGGAGTCCAGCTCCTGACCCTGTACAGGACCATGTGCCTGAGAGTATGGTCCAAATACTTCTTGAACTCTCTCAGGCTTGGTGCTGTGACCACTTCTCTGGGTTCTTGGTTATAAAGAATTGATTTGACCAAAATCTTCAGTGAAGTAAAAATCCTGAATCTCGATGAAACTTTAACCAACTTTAACTTTACCAACAAGAGTTCTTAAACCTGGAGTAATGTTATTGAATTTAGGACTGAAAACACCACTCATGGAATCCAGGGAAGGACCAGAACCTCGACTGGACTGTGACCACCACATTCAATCCGACTGCGATCACCACTCTCGACCAGACTGTGACCAGCACCAAAAACACAGAGGTTTTCCCTCTCCTTTTACTTTGGACTCAGGGGGACCACGTGGAGCTCAGCGCAGCGAGGGAGGCCCAATGAACACCACTCTGTTCATGCCCCAGGGTGCTGGGTTATACATCTGGGTTTTATGGGTTAAAACTAATTGTTTGTCTGTATAATTGTATTTATTATATTATTTTTATTATATTGTTATTCTGACTTATAATCTCTTTTCAGTTGGGTTCATTTCCCCTGCCAGTTTACCTTTAAACCAGCACACATGTTTATATTTTTTTCATTTACATGAAATTGCAGTAGTGTCTCGAAGTCATTGGGTGATATGCTTGAGCAAATCTGTGTCCATTAGAATGTTTCAAGCAGTTCATTCTACCTACCCAGTATCTATTTATTTATTTATTTATTTATTTTTTTTTTTTAGGGTTTTTACTTTTACTTCTTTGTTTAAACATGAACAGTTACTGAAAGGTATTTCAAAGAAAATACTACAACATAAAATACAAATCAATGCAATCAATAGATATTAATGAAGAATAACTTTGATTTTAAAATAGTGTATAGGCAAAGTACAAATACAATTGTAAGAATCACATTACTTCTACCAGGAAGATTAAATAATCTGTTCAAATAATAATATGTGTAAAAAGTGATTTTATATATCAATTCCACATAATATTTTTGAACCATTTACGAAGTAATAATTACTTACAGAAATTTCTCTATAAATAACTTAGGAGAATAGATGCTCAATTTTTTGATAAAAAGTTTTTGTAAAGATCTTAGCTGAAAGGAGACTAAACTTATTGGTCCCTGTCAAAAAATATTTGTCAGTTTTCAATGCATGCAAAGCAATAACATAATTTGCCATGTTCTGCATTGAAGTATTAAGATGAGTGTTGGTACAGGATAATTAATCATTGCTAACTGATCTGAAAGGTTGTGTAGGCCTATGAACTTTTAAGACCTTTTTAATGAAACTGGCTCAATTCTAAATTTGCAATCACACACAAATCTGTGTTTATTTTGGTTCCTACTGTAATCACATCCATCTTTAAAGGAGATCAAATGCTCTATGTTTCATCACACATTTGGAACTGCATCACTTAGAAGCAGGAGAAAAATTTAGTGTCTCATCTGTAGATCAGCTGACTCTTTTGAAGTAAAAGGAAATTTTTTGTACGGCAAATACGTTTGTGCACATTGCCTGTGCTTGTGATAATGTGAATATGTTGACACAGTTTAACTTTGTCATACTTTTAATGTCATCTAGACAACATTCATAAAAAGCTCACTAATTATAATTACTCAGACTGCATTCAGGAAAAATACAACGGTGTATATAGTATCTTCTGTTTCCTTTGTCTTCAGTTGACAAAAGAAAAAAGATATAAATGCTTAAAACACATGAACATAATTTTTGTAAGCCTATCCTTTCTCAGCTGCAGTGTTTAGTCTTTTGTGCTCTTTTTTTTTCCTTTCTCTCAGGGTGATTTTTCTGGGGGGGAAAGGGTTGGTTGTTAGTTTATTTGCTTGTTTTTTTCCAGAGGGATATTATTCCTGTGAGGAATAAACATTAGAAAAAGAGATAAAATCCACATTAAATGGTTTAATTCAAGTTAAACTGTTGCATAATTGCCTTTATTATTCCAGCTGTCTTGGAGAAAGAAAATTCTTTTTGTTGATGAAACCAACACAACTCATCCCATTACACCAGCTCTAACTTAATAAATCACATATTTGCATATTTCCACTTCAGATTTTTCAAAATAGATTTTTTATCATGACCATAAAATCTAGTATGGAATAGTTGTCATACCTGTATATTTTAAGAAGCAAAATGAATAGGGAGGTCAGTCTGTAATTCCACACTTTGGGGAAAGCTAGCTGAATATGTCCCAAAAGCAGAGAGAATGAGAGGTACCTTCTCACATTCATGCTTGAGTGGAGCTCTCATCAATGTTATCATGACACCTTGTTGTTAGAATGCTTTCTTCAATAATTTTTATCAGGCTTCACTGATGTATCTCTAAACATTGGAAAATAGCATGGTTGCTAATGTTGGTGGAGAGGTAGTATCATAAGCCTAGCTTAAAAATTGTGAGTCCAATATTTTAGCAAAGGACATGCAGATACAGAGCAGTGCTGTGATTTCTTCCAGGCAGTAAGACAAACTAGATGTTATCATGATGTCATAAATTCTTGAACTTCAGCAGTTTGATCCTTGCAGTGCATGAGGTCAAATTGATCTCTCTAGTTAGAGCATGCTGATGAAGAAACACATTTCCAGGCAAGATCTCTGATTTAACAAATAGGAAAGTTTGGTTGCTGCATCTTCTTGATTTGTTCCTGCATCCTACCACTAAGGGTTTTTTTCCCTAGACAAATAAAGGAGTGCAAACACTTCAGGGTTGCATTCTGCCTTTCAATAAGTCAGAAAACCCACAAAAGCTCTATTACAGTCATACAAGTTGTGATTATGAATCTAAAGGAAAACAGTAGAAAGAAGGGCAGAGGAGAACAAGAACATCAAACACAGAGTTGGCACGTGCAGCTTGGGATGTGGCTGAGCACCCTGAAGGGGGGGTCAGGAAGCTCGATCTTGACAGAAATGAGTAGAATCCCTGACTGAAGGAGGACCATGTTGGGTCACTGTTTCTTCAGAGAAATTACGTAAGGAAGAAATTTACCATGGGGTTTTGAAGGGTCAGTTGGCTTGAGTCGGCTTTAGTCAGCCAGTAGGAAATCACACTACTTTTGTGGTTCTTTCTGCTGTAAATTACATAGCTGCTCTTGGAGCACATTTTATGCGGGAAAGCGGCATCTCCCCTGATTCCCTAACACATCATGTCAGTCATGGTTGGTGGGAATGCATGACTGATATTCTTTGCTAGAAGAAGAGACCAGAGTGATAGAGAGAGGTAAGAGAGAAACTGTTGTGGGTATATTTATCATTTTGTGGAATATTTTTACACAGTGTAAGTAAACAATTTGTAGTTCTGTGTGCTTAGAAACAACAACTGTGAAGGCTTCTACTGTGACAATAATGTTATTATTGAATCACAAAAGGCCTTATTCTGCACTGTCTCTTTGTGTAAGCCCAGAGAGCCCTTCATCTGGAGATTCTTTGACTTGTCACAGCTGAGTCCTGCTTCCATAAAGTGCCTGACAGCTTTACCCGACATCTGAAGTAGGATTGCATCCTAATAAACAATTATGTTTACCTTCAAATAACTGTCTCCTGTTTGAAAGGTCTTTTAATAATAACTCAATTTAATGTAAATAAATTAAATAACAATTTTTAAAAAAAAATTCAGTGAGCAATAAAAGGGAAAATGTTGTTAATAATTTGCACATGATGCTTCACAAGTTGCTGCAATATAAAATAGGTTATATTAAATAGGTATAATTTCCATTATGATAATGAGGTATTGATGTTTTAGAAAGCATAGTAAAGACCTATAGTGAACTTAAAAAAATATCAAGTATGACATAAATGTTTCCACAAGCCTGAACATCACCTATAAAGGCCTCCTTTTTTAAAGTAGGTGTATTGTTTACAGTTCATGAAGATTTATTGAGCTATATGGACCATATTATCTCAGTTGCCCTAAGTCAAATGTGCAAACTTTGGAATTGGTCACAAAGACAGATAAAAGCATAATTCATGGGAACACAGAGGAATTGTGTTTCCTCTTTAGAGATTTCCTTGTTGAATCATGCAGAAACTATTGATTATATTTCAAAGGCAGGGGTTTTTTTTAAATGCATACCAGTGACTTCATCTGTCTAGAGATGTCTGAACTTCAAACAGATTTGGGAAATAGAGTAGATAAAAAGAATTTATGAGAAATAAATTATGTCACAAAAATGGCAGAAGCCTTTACCCAAAAGAAGGGTCTTTTAGTAGAAAGAGTAAGTTTTCCCTGCTTACTGATAATGGGAAAGTTGAAATGCAAACATATGTATCTTAATAAATAATTTAAGTGAGAGTTTTAAAGTAATAATTTTCAAATTATGCAAAAAAATATGTCCATTTTTCTTATTATTATGAAAATACATTTTTAAGTTCTGATTTCGTTGTGTGTTGTCAACGTTTGCTAATTTAGATTTTCCTATCCTGAATATGGTCACATCTGCAAAAAGTTGATGTGCACCTCCCTTACTCTCTCTGATGGCATTAATAGAAAGACATGAAGAATCTTGAGGCGACATAGGCATCTTGTGTAGTGTTAGTTGTTTGTGGTTAGAGAAAACTTCAGCAGCATGTCGCTTAGAGCCAACATCTTGAAAGCATGGAGTATCTCCTGGGCAGCTGTGTTCCCTGCTCTAAGTCAGGCAAAACAGTGGTCAGGAAATACTGTCCCAGGTGACAGCCTTCTCACTGATTCCCCTGGGAAAGCAGAGAGATGTAAACAGTCTCAGATATCCTTTCTGCAAGGTCTGGTGCTTGTGCTTGAACCTTGCTTCAGAGGGAGGTGGGAATGCCAGAGCTCAAGTATGGGAACCTTGACTGCTAAGTAGTGCCAGGAACAGCCCTTCCCATGGACACAAGGGCAAGCACGTGATGTGTTTTTCTGGGAGAAAAGTAGATGCTTCCAGTTCTTGTCAGAGTTAACATTAAAAGAATTTTAAGATGTTAATATAATGGCAATAAAGTTGTTGAGGGTCTTTGTTTTCATCACTCACTAATAAGGTGTCATGGTTTGAGATAGCCCCAAAATCCAATTCCCTAGCTCCATTCCCCCTCCCACATCTCAACCTAATGTGAGATGGGTTTTTCCAGACAAAACACACCAGACTCAAAGTGGGGGAAAGGGAAATATATTGCAATGACTGTACAAATAAATACCATATCACATTATACACATGATCACAACTATCTCTACCATGACATATAGTATTTACAGTGATCAGATCTCTTCTCCCCTCCAAATAAAAGTCCAGGAGGGAAAGAAGGACAGATCCCTTCCAGTCCTTAAGCAGCAGCATCTTCTGAGGCAGTAGTCTGTCTTCTTCACTTGCATGCAGCAGTTGATAGCTGGCTTTCTGCCAGCACTCACGAGGGAGGTATTCAAGCCTCTCTCGGCCCCATCGCCTCCAACCGAGGGGTCTTCCGTGGGCTTCGTAACCCCAGACAAGGTCGTATCACCACGTCATATCACGAAGACACAGGGGGGTCTTCGTGACGGTCTGGTATCTCCAGGAGACTCAGCTCCTTGCAGGGCCTCTGTGCCCTGTCTCTCAGGCTGCCACCGTGGCAGCAGTGCAAGGGGGGAGAGAGCCAAGGTCAACTCCCCCCGCATTCCATCTGGCCGTCCCGGTCCAGCTCCAGGACGCTCTGAGCTTCTCAGCTCCTCTCTCTCTCCGGTGCTGCATGTCCAAAACTGCTCTCCAAAATAGGAGTCCATGTCCCTCTTCTCCAAGAGGGGTCTCAAGGGAGTTTTAGGGGATCTGGTACAGTCTTACCCCCAGAACTCTGTCTCTCAGGCTGCTGGCTCTCTTTTTCCCGGCTCTCCTTCCAGGAGTCCTTTCTCTGGTGCTGCATGTTGCTTCTGCTGCTCCTTCAGTTCAGGTTCTTATCTCCTGGCTCTCTGCCACCGTTTCTCTGGTCAGTGCCGGCTGCTGCTCTGTGCCCATGGAGAAAACATCTCCCGGCATAACTACAGGCACCTAGCCCAGCTTTATGCTGTTCCAGGTCCCTGCAGCCCCCCAGCCAGGGGCTGGGAGGGCCCAGAGGGCCCAAGGGGCTCAGAGCCCCTTCCTCGTGGCTCACAACATGGCCACCTCTCCTCAACCACCCAAACCACAACTCATCTCTTCCGGTGAGCTTGTGATATGTTTACATTTTTGCAGGAGCGCCCATTGGACAAAACTCCAAAACTTCCAGGGGTTTCCACCCCTTGGGGTCTACCACTTTTCTAGCCTCTGGGGGAAAACAAGATTCAAACCATGACATAAGGTTAAAATTAAAGGGGTTTCTGCTAATTTAAGAACAAGATGGGAACACCAAAAGGACCATAGGATTTAAATTAAACATAATTTTATTTATTTTGAATTGAGAGTGAAATTCTGTAAAGCTATGCGAATGTGGGGATGAAGACTTAATTTTTCAGCACTATGTGCAAACAATTAATTTCCTGAGGTTATTGTGAGAATATCTAAAAACTATGCCATCCCAGCTTGATTTGTTTTTATATTACTAAAAGTCTAGTTTTCAGGGCTAATTGTACCAGGCAATTGTTTCTTCAACATTATAGCAGGCTGCCTGGCTGGGTGAAGGAGGGGACAAAAAGCATGGCATGAAGCTGCTGCTCTGTGCCAGTGGGTCACTGGACATTCAGCAGAGTCAGAGGCTGTAGGAGAATGCTAACAGTGATTTTCTACTGGATCCACACTGCCTTGAAGTGTCCATTCTGCTAGGTCTCCTGCTTGTTTGACAGGGTGGACTTTGTTTGTTTGGCAGGGTTGACTTATGATGTCCTGGTCATGACTTGTTTGTTCACCCAGACTCTTTATTCTGGAAAATTACCTTTCAAGTGCCATCCACCTCCATGAAAGTACCTTTAAACCTGCTTTTAGTAAAGCAAATGGGGAGGGAAACTGACAGGTAAAATTACCATGTTATTGAAAAAAATCCAGTTGCATGTATTCTTAGTGAGAGGCAGTACTTCAGAAGCTTTTTCACTGACAGGATTAAAATGCAACATTTGTCCTTTGCCTTTGTCATCCCAGTTCAGCTGTTTTTCAATACTGTTGAAAAACGTGAAACGGTGTAGTCTCGTCTTCAAGTACCATTAACAGGTATCTGCTAAATACTAAAGTGGATACAAATGAGTAGTCTCATGCATATTTGTCCAGCACTCTACCAGATGTTATTAAACTATCTCAGCAGATATGTAAGGAATTAAAAAGTCCCATAAGTCCCCTTTGCCAGAAAGTATGAATCTTCCTCTGTAACATCACTTGATCATAATTAATGAGTTCAGGATGCCTTCTGGCACCATAGCATGACTGAGGTGTGTCCTGCATCTCAGTGAAGCATGTGAGAATAATGCCACTTCACTCAGTCTTGCCCCACAAACCCAAAATCTCTAAGAGAGCTTTGGGTTCCAAAAGTTATTTGCTGATAGTCTTCCTAACCCTCTGGCCAAACTCTGAAGGGGAACCTGTGTAAGTCTTTCTTTGTCTACCAGGTCTGGAAGCAATTCTAGGCAGCATACACTTTAGAGTTGTACCTCAGTTTCCTTCCTTGGACATTTTGGTTGTTTAATTTAGCATTCTGCTGGAAACACTTAAAAAGCAGTGAATCTCCAGCCTTCACTATGATCCAGACACAGTTTTTGACTTTTATTCTCTTTTTTCAGCTGTTCTTGTCCTCAAGAACAGTTGTAGTCAACTTTCTTTGTGAGTTAAGAGATCTGTTATTTCCTAAATTAGAGCCTCTCCCTCTGCATTAAATGCATGTAATGAAGGATGCAAGAAGTTGTGACCCTTTATGATAGATTTTCTTCCATTTGCTTCATTGAAACTTCAAGGACAGGATTTTGATTCTTTCCTTCATGTTTTTACCTCGGAGACTGGTATGTTAGGGTTACGAAAGTAGAAAAGCTTTAGTTAGATCAAAAGAGGTGTCAAATAAGGACATTAAGTGTATAAAATCCTCCCATTTGACACATATATGTTTTATGTGAGCATAGCATCAGTGAATTATAGTACAAAATCAATGTAATTTACACAGCTTACATAAGTTTGCTCTTCCATGCTTCTACTTATTCCTGCTTAGCATAAAATAAAATAAAGTAATTCTTTATATATTTCTCAATAAATGTACTTCTGTCATCTTTCTTATCAAATCAGTCTGACACTTTTCCCTTTCAAGCCTGACATGCCATTAAATTGATATGTAAAGATCTTTAAAAGCCTCAAAACCCAACTTAATTTATACAGTTCTTAATGGTATAAGGGAAAATTGGTTTTTAAAAATTGAGAGAGTCTTATCATATGTTTTAAATTCTGTATGTGTAAGGGGTGTAATGTGTCATATTTTAGTCTGTCATAGTGACTGCTTCACTCATTAGTTGCTATGTGTGTTGTTAGAAATGTATAGTCACTGTAACCAGGAAAATTCAACATTCAGCCTGAGGACGTGTTTATTTTGAACCTAGAACTTCTTTGTTTTTCATTCATGCAATATTTACAGGGAGTTAATTATGGATATTGCAAAATTTGCAACCTCCATAATAATTCTATTACACCTGCAATTTGTTAATTTCTTGGTTTCCTTCTAGAAGAGTCTGCTTCTGCATTCAAAAAATTACACCTAATATTTCCTAAAGAAATTCAGTGTTAATGAGTATAACAAATCAAATTTAAAAAATCCATAGATATGTCTTTTTATGGTAAAGAAATAGAAGTTGTGAAAAGTAACTATTTTTTTGTCACCATTTTATGTTCAAGAAATTTTATGCAATGCTGAGGTACCTTTCAAAGTCTATGAGCTTTTGTGCTGTTTGGTGAGATGCTGGAAATGGCAGAAGTCATAATTTCCAGCAGATGCAACCGGGTCATATCATGTCATTGTAGCATTTGCTTAAGAATGAGTTGAGTGTAAGACAGTGGCAGATCTTGAGTCCCTTGAGAATCAGAGATACAAGAAACTCTCTTGGGTCGGATTGTACTACTCCTGCAGATGTAAGTGAAAACAGAACCATTCACAAAATGAAACTAGCTCTGTGCTAGTTTCTGCATCCAGAAAAAAATAAGTTACTGACAGTCTTTTTTAAATCCTGGCATTATAAAGTAACTATAGCTGTTGAGGAATGTAATTTTGTTTAAAGGATGGCTCCCAAATCTCTCCATTTCTTCATGCAAATGCTTTGTAGCAAACACACCTAGAAGCCAGAAAGTTTTGATTGTATAAATAATTACAGTGGCCTCATCAAACTGGAAACATTTCTTTTACCAACATCATAACAAGAAACACTCTAAAACTACTACAAAACTACATTTGTATAGTATTAGAAAGTGCAAGAGATTAAAATCTCCCATACTTTGCTTTAGGATTTTTCGTGATATTTACCAGAGTGACTTTTCACTCTACAGTCTGCTACATACAACCACGTTACATTTACAAACTTGCCCCAAATGAGTAAAAACACACAATGGTCATAAAATATCTATTGTCCTGTGAAGGGGAATACAATACGTACCATATTCTCTTCAAGTACAGTGGCAAAATGTATAATCTCTTGGTAATACTCAATATTATTATGACAATTGTTATAAAGTAGTATTTTCTTCACCTCAGTTTCTTTTTTGAGGATGTGAAAGAAACAGTTTGATAAGTTTCTTGGTTTTCTGCTTGGGTTTTTTTGGTTTTTTTTTTGTTTTGGTTTGGTTTTTTTTATTATTATTTTTGTGTGTGCATGTTTGCATTCATAATTGAGTGGGTGTGTTAGGAATTCTCTGAGATAAAATTAATTTAGAGAAATTAATTTAGCTTTTAATTGTTTAGTTTATTAGTTATTTTTAATTTTTGGAAGTATAAGCCCTCCAGTAAAGAGTCAGTCTGTGTGAAATTTCTGTGTACAGCAGTGACGTTTCCCTTAAATGAAATTTTCATCTAGTACAACATAAACTGGGGAGGAGCAAAGAGCAAGAGCAAAAGTCATAAGACAGGTGTTCATCTTCTGTGGAGAAGCTGGTTATGCCCTGGCTGATTACTGACTGATTCTTGGCTTTCTTCAGAGAGTCATGGAATGAATACAGATAGGGTTGAACATTCTCCAAAATCTCTAAGAAAGTGCTATCAGCCTGGGAGTAAAGTTTCATGAGGAACAGATCCCTGCCACTATTGGACTTAGAACTAATTCGTGTTGAAAACAATATATTTTCTTCTTCAACACTGCTTTATCTCAATTTATGCCTTTCAGACGAGCAATTTTTTTCAGCTTCTCTGATTTACTTAAATTAGCATTAGAACAAGTCTGGTCTCCTCTTTGTGGAATAGGAGATTATGATCTTCATTACCACATCAGAAATAAAACTCAAAAGGACACCCAAAAGTGTATATCCTGTTTTGTTCCTCACCTGTGGAAGATTTGAGGTAACCAAAAGAGTATTTAGTTTTCCTGAACTAAATTATTAGTTTAATTTCCTAAACTAAAACTTTCAGGCTCTTTCCTCATACAACCTTCTTTTAAGTAAGCCAACAAATGCTGTACTTTTACTTAGCTCTGGAATGCATGGTAAGCACCAGTCTGGGTGCCATTGACTGATCTTTTGAAAGGGACAACACTAGGACATAAAACTGTTCACAGTAGGGTGACCGAATTCTTTCATTTGATTACTTTTCTCAAAAGTTGATTTTGCATTTTGATGTTTTCATGAGTCAAGGGAACTTTTACCTTTCTGATAGTCTTATAATGCACGTAATATAGTTTTTTGTTTATAAAGATCAGAAATAACATATTAGTAATAAAGCTGTCCAAGATGGTATTTAGGGTCTCTTGTATCCCACTCTTTTTGGGCAGGTTTGGATTTGGATCATCAGTTTAGTGAGCTTGAAAGTCATGAGAAGAATCTGGATCTGTGTTTGGTTTCTTAGGGAGAGCTTGTCTGCAGGCAGAGGACCTCAGGTATTCATAGTGATATGATGATAAGCAGAGAGCTTGCTGAGGTTGGTAGACCTGGAATTTTTCTAAAACTTATAGCTTTATTCACAGTCATGATAAGCTGTGAAGATTGTGAATGTGTGGAGCTTCATGAGCAGTTGTTGTAGGCATAATTGGATCTGAAAGGTAGGAAAGAGTCATCTGGTCAGACACAGGTGAAAGAGAATGGGTTTTGCTAAGAGTTCAGTAAGACTGTACTACTTGAAAAGAATTAGCAGTCTAATACCAGGTGATCTTGATAGCTCAGGAAGTCACAGATCAGGAGACTGATACCCACCTGCTTTTCCCCCTCTAATATTTCTATTTGTTCAGCTACATCTAACAGGTGACTTCCTATAGATAGGCATATTACTGATCATACTTGTTGGAGAGAGGTGTAGAAAAGAATGTGATAGAGATTTGCTTCACTTTTTTGTTATCTGGCAGTGGCATAATTGCAAGCACTAATAAAGTCTCTCTGAATTTGTGGCACTACTTAAATATAGTCTTTCACTGAAGAGTGAATCAGAAAAGAAAAATGCTTGCAAAAATAATCCACATCCAGCACTGAATTTTCCTTTGGGGAAGTCTCCAGTAATTGTGTGTTATGTGTCTTTCCAGACAATTATTGGCATTCACTCAGCTGTTTGTCTCTGAATTTGTCAGGTTTCTAATGCAATATATAAATCTTGACTCCAAAACCACAGCTGGTTTTGATCAGACTCCTATAAAAAGGAAATTTCAATTAGTAGTCATCCAAACATATTCTGGAAGTATATTTTTACGGCTGCTCGGCGAATAGCACTCTTTGTTCGTGAGGGTGCGTGTCACTCTCAAATGCAAGGCAACCAAAACTGAGTCATCACCACAAGCACAGTACGTTGTTGCAGAGGTCAGGTTCTGCCAAAACCAGAGGAATTAGCTAGCCAGATTGAATTAGCGGTTGAAACACATTAATTTATGCTACATAAATGTTATTGTGGCCCTGTGGGCAAGTACTTAGGTCATATGCTTTATGAACTATTTGCACCAAGAGGGCTTTCCAGCTGTAAATCATCTTCATAGTGCACCTTTGCAAATTGTTCACGGCTCTTCACTGTCCTCCCCCCTGTCCACACTGATTCCATCTCTTGGCATGCTGACTGCTTGCCACTCCTCACTTGCTTTACAGGATTTCCTGCAAAAGAGGTTGATCAGCACTCAGAGCAGAGATGAGGCTAGGTCTAGCTGAGAGGCTGAGCCCTGGCTGGTTGCCTGTAATGCTTGTGGGCAGCTGTGGGTCTGTGGCTCAAGGTGTCTGGCAGCAGGCAGGGCTGTCAGAGCCAGTGCAGCTGTGTGGTAAATGAAAACCTTGGTATCTCATGCACACGTACAAAGCAGCCTCTGACAAGGCTGCTTCTCTTCTGGGGGAGGAGGGGAATTAGATACACTTTTGGCCACATTATTTCAAAGTGAGAAAAAGTAGACGTGTTTTCTGCTGCAAATTATGGTAACTGAGGACACATGCCAAGAAAGAATTATGCATAAAGATTATGTTTTAACTTGTTTTTATGTGTTTGGATATGTCTCTGCCAAAAATCTGACAGAGCCTCATTGTTGGAGCTTTTTTATCATGAAGCCACTGACTGCACCCAGCAAACATTTCATAAATAATGAAGTAATTGGGGGCATTTAGTGTTGTCTGATCGTGTCAGCAGCTGCATGTAACACACTCTACTTTCCATCAAGCCAGGTAAATGCTGCAGCAGTGTGAGCAGGGAGGCAATGTCAGTCTCCAGAGGGGAATGGTCTTTTTAAACAAGCATATTTCACTCAGACCTCTAATTCCATCTCTTCTTTTTTTTTTTTCTTTTTTTTTTTCCTCTGAGTTGTGCCTGCCTATGCACAAGGAGTTATTTGTTTTACTATTGTTCATTTTTGTTCATCTCAACAAGCAGATCCACTCCCTTGCACTGCTTCTACTGCAATGCTGAATCACACTGCACATACATCTTTCCTCCCAGAGTGCCACAACACATGCCTCCTCTTGTTTTTAAATGTAACACAGCCAGCACCTTTATTGGGTATTTCCAATACTGCTGTTCTCAAGGACACAACAACCCATTTCAGATTCTAGACTGCAAATGCTTTTACTCACGTTCCCTAGTTTCTGGGCTTGTTGATTTAGGAATCTTGGACATTAATCATCTGCTGTAAATGACATTTTTCTTTATGCTGAATATTTCAGCAGGTTCACAAAAAGAATGTTTTTATAACATTAAATATTTATAAAATCACGCTGAAATAGTTAAGAGAATGTGAAATAGATGAAGCTTTGAAAGCATAAATATTTAATATTTTAATAGCTTTTCATAGGACTTTTTATGAACCTAGTGCTGTTACCATGTGTCTGTTGTTTGAATGGGAAAACTATTATTCTTTTAAGTGTTTTCTATTACAAATGAAAACGTTTACTTAATAGCTATTTTGTTTTGCTTAGCTTATGAAAAAGAAAAAATATTTAGGTTTGATAACAGCCAGCCCTGTTTGTGTGAGTGACCTCCATTCATCCTCCTCCTGAAACATTCCTGTGTTGACTGTTTTTAGTGCAGGATCCAGTTTACCATTACAAGGATTGCAAAATGGCTATTAAAACTCCCAGAGAGTAATTTTTCTGCATAAATAGCTTTTTCTGGAAAGTAAATAAATGATCATCGGAAGTGAGACTGATTTGCAGCAATAATGAATCCATATATTTCCCATTAAACCTGTCTTCCAAAAACTCATGACATAAAGAAAAATACTGTCAGAGACAAAAGAAATTCTTGTGTGACTTATGTCAATTTTTCCTTTTTTTTTTTTTTCTTTCAAATATATCTCCCTTCTCTCTGTGAAACCAGGGTAGCATTGGGTGGCAACAGTTACGTGTTTCCTAAGAAATTGTTTAATCAATAGAAACAGTAGACTAGATATTTACTACATTTCATTAATTGAGTTAAGGAAGTAGGAATATTTATGACAATTATTTTGGAAGCTGTGTGAAAAGATAGCCAGACAAACCTCTATAATCTACTTATACCTCACAGAAGCCAAAGGGTTGAACAAGCCTATTAAACAAGCTATATGCCTGTCTGTTTGGAGGAGCTGTTAAATCATGAATCTCTGCACAGTACCTGAGGCGAGTCAGTTAAGAAAGATGTTTTGTGGCAGATCTCTGTTCTATTAAGGATGGACATAAAGTAGAATAATTTAAAATGTGTCAATAACTCAAGGCAAAAATGCTTAATGCAAGAAGCAATGTCTTTTTAACTTGTAGTCAAGCATACCCAGTGGTAACTAGTAGGTGGAATACTACTCATAGAGTCAGAAATCATTTTTTGGGTAGATAGCATGGAAAGTTTTTTGCAAAAGTGTCCCACAGTGGTTTATTATTATAGTGTCTGTCTGTAATAGAGGTTTGATCTTTAAAAATGGAAATTATAATTATTTTCTGTCAACTTTTGCTATGAGAGGGAGTGAAAATTTGGTTCCCCTTTCAGATGGTTGAATCTATAGACACACTTCGTTACTGGAAAGGAATGCACCATTCTTCTCTTCTGGGAATACACTCTTCTGGATGTGCTCTATGCAATGCAATGCACTGGCCAGAGTGGGCCAGTGGTTTAACACAGCAGTTTCATGGAGGTGTGCTGACTTGCTGCATGCTGCATCTTCACCGTGACACAGTGACATCAAACACATCCTCAGCCCTGAACTGTGTGCAGCTGCTTGAGGAGTAGACTCAATTTGAGCTACTGTGTTTTCCTGATGGCACAGTCCCATGGATTTGTGGACAAGGGGTGTTAATTCACCCAAAGTTCTCCTCTTTCAGATATGCTATATCCATGGCAGAATTTTCACCAAAGCCATGCTGTTGAACAGGACTATGTATTGCTCTCTCCTGGGACAGGTAAGTGTGTACCAGAGAGAGTATGCGACGTGTTTCAGGCCTGGAGAGTGCCTTCTAAACGATAATCAGAGACAGAGGAGGAAAAGCATAAATACACACACACACACACACACACACACACACACACACACACACACACACACACACACATATATATATATGTTATTCACAGATTGACCCCCTGTGTGGGTTAGATGCAGCACTCTTACTTGCCAAGCCCGGGTTCAATTCCTTCAGGAACTCCTCCGGCCAGGATGAGCTCGTCACCCTGTAAGGCATCCATCTAGAAAGGCACCTAACAAACCTACTCCTTAGGGACCTCCTCCACTGTCCAAGTTCGCTCCGGCCCCAGCGATAACCTCAGATTAAAGGTGGGCTCAGTTCAGCACACACTGTGTCTCACCTAAAAAATCCACTGCACAGGCTCGAAGGGTAATGACCTTTCCCAAATCTTCGTTCGCAAAGACTGGCCATGATGATGATTTTTTGATTTAACAGATAGGTTTTACTGATTATCTCCATGGAATGAAATCAACCAGCCTGACTTTATGTTCCCCTTTTCAGAATCAGTGTTTTCCAGGTCCTAGTTGAAATGTTTCAAGGCACTCTCTTCAGTCGTATTTGCTCTACATTCTTCCTGTCTCTTTTCAAGGACTTTGTTTGAATGAGGAGAGAAAAACAGTCCAAGGTACAGTTGAAAAAAAAGGGGGAAAAAAAGTAGGAGGCCTAAGCTAATGGTTACACTTGAATTGTCTAGAGACACAGCAGAGGGTTTAATTAAATTCACTATATTTAGTAATTTCTTGGCAGTTTTGATTGATTTATTATGTGTTACATCTGGTCTTGATTTACTACATTGCATTTATACTACTGTTTGTTTTTGTCACTTATGTGCTGTATATTAGTCATGAGTTTTTGTGGTTTGCAGTTTTTGAGTTACATTGTGCAAAACATTCACTCTACAACTTGAAACCAGGTGTTTCAATATGAAAGCAAATTACTCCAAGATTTACACAAACCACTGGGTTAGCAACCTATAGAGTTTGTTAAAATGTATTTGTTTAGGTTAGAATTTTTTTCTAAAGATGATGGTCTCTGTCTTCATTGAATTTTCAGACAGGCATGTTTCTAATTTGTAGTATAGTTAGTATTGTAACTATGTATCATATCAATTAATTATATTTATGGGTTTTTTTAATGTACTTGCCCTGAATCCTATGCCACTATATTTAACTCAAATGCAAGCCAAACCAGATCAAAAGTCTTAACAATCCTAACTACATGATCTATTCACTTTGATGACATATTTTAGCCTAGTGGAAAGGTGTTTAGGATGAATGCTAATGCACAGGGGAAAAAAAAGTTCCTTGGATCACCATTAAGTTTAAAAAGACATTTCCTATGAAGCACAGCATGGTTCTGATATAAAATACCTAAGATGTTAAGCATTAGGACTTGTGCGTCTGCTTGAGAAATCAATGCACTTGTTTAGCTCAAAATGCCAGTAAATTATTACAGAGAGCACTTAATAGAAAAATCATATCAGCTACTGAAGCATTGAAGTGAGTATTCTGAACCATAATAAATTTTGGTATATTCATTGTGTCAAGCACACTGACAAGGTCACCAAGGGCAAAGGAGCTGTTGCAAATATTTTTAATGTGCTCGTCACATCACAGGGTTGAAAACATTCATGATGTCTCAGGAATGGGAACAGATAATGGCTGGAAATTCAGAAGAACATTTTAATACCTTAATTGTTATGCCTCCTTTTGGTGGTAATAGTTAATGTGGAATTTTTCCTTTTGCAGATGTGTGTATATATATTTGTATTTTCTGGAGGACATTAGTGTGTTTCAATCACAAGAAACACACTTAAACTACCCTGGATTTTCTTAGCTTCTGTGAAGCTGCCTGGAATCTGATCCTGTTTGCACCAACTTAATAATAATATTAATGTTAATCAGTATTAAACTGATTTCAGTGGAGTTCCCATTGATTTCTTTTGTCATCAAAATCCAGTTCCTGTTGCTAGCAGATGACTTTTTATCTAACAATTTTCTAAAATTGATATTTTCATTATCTTTTGGTTGTTTTGGGTTTGCTTTTTGGCTTTTGTTATCGTTTACTTTGGCTGAACTCCAGGTGTCCACCGAGCCTGCGCAGATTCCCCCTCACCTCCTCCCCCCAAAAAAAAGGTGAGACAAAAGGAAAAAAAATGTGAAAAACCTGGACTTACCAAGGAAGAAAGTTTATATTAACATGCAGAAAAAAAAAAAAAAGAAGAGATTAATAACGCTACAAACACACAGACAAAGGAAACTAACAGTAAAAAAGTCTACCTCCCTCACGGAACAACGTCTCGGACAGACATAGCTGCCTACAGGGCCATAGGGGAAGAATGAAGAAGAGCCAAGCTAATTCTCCCTTCCCTCTTATAGTCAGACTGACATAACATGGTATGGAATATCCTATTCCTCCTGGAAAAAGGAAGTGTTATTTTACTACACAAACCCATTACATCTTTGGATTTTAGTATTGCTATTCCTGAATCTTGTTTTTATTGCTTTCTCTTTCCTCTCTATCTTGCCAACTACAGGAAAGCCAGTTGTATCCTGGGACGTATCAAAAGTGAAGTGGGTAGAAAGTTGAGGGAGGTGATTCTGCCCCTCTACTCTGCTCTGGTGAGACCCCATCTGGAGTGTTGCGTCCAACTCTGAGGTCCCCAGCACAAGAACATGGACCTGTTGGAACATGAAGATGATAAAGGGCTGGAGCATCTCTCCTATGAAGACAAGCTGAGAGAGTTGGGGTTGTTCAGCCAGGCTGTTCTTCAGAAGAAGGCACCAGGCAGACCTTATAGCATCTTTCAGTGCATAAAGGGTGTCTACAAAAAAGCTGGAGAAGGACTTTTTAAAAGGGCATATAGCAATAGAATGAGAGGGAATGACTTTAAACTGAAAGAGGGTAGACTTAGGTTGGATATTAGGAAGAAAGTATTTACTATGAGGGTGAAGTCGTTGCCCCATGCCTGGACAACAATTCTCCAACTTTTTTCTAGTTTTACCTTAAATTGCTGGACTGTATTAAGTATGCCTAAATTTGGAGATTTAGTGAGATTGCAGGAAGTTTAAGTTTGTTACTCTTTTTATTAAAATATTGTGCTGTAAGTGTGCTGAAATAGAGCTCCCTATGTATTGATGATGACTTCTTTTTCTCCCTCCCATGTACAAATGGCAAGAGTTACGTTTAAGTGTGCCAAAATATATAGCAAAAACCCATGGGAAACAGGGAGCTTTTAATTTTCTTTACAAAAAGATTCCTGTTGTCATTCAAGAGAATTTACAAAAGCTCCTACTAATTGCAGACTTATTCCAATGCTGTTGACTCAAGCTATATTATTGGAGGATCTCCTTTGTATTTCACTTAGTATGTTATTTGTTGACATATCAGGTTTATTTCAATTAGAGAAAATGGGTTTCTGTGTTCATCTTTCAACCATTTGAGCATTAGCATTCAAATTGACAGATTATTTTATATTGATATGGAGCCATGGGTTGTATGTGGTAGGGCACATGATTTATATTGATCTGAAGAACTGTGGTATTTCATTTGAAAAATGTTTGTCTGGCTTTGTGAATTCAAATTTTTTGTAGGTGTGATCTGATTTTGCAGATTAGTAGGGTTACTCTGCAGTACCACAATCCAATTTATGGAGTTTCAAAATTACTCTTCTAAAATCTTCTAAAATTTGTAATTGATTTCCCTTTTTTTATCATATTTTGTCCTTGCTATGAAATCACAGATCTAGTATCTAGAGTAGATCAAATGTATGCAGTGAAGACCTTAAATATGTCTAAAAAGGTTTTCAAGTAAGCAAGAATTATAAACACAACTCCCACTGTTTTCTGGGACATTTTTCTGCATGGGGCTTATGAGTTAAGCCCAGTATCCACACCAGTTTTAAGATAGAACATATTGTGGCTTTATTTTAGAGCTCCACTAACACATGCAGAATTGTTCACCACTACAAACTCATTGTTGCCATGCTGGAATGATTCACTGTTAATCACCCTGTTTAAAAGAGAAAGAAAAGCAAACACAGTAATTCCTGAGAATAGGTGAGGATTAAATTTCTGGACACAAACTTGATTACAGTGGTAGGTAACAATCAGTTTCTTTTCACCTGACACCTTCAAATATTGTAATTTGATATTGTAAACCTGATCAGTTTTAAACAAGAAAGAAAATCAACATTTGATCTGCAGACTTGGAGCAGATGTAGGAGGGAACTAAGAGTATTTGTTTTACTATACCTCATAAAGTAGCTGGATGCATCAAATGTGTTCACATTGTATCTATATCATATGAGTTTTGTGTTAAATTTATTTGTGTATTTAAGGACATATAAATCAGCAAAATTATTAGCCTTGTTAATCTAATTTAAAGCCCTGTGGAGTAAATTTCTCTATTCCTATGCACAGTGTGAAGTGTATACTTACAGTTCATATATATATACTGTGTGTATATATACATATATGGAGTACCGTGTATATTTTCTGTGCATTTTTGTATTTTGGCAGGCTTTGTTTGTCTCAGATGAGTAGGAGCTTATGAGCATTGTGTGTGGTTGTGTACCTAAAACAAGTAGTTTTAGGTGAGTAATAATGAATACATCTGAAGAATGTCATGGTTCACATGAAAAAAAGCAAGGCTGAACATAAGTCATGCCCCTGCTGCTGACAGGCTTTATCATCACTTTCTTTTCTTTCCTCCTTTGCTTTGTAGAGGAATGGGATTTGGATCTGTACAATTAGATGACAGCACTTGTCCCATGCTGCCACTTTCAGGGGCATGAAGTTACTCTGCACCTCTACTTCCACTCTCAGGTATCCAGGATCTCTGCAGTCCCTTCTAGGGCTATACTTTCAGCTGCTGACTCTGCATGATATGTTCTCTCCCGCTCTTTTGTGTGCTTTTCGATATGGAAGGCTTGCTTCTCCACAGGTATTCTCCCAGTGAGTCATGAAACACATTACTGAAATGATGCAATTCTTTGTAATTATGATGTTGTAAACAGCTTGTATAAGAAGACTTTAAAAAGCCACTTTTAAGAGAGAAAGAAAAAAAAGCCATCTTTAAAACAAGAGTGGAAAACATTTAAAAATATTAATGTTTGACTGTAAGGTTCTGCAAAATACCAGAATTACTCCCCAATGCCTTTTTGCGGTTTTGCAGCACGCATGTAACTATGGTGACACTTTCTTTCTTAGTAATATTAGTCTACTGCTCCCTAAACTCTGAGCAGAATATTAAATCAGATCTGATTAAATCGGGTTCCCTTGATAGAGCAGAAGATTGCTTAAACCTTTCTAATTTGTGACCTACGATTGTGCTCAGTTAAATGTGGTATTAAGGTCAAGGTCTAACATAAAGTCACAGAGTACACCAGAAATTCATTACTACATTTTAATTCATGTAGTGACACATCTAAGAACATGCTTCTTTACCTTTGACCCTCAGTTGTAAAGGAAATCCATCTGTACTTACTAGGTTATGCAAACCCCTGGAGACTAGATTTCCAGGACTGCTAAGGATATAGAAGGTCATGATAAGGAGACATCTGTATAAATACTCTGTCATTAATATTCTCCTTCATAATGAATGTCGGCAAAAAAAATAAGGATCACAATCAACAACGTCTCATGGCAACTTTCAGAGCAGAGGACACATTGCAGGGAATTTATAATGTCCATTCCACTTTGGTGTCTTGCTTAGTTAAAATTAAGTGGGCCAAATAAGGTACCTAAATTTTCTCTGCAGTTAACAGTGACAGGTACGGTCAAGTCAGTGATTCACCCCCAGTTAGAGGCTGAGAAGGCAGTACAGGTACTCTCTTTGTTCTGACAAACAATGTATGACAGAAAGATGGAAAGGGCACCAAACAGCAAGAAAAATGCTGAAGGACAGAAGAAAGTACTAAATTATAGTAACAAGTAGAAAGTATTTTATGATAAGATGTCCTGTCCACCCAGGACAATTCTTCCTATGTTCAACATACTTATTTGGCTCATTCTCCATATGAGTATTTTTAAAGGTAAAGAAAAGGAGTGAGCTTATTGCTTTCTTTGCAGTAGCTACTCAGCTGGCAAAAATATTATGTATTTGGTAGTATCTTGTTATTTAGCACTGTCAACTGCCTGCCAATCTTCATATTTGCAAAAAAGAAAAAAGACCGGCTACCCCACTGTACTGAATGTGACAGCATTGTAATGTCAGAGGACCAAGAGACAGGTGGTGGTTTATGGTAGAAATAAATCTTTTATGAGAGCAAACTTGCGAGAATTGCATTCTTTTGTAGGGGATATATCTCTGCACAGCTATCACTGACAATCTTCTCAAATGCATCAGTTTCATAAGGCAAGGCTTTTATTGTATTTAATCATGTATTGAGTCATTGGGGGGAAAAGGGAGAAGGTGCATACTCTTTGTACATATATAATATGTAATATATATGTGTCTATATAGATATGTGCATGCCTTTGATATTTGAAAAGAATTTGACTCATTTAATGATCCTGAAACTGATTCTGACGTTTTACAGTACAATTCTGATTACTACGCAACATGCAAGAGCACTTTTGTCTATTGCATTCTGAAATGAAACAAAATGTTTTCTGGAAAAAGACTTTAATTTGAATGGGAGAACTTAAACTGCATTTTTTGACATACAGTGGGATGTTGCATTTTTAGGGTTCTTTTAATATATCGCCTGTGAGTAGGCTATGGAATCAGTTCAAGTGTTTTTTGCTGAACGCCTATAAAAGAGTACTATCCTTCCAGAAAGCCACATTTACAGCCGGGTAAAATCATTTGAAGGATTTTATTATGAGCTTTTTCTGTAACAGTGTCCATCACATCCTGTCCTCTGAAGATTTCATTGTCACAGTTATGTTATTCCAGCCCTGTGATGACGATGCCATGATAAAAATAGTCGTTAATAATCAGACCAACTTCACAAATCTCAGATTTTCATTTGTGGAAAAAGCCAGGATGTGTGTGAAAATTTCTGTTGCAAAAAACCACAATATCTTAATGCACCTAGCAAACAGAGTTGCAATTCTAGTCTCCCCTCAGCTGTTTGTCTAACTATTGTATAGCAGTTTTGTCATTCATTGGCTAGCCTGATTGCACATGAAGCTATGATCCTACCCAGTTTTCTTGTTCTTAAAATAGAAATCACATAATTTAAAATGATTGCTCATAAAATAGAAATCACATAATTTAAAATGATTGCTCAAGCCACTCAGTTCCCCAAATGCACAATATTGATAAGAAAAAAAAATTCTTTTTTATGTCCTCCAAAATTTTATGTAATTCTATGCTTTTTCCTTTCTTCTTATCCTGATGATATTTTTCCTGTTTCATATTGCAGTTGCTTATTTGACCAGCACAATTGCTGCTTGTTATAGTTGGTTATGCCTTTACCACAGATCCATGACAAGGGTCAGCACACAGCCATGCAAGCCAAAGAGCACACCAAGGGTGACAATGTCTTTTTGTAGTAAGGTAATCTAATGACAGACAAATTGTTTAGCTTGATAGCTGCTATGTGATACAGCAGCGGGTTTTGAGGTCCACAGGTTGAAGCCTAGACAAAGGGCTCTGAAGTGAAGAAAATACATATGTCATTGATTTTACAATGGATTAAAAAAAAAAAAGCCTATTCTATCCGTTGTGTGAAGGTCTGTGCCAAACATCTCACCAAAATGCCTCACACCTCTGGATAGCTGTATAAAAGCAGTCGTGAGATTGCTTCAATAGATCAAAAGACATGCCTGTCTTGAATGTGACATGTATTTTAATCTTATAGTATTAAATCGGAGTGTAGGTAAATAATACACCGACAAGCAGACATATGGGAAGGATCCCAGTCTGGCCTTGTCACAGTAAAACTTAGTGTTCGGTTAATTCCATTTACCAGTCCTGGAAAGTGAAACATATTTTTTCATACACCTATTCCCCACTGGTAAAATTGTTAATCTCTGCAGGCTTCAGCTGACTTTTTTTTGTGAAGTGGCCTAGTTGTGTTTCCTGTCTGTTGCGTTTGATCTAAAACCTCAAATTTTGTCTTTTTGCACAAGCATATGTTTTCAGACACCTCCTTCTGCCTCATTTTTTAATAACAGGTATGATAATTATAAAAAAAGTCGAAGGACCAGAAAGAGGGCCATTTCTCAACCCAAATAAATTTCCTCACTCACATTTTTTGCTGTTCTGTTTATTTCTGTGTGGTTTTTCATGATTTGGTTTTGGGTTTTTTTTGTAAATCCTCTGAATCCCATCTGGCAAGCAGCGCAATGTGTCTCTTCCCAAAACTCCCCCTCTAGGAATGCTGTGTGATGCCAAAGCACAGAATGTGTTAATGTGAAGGCCAGAGAGAGCCTGCTCCCTTGTCAGTTCATCCCCTGCCAAGCTTTGCTCTCCATAGAAGTGACATAGGCAGTGGACAAAAGTCAACAGACATAGATCAGATCAGTAGTCAAGGGTTTGAGGGTTATCCAAATAGTTCAGATGCTCATCCAAGTGACCAACCATTTGAACAAATCCACAGCAGTGCTCATGAACATACTCTCACAGCTTGCTGTAAGTTTTGTAGGCTTCACAGCTTCCCACTTCCACAATTTCCCTTCTTCCTTTTGGCTAGAGCTACTGCCTACCTCTGTTTGTTCACCTGTGCATCCTGTGGTGCTCTCTGTCCCCACTGGGGAGAGGGTGGCCTCTCCCTGTGTGGTTCCGCTGTGCTTTGCCAGAAGCTGAGAGCTGGACTTCTCATTCTGTTGGCACTGGAGCTTCTCCCTACATTTTTGCAAGCTGTGTGAACTTGAACGACTAGTATAGTCCTCCAAAGTTGAGCTGTGTTATTGCCTGTTGGTTTATTTACGCAAACCTGGGAATTTGCTATGAGATCTCATAAAGCAAACGGCTGAAGATCAGATCTCCTTTTTTTCTATGTCAATGACTTGGCTGTGTTAAGAGTTGCTTTTTTTTTTTTTTCCCCAACACAAAGCCTGTCTAGCCTGTTGGACAGGCAGGAGCTTTGCCACTAGAGGAGGTTTAAATAAAATAATCTAAGACATATTAATGACTGTAAGATAAAATCAGCATATCACTACATTTAAGTCCATGTAGTTATTTTTTCCCACATTGAAACCGAAGTCTTTCTAAATGGCCACCCTTCATTTGAGTTGCTTCAGACTGAGCTACAGAAGCGGACAAATTAGGAACACAGTCAAATTGATGTTTACTCACAGATTTACTGGTAAAAAAAATCTATATTACTCTCAGTATTTTAATAAGGAAAGAAAATTACTATGAATCTTACCACAGATAAGAGTAGTTTTAAAGTAATTCCATGCTTGTAATTGATTTCATAAATGTCTATGTGTGCATATATATTTATGTAGACATAAATTTTAACAAAAAGTGATGTATGCACGTCACTCTAATCCAGTTTCCTTTCTAGAAATTAACCTAAAAATGAGACTAAGAACCAGAATCCAAAACCCTAAATGTAACTCTAGCTAATCGCATTTTCACAAGGAAAATGAAAGCCAAAACAATTTCAAAAAAAAGTAGTAGGTTTTAATTTTTATTATTAGTTTTTTATTTCATAATATGAAAACAAATTGTGGAGAAGACTTTCAGTTGTGCATTTCAGAGGGTCTGCGAAACTGTGAGAATAGGACAGAAGCATTTCACTGTGTAGTAAACATGTAGCAAAGATGTTATTCAAAGGCTTGGAAAGGGAAAGAAGACACTTCCTGGAGAGTAATATATAATACAATCTCAAAAAGATTTGTACAGACTAAAAAAGGACTTACAAAACATACAGTGTTACTAAGAAATACAGGGTTTTTGGCCATAGATGTGTATAAAACTCTGTAAAAACTCTTGTAGAAAGTAATATTTACATATTTTTCTCCTTTCACTTCAGATTGTACTTTGAAAAGGCTATTTTACCCTGAGAGGTGGTGGTGGAAATGTCTTTTTGATCTTTCCTTTGCCCTTTAGTTCTTCCCCACTCCATGCTCCTCAGATTCCCCTACTAGTTTGTTTCCTGCGCAAAAGGCTTTGTTCCATCCCCAGGGACTGTTTTCAGAAGTCAAGGAACACTGGAGAACAAGGGCAATCTGTCCAAATGACCTATCCTTTAATTGAGCCCCCTGCTCACACAAATTAGTACAGCTCTAGTATCCTAAAAAGCAAGTCAATTCTAATCCTATTAGAACACTTTCCTTTAAATCTACAGAATATATTGGTGTGCAAATTAATATAAGATTTGGGAGCTGAGATTTACCTACTAGAAAAATCTGTCAGGAATTATTCACTTTTTTCCTTCTATAATAAACAACATGGACAAAAATCAATATAATCTACAGACTAAATGGAGAATCATACCAGTTAATTGTTCTATATAAGTGAAGTATAAAATTTTTATAAGGAATGGATGATGTGCGGGATGTGTAAGTAGATGTGTTAGAAAAGTGAAGAAATACTATGTTGGTTAGAGACACATGTCAAAACAGAAGGGAAAAGGGTACCATGAAAAGGAAAAGAGTTAAGGGATTAAATCATCTCCATGCTCTTCCATGGACTGTATCTCTTTTTGGAATTCATCTGTCTTTACATTACTAGAAAAACCTGCTGGAAATGAAAGATTTCAGAGTAAAATATTTTGTTGAATGATTTGAAAAAGAAGAGAGCTTGGGCTTACAAAGAGACCTGAGTGAGTGATGAATATGATGAACAGACTGGATGTACAAGGGAATGACAAAGGGAGACAAGGTCAAGCAGTGCAAGTTGAGGGATCACCATTTTGAAGGCAAAATTTAGATGTGTAAATTGAAAGCAGGGAGTGGAAAAGTTGGTAAGAAGACTTGTAGGCAGGATGGGCACAGTCAGAAAGTTAATGAGACTATTACTGTCTTTTTTGGGGGGGAACACTTGGTCCATCCTTGGGTTATAAAAAAGCTCATAGTGAGAAAAAGATGATAAATTTTTTTAATATAATTTGTAAGAGATTATAGATTTAAGAATATTCACATGGTCAGTGAAATAAAAATGAAAATCAAAATGTGAACTGAGAGCAATGAAAATAAAACACTAAATAAGAAATGTTTATTTTCAGATGTTTTGGAGAGCATAACTTTGAGTTGAGGAATCAGCATTCAAATGGAGGGTTACAGGCAAAGAGAGAACGACAGGAACCATTAGGACAAAAGAGATATCATGAGCCTTTCTCACCTTCTGCAAGTATTAATGTCATTACTGATTTTCCAAGGAATGGTCAAGAGAATGGCCACTCTGATTTATCATGGAAGAGGAAGATCACAAAGATAGCAGTGTTGGTTGGCCACTTGTTATCTTGGGGATTGAAATTAGTATGAATGGGGTGGATGAAAGATGAAAATTAGAAGCTGTGAGTGGATTGGAGGACCTACAACATCCTCCATGTAGACCACTGAAGGAGACAGCACCATTATCATCTGCTTAGTGAAAAGAAGACGAAACCAAATATGATAGGTTTTGCACCCAATAAAAAAAGAATCAACCATTCTGAAAGCCAAGATAGTGAAAAAGAAACAACTTCTGGGGGTTTTGACCTTCTGTTCCTACTTTCTACAGATGTCTCTGAAACAGGAAAATGGACTGTAACGGTTAAGCGGGCTGGACTGCCCACCTTTTCCATGTTTTTCTGAACTTCAAAATTTGAACTTCCCTGAATATTTTTCTCCTTTTATACAGATTGCCTTTAGCAGATTTCAAATGCTTTAACTTAAATATTTAAGCTAAAAAGCATTTGCAGTAGTTCTCACTTGTCACAATGGGGTTTATATATTTTCACACAATCCAAACTGCCTATGTAGATGAAAGCCAAGAGTGAATATAGAGCACTGGAATAGAACTTCACACCTCATCTACTTTTAAAATGTTGTTTCCTTCACAGGAGTAGAAAGAAAAGTACTTTGCCATTTATCTCTCTAAAACCCACATGCTAAAGCATTAAGCTATCTACAACACAAAGAAGAAAATACTTATTAAAATTCATATAAGGTGCACTAGCTACAAAAGAATCTTTAATGGCCAGCAATCAGTGGTCTCCTATATGCTTGGCAGTTGCATCTTCAAAGATGTCAGATGTTAAAAACTTGATTCACACCTTCATGAAACAAACATTGAATTCGTTTAAGTACTTTTACAGATATAATAGCAATGAATTCTTGATCAAGCATAAGAACTAAGTGAAAATCCTCGTTTGTCATATTTAAAATATTCAGGAAAATGACAATTGGCCGTGATTCTTCCTAGGGAGGACCAAACAGGCTCTCACCACACAAGATGGTCTTCGGGGAGGTTCTGTTTCTACCAACAGTCTATTTGGCCAGTCAATAGGGAGACTTCTCTGTAGTTGCTATCATGGTTGAATTAAAATGGACACTTTTTATACATTGAGCAAAGAATGAAAAATATTTGTCACGTAACTAATAAAATATTAAACAAAAGTTCCATATGAATCTTTGAATGAATGTTTTCAAAATAGTGTTTATCAATTTCTCTTTAGAAGTGTTATATCAAAGGTTTAGAAATAGACATATATGTCTGTAGGGTGGGACACCACTGTAAAAAATTGAAAATGAAGGGATTTGTCACATAATTTTTTTGATCTCTTGTAAAATTAACACACAAAGACTAGATTAAGTACTGCATTTAGAGAACAATTTCACTCTCCCTACTGAGGATAAAGTGGGAAGCCTTTTAGGGTCAATTTGTCATTTACAGATTACCTACTTTTCTAGCTATGCATTTTTTCTCCATGCTATTTGAGTATTCGATGTTTCATTCCTAGAGTCTGTGACTGAAATTTAATCTATTTAGATATTGAAAAACAGAAGGAAGTAATTTAGACTGAGCAGGAGAAGCAATGTATTGTGGTATATCCAGTTCCTGGAACTGTAAAGTTATCATCAGAAATCAAGAAAATCTAGCAACATCAATGTTATTAACATTAATGTTTGATGTTGAATATGTCCTGGCAACAGAATTATCCTCTTAATGTTTTTAGGCTTTTCTTCTAGTATTCCTTATGATATTTTTATCATGTATGCAAATGGTATGTTATATAGTGTATAACATTCATCTCAAATACCTTTTCTTCCAAACTGAATCATGACTACTTCTTGTTGGCTGACTTCTAAAGCATACATTTTATTTTTGATCATTTTATTTAAAGGTCTTCAGAGTCTTCCCTCTTGTCAGCTTTTCATTGCATTTGCTTTGCTCTGTCATGAGGCTTCAGAGATTAGCCCTTGTCCTTTCGTTCCTGAGACAGCAGAACTTGCCAGGGTCTAATAAACATGCATCTCATGAAAACACCAGGAAGGGAGAGTTGGGTCAGCAGGGTAATCCCAGCTGCCAGCACATTTAACATACCACAGAGAAGTAAGAGTCGACAGCAGTGGGATGGGAAGAGCAAAACAGACCTTCAGCTGAGCTTTCCCATCTCTCATCTGTACCTTTAATATTATACCAGGGAGTTGCTTGCACTTAGATGCATTTCCTACAACTGCCTACACCTGACCTGGTGTCACTGATGATGTGATCTCAGCATTATTGTATCTCCTCTGAGAACTGTGGTATACTTTTGACTGACTAAAGTGCTTTAGGATCTAATGCTACCTGAAATTGGATAAGACTGGGTTCAAACAGCATTGTGTATACATACTCCCTGTGAGGGAAGAATTGGAGGATTTCTGCTGATGTACATCTGGATATCTCCACACAGCTCCTGAAGACTTCATATGCAGAAAACACATTGCACTTTGTCCATTTAAAAAATTCAACTGACAGACAGGTTGTTTTCTACTACAGAATAATAAAACTAACTGGGAAGAGGGTAAAACTGATAAAACAAGGGTTGTGCTGCCATCCAACAGCCTTGACAGGATGAAAAAAGGGACTGACAGTAGCCTCATGAAGCTTAACAAGGCTAAGCACAAAGTCCTGCACCTGGAGAGGAGCAACCATAGGAACCAGCATATGTTGAGGGCCGTACAGCTGGAAAGCAGCTTTGTAAAAAATGGTCTGATGGACACCAAGTTGAACATGGGCCAGCAGGGTGGCTGTGTTGCAAAGGTGAATGGTATCCTGGGCGGCATCAGGAGGAGTATTGCCAGACGGTTGAGAGAGGTGATCCTACCCCTCTGCCAAACCCTGGTGAGGCTACATCTGGAGTGCTGTGTCCAGTGCTAGACTCCCCAGACCTACATGCACACACTGGAGAGAGATGACTGAAGGGCCAGGAAGATGATGAAAGGACAGAAGCATCTCTCCTAGGAAGTAAGGCTGGAAGTGCTGTGAATATTCAGCCTCGGAAAAGAAGGTTCAGGGTAATCTCATCAATGCATTTACATACTCAAAGAGAGGATGCCAAGAGAATGGGGACAGGTTCTTTCTATCAGTTCCCAGTGACAGGATCTTTCAGGAATTCTGTGTTTCTGCAACACTCACTGATTGTGTGTGCATTTTCTGCATTTATTCCAAAATGAATGAATCAGAAAGATCTTAGTATAGTCATTGAAACTTTTATGAGCAGAATTAGTTTCCTGTGTTCTCCAGAAGAAATCATATTGCTATAACTTTAGCACTAATCTTAACGCAATAGATTGGAATGCCCTGGAGCAGTAAGTTCACCAGTGAAAGGTTTAACTGCACTCACAATGATGCATTTTATTACCATTACATTACACCAGTTCCACAAAATCTTTCACAGAACATTATAGTATATTTTTCTTAATCCATGGATACACAAGGACAATAAAGGAATGGACTTTCAATGACAAGTTTGCATCCCTACTGTCTTACTGAGAGTCAATATTTCTATCATTCCCAAAATCTTTTCTCTCACTACCTCTTCCTTTTTCTCACTTCAAATAAATTTTTAAGATTCACATGGTTAGATATATTTTTACTGCATTTACATTAGTAGAAGTAATATATATTGTTGATTTTCTTACTATTATTATTTTGAATACCTTGTCATATGCAGTATCAGCTGAAGACAAATCACTGCTTCATCCTGACTCAAACATCAGAGGGGTTGGGTAACAGCAAGATTTTTTGTGGATTATCCTTCAAATTTTTCAAACTGTGCAGAGCTAATAGACCTAATGAGAGATCTTCTGGGTCATTCACTGTTAGGATTCTGGTGCTTTGAAATCTTCATCCACACTGTAGAGTGCCTATAGATTACAATACCATCTGTAAAAGTACAAGAATAATCTGTTCTTCTTCCTCATTGAAACATAACAAAACTTTCAGGATTTTGTAAGAAAGGAGATGGACCCATTAGATATCCTTACTAGGCTCCTCCTCAGTAAGAGCATTTCTTTGTGATCCCCAAATTTGCAACAAACTAGGTATCCAGGGCATTTCAGATTACTTCTCCTTTACGGGATGTAGGAATCAGAGATAATGAACTAATATGAGCCCTAATGATTTCTTGTACAGGAAGGAAAAGGATGCAAGAAATTACAAACTTTACTTTGCTCACAACTACCATTACTTCATCAGTAGGAAAAGTAGAAGGAAAGATAATAGAGCACAACCATTTGTATTCTCTCAGGGGAAGTCTCTGAGAGGTCAGGTCTCTTTTTTTTTTTTTTTTTGAGAGAAAAAGAGGTTTTATTTTCCTTGTCTCATTATCCAAATATTATTCATACCTCAGGGTAGGAGGAACATTCATTCAAAGAGCTTTCATATTCTATTTGCCTGGCATATACCTTACATTGTTCTGTGTGATCCTGTAGCTGAAGACTACTATAATATAAGCACTGGACAGCACTCTGGTGGTTGTGGATTCTTCCTTAGCATTGGCATTTCTTGACATTTGAGTAGTTTACAATGTAAATTTAACATTGCATGAACACAGAATTTTTTGCATTTATTCTTTTGAAATATTTTATTTTTTTCTCCCTGGGGAAAAGGTGGATACAAGAGAGGGAGAAAATCATAATAAGTTATGCATAAGGCATATATAGACTTTGAAGTTTTTCAGTCTGCAGATTATGTCATTAGTTTCTTAATTTCATTTTCAAGGTAGGTATGAGGGTAGTCCATGGACTCAATTGCTTTTGATCAACATTGCCGGAACAAAACAATCTAGAACCTTTAAAACAAACAAACAAACAAAAAAACAATAAAAACCTCTTTCCTCTTCACTTTGTAACTTATTTGCTAAAACATCATTCATGTTAAAAGTACCTGCTTAACCAGCATTAGCCTATTTGTTGCTAGATAGATTTGTGGTAATGCTGTTTCAGTTATGCAATGGTTATTACTGTTCACTGTTGTTAGATTAAATTGGTGTCTCGGGAGACAGCATCTCCCATATAGCACGTTCAAATACAATATTTAAGGCCTTTCTTTCCACACATGCTTAATATACAATGTATCACAGAAGTGCCATTGCTTCTATGGAGGGCAACTGTCAACTGCCTCAAGGATTTAACAGAAAGGACAAATGCTTATTAACTGTGGGTTAATTGCAGCTCTTGTACCACCTGTTCCATAAACTTCATACAGTATCAGAGGATAGGTACAACGTTCCGTTGCAGAATATGTTGTGGAAAAATTCACAACAAATAGTCTAAAACTGTCTTCAAGGCACACAGAGAATAAAAGTAAGGGTCAATTCATATCTCAATGGGATGTGAACTCCCAATAGAGAGTAAAGATTTCAAATGTCATGCCAGTGAGCAATCCTCCTCTATAACTGATATGTTGATGAAGAAAGGATATGGTGCAGACAGTCTCTTTCAGACCACCCATCCCTTCTGCTTTTCCTCTTCTTCTTCAGCCTCAGCCAGTGCTGTGCACACTAGGCTCAGAGGAAGGAAGCAAAACGTGGGTCAGGAGGAAAAAAGTTCTCTCTGTACAGTTTTCTTTATTCTCTCAAGCACAAGGCAACAAATATCTATTTAATCCTTTACATGTTTGCAAAGCATTACATTTAGGAAGGCTTTCATAAATAATATCTCCCCAATGAGTAATTATAAATGGTGTTACACAAATGTAAAGAGCTAAATCTGTTTTCCGAGGTTACAGAGATGGCATGTTTCTCTAACATGAGTGCTTTGCTCCAAATCTGATGGATATTTTATGTTGTATAGAGAAAACAGTAAGGATATGTGATTTCATACAACAGACCCTAAAGACACAAGACCTAGTTTTCATGTTGTCTGTTCATGTAACTTCAGAACAACTTCAGGAAAGAGCTGGTGAAGGAAAGCCATGCACATCACACGTCTTTTTGACTGAAGAATAATTCACCACAGTAGATCTTCAAACATTTTCAACTCTGTACCAATAGCTTTGGTTCCTCTCATATTTTCTTAAGCAAAGACTCCTCATTATTAAGTACCATAATTCAGTTTTGGATTTGGTTTCTCGGTTTTGTTTTGGTTTTGTTTGTTTGTTTGTTTTTGTTTTGTGTTTGGGGTTTTTTTGTTGGTTGGGGTTTTTTTGTTCAATCAAACTACTGCATTGCATTGTTATAAATCTCAAATACCTGAAAGGAATTCTTTTAAACTGTTCCAAGGTGCTCTTTTTTTGAGATGAGACCAAACATGGAAAGTTGGAAATGAGTGATCTGGTTTTGAGTGTGTGAGTTTTACAGCCCTACAAGTGTTTTGCTGTATGTGCATGCCTATATTTCAAAGCACCGTATGTCTTATATAATGATTCACAGCAATATCATCATGCCAACAAATGGTGTATTTTGTGTATTTATGTTCATTAAGTGATAAGTGCGAGAGTGATTTAACTGTTGCTTCTAGCCTTGATTTTGTGCAGTACACAGTGAAGAGGCAGACAGACTGAGTTCAGTGCCCTGGTTGCCTATCTCTGCACACAAATACCAGTCAGCTTTGCTGTCTTTATCTTATAGCACTTTTCAATGAGTGCTAAAGAAATGCTTTTAGGAGCTGGGGAAAGCTGACAGATCCCCTGTGAGATTAAATGAACATACTTGCCAGAACAGAAAGGAAAAAGAAAATTTGCTTGTTCAAGTCATGCATGCTTTGGCTTGCTGCTGTCAGAAGAGAGGTTCTGTAGGTGTTCGAGTAGACAGTATGGGCTATGTTTTAAGTAACTGCTTTTATATGCTTAGTAAATTGTAAGTATGGAGTAACCAGATTACCAGAGTAACCAGTTCTGATCTCTTTGTTTTTCAGGGCACTTAAACCAACAATACAAAACTCTTCTAAGCTCCAAGAACTCCAAGACTAAAATGAAATATGTTGACAATTTTGTAGTGAGTTGTGAAAGGTAGGTGACAATTCAAATCCTTATTCCCCATATGTGGGAATTTAGACACATAATTTTTTTCCTTTAGGGTCTGGCTATGTCTTAAAGATATATTCAGAGATATTCATTCCATTCTGGTGGTGTTTGTCAGTCCTACTGTTGGCTTACTTGTCAAGGATTGGGATGCATAAAATAATAATAATAATAATAAAAACAGTGGATTGACATGACAAACTCTCTTACAGGTGCAGTTTTATCACCTTTTTAAAAATCTGTCTGTAGATTCATTGAAAAAGTGAATGTGTTGAAACAGACTTCACCTAAAGAAGAATTTCTCTTGTGCACACATCTTAGTTTTCTGCTCAGACAATGAAAACAATTCTACCTAAATTAATATCCATATGGCATCACTGTTTTAATTAGAATAATTTAAATCAATGAATTTTTAAACAAGCCTGAAAAAACAAACAAAAAAAGATTTTCTTTGCAGAAATATTTGATGAAGTAGTTTTGCTTTGAAGTTGTTACCCAGGATGCAGTAATAAGAATAGAGAACACTGAGATTGAGAGGAAAGGCCTATAAAGAATGCTTATGATATTGCTGTCATATTTACTGTAACTCTCTCTCTCTCCTTGCTTTTCAAATACATGCTTGTTGAAGAGTACCTGGAGAAGACTGTCTTCTCTTGGCACTTTCAATTACTAATTAGACATAGTTTCCAACTAGAGTCTACCTTATTTATTAAAATCATACTGAAATTTCCAGCAACTTTTCCATGGTTCTAGGATGAAAAAAAGTTCATTGAGACTATTATTTCTCATTCTCTAGCACAGGTATGATCTCCATCTTGCTGTGAACTGGAATCAGGCATAATCAGGCGTATGTTTAAATCTATGGATTGTCCCTATGCCCCAAGTAAGCTCAGGTAAAGCCATTGAATATGAAGCAGACCCCTTTTTTTAAAAGTAGCTTGACATAAGCTAAACCATAGAAGTTCTTAAACAACCAAGAATGATTTGATGTGATGTAGCTGTTGATACAAGGGTCTGAGATTAGGCATATCAAAAGCAGGTTGTTGGTGAGGCCATTCATTACATTTATGGTGTCAGGTGGGGGCATCATGGGTGATTAGGAAGTATGATGTAGATAGGCAAAGGTTATGTGCAAGCAGTGACAAATCTGATCTGTTCTGCATGGTCATGGAACACAAAAAAATACATTTAAATTCCTCCATTTGCCTTTGTAGAGTAGAGACCAAATGTTTCTCTGTACAGGGAGGTGGAGTGAGCAAATCACTGTGCAAGGAGGCAGCTAATTGCTGAACTTGATTGCAACTGCTAATCAGAGTCACAGGGAAAAAAAAGTGTTGGGAATTAATTAGGCAAGGACCTTCAGAACAGCAGCAGGAAGCCTGCAAGTGACCTTTATTTACAGTCAGTTAAACAGAAGTGTGACTAAAAATGCCAAGGAGCAAATCAGATTATTAATATTGATTGCTTAAAGAAAATGAATAATTTAGGAGCAGTTAGAATAAATATGCAGTGACAGAGATGAAAGATCACAATGTACTGCCTTTCCAACATTCATCTATCATGAAGCAGTGCCCCTTCACACAGAAATGGAGAATTTCCAGCATCACAAAACATAATTAGTTTCATGACCCGGCATGATTGTTGTATTCCTGCTACAAGAAGCACTTTTTTTATTATTATTATTATTTTCCCAGGGCAGCAAAATATGGAGGGAGACCTAGGTCTGCTGAACAGAAGCTTTGCTCTTGGAACTTTCCACAGAGATCAAATTCAGGTGCTGTGGGATTAACTTTGAGTTCTTTGTGGACAAAATCAGCAGAAATGTAGTATGTAATTTTTCAGACATTCTGTCAGAGTGACCATTATAAGCAAAGCTTAAAAACACCTTAGTCCTAAATTCCTCTCCTGCTTGTTTACACTCTGGATGTTTTCCAGTGGTTTTAAGACTGATTATTTTTAATCTACTCTCCATTTTACCTAATTTTAATCTTGTGTCCTAATAAATTGGCATAATGGATTTCAGCACTGTGTGAATAGACATGTTGTTTATTTTTAGTGGAGGGTTGTGTAGTGATTTTTTTTAATTTAAAAATTTGAATAACAATAATGTCATAAAATATAATCATAAAATTAAAATATTATTATAGTACTGAAAGTATAAAACAGCAACAAAATAATTGTATGTATATTTACCTAATGAATCCCATTTTTCATAACCTTATCTTTATCTCTTGTCCTATTTTGTTTATGTCAGCTATTTCTCTCATCTCGACCCTTTTTTTTTTCAAAGGAAGGGCAACAAAGATGTATTTCATCAGGACAAGCAGACCACACTAATCTAAGGCAAAATTGTTTCCCATCATTTTGCTGCTACTCTGTCCAGTGGTCGTTAAAACTGAAATTGTGCAGAAAGATGGTTGTGAAAATTTTCTTTTTTCTCTGAGTTAAAAAAAGAGTCCTACAGCCAAACTTTTCAAAAGATGATGCTTAGATTAATTGAACCATATGACGGCTGTATTTCCACCTTTACTGTTCGTGGTCTCAAAAGTGATGGCACAATGACTGGCATGGTGCCTTTTGACTACGCAAGGGGATTCCCTGTTGGCTGTATTTTGCTGTATTATGTTCACATAAATGAGCATAACAGTCTGATGACAACATCTATCTGAGGATTATGGCTCAAATTTTTGTAGTAGTATGTACCCTCATGCACAGGCAATACATATCCGGCACAGACAAAACAGGTTAGCACATGTTATATGTTCACATATACGCAACAAACATAGATCCGTGGGACAAAATTGTATTTCGGGAAACACTTTGGCTAAATCATAGGGAAAAGTTAGCATTTAAAGCACAGTCCTGCTCCTTCCCCATGACAATTTCCTGTCAAAGGCTGCCAAACACGAATGAACAATGCAATTTGTGCAGAAACAGAACCTGTGTTGGTTATTTATAAGCTCACATACCAGCAGTCCTGAGTAAGTAGTGCTTTGCTTATGCAGAGTGGGCTTGTTAAATGTGGGAAGGTGTACCATGCAGTAAGGCAAGTAGGAGTACACTGAAATCTGTGGTATACCATAAATATTTTAGTTTTCATTTTCCCTACTGCCGCAAAATAATGGCTTATAGATGAAACAGTGGGTTTGTGTCTCATATAATTGTTTTCATTTCAGATGACTTTTACTACTTGCATTCAAGTTACTGTTGTGAGTCTCCAAAAATTACAGAAAGTGTTTAATTTTTTTCATTTGGATATGCCTCAGTGAACCTGAGGGATGATACCAGCAGATAAATAATGCTATTATTAAATAGCAATGAACAAGGAAGTTATGGTTTCAATATGAATATAAAATATAAGACCTTACTCATGTGAGTTAGGCCCATTGATTTCAATGAAACTATTCAGATGAACAACTACTCACATATTGAACATTAGTATGATGACAGACTGTATCATGCTACATTCATAGCATGATGAAGGAATGAAATGCTGAAATTCCACTGGTCTATGTAGCTTTAATTAAGCTTCTTAGCATGGAGGATACTCTTCATTAACAAACCAGTGGTCTTTCTTTATTTTCCTATGGAGTACAGAAACATTCACAACAGGTGATGAACACACAAAGATAATATTAATGCATGAAAAACATTAAATCTAGCATTGAGAACTTGTCTTTGCAAATGAAATAGGACTCTTCTCAATGCAAACTCTTTTATGAATTTTAGTGTAAAATTTTAACTTGTAAGACAAAATCAAGTTTTGTTAATGTATGAACTTTAGCTTATAAAGTGAATTACATCCTCACTTTAAAAACAGAATATATCTGACAAATGGATGCTATCATAAAACTAGTTGCTTTAAGATATGCATAGCCTGACTTATATCCACCAGATTCATGCCATCTTTGTGAGCCTCCTAATTTCTTGATCTCTGTCAAGAGAAAAGCATGTACAGAACAACGAGAGCAGATTAGAGGAGTTTCGCTTTTATGTTAAACATGCAAAGATGCTTGGTGACCTCTCGTCCTTTCAAAACTATCTCATTATAAAAGCTCCTGTGAAGTTGGGGGAAAAAAAAGAAATAAAAAAAAAAAGGCAAAATGACAGCTCCAGCTCAGGAACAGTGCAGGACTGGGACAGTAGGTACCCTGCTGCTCTAGAGCGAGTGGTGTGGGAAAGCAGGCAATACCCTCGCCTATGCGATATGATACCTGGCTTCTTTTCAGTCAGTGCTGGTCATCTCTCGCTTTCATGAACTCTGTAATTATACTGGTTGCCACTTAAAAGTTAGCGTTTGCTGAGACCGGTCACCAAGCAGTGTCTGAAGCACGGAAGCTCTGCAGGAAACAACTGCAGTAACTGTGTGGCACCTGTTAAAAAATGCTGGCTTTTAAGTGGTGCCTGCTGTAAGGAAGCCCTCAAAACTTTCTCCACCTATGCAAGTAGGAAGTAAACTGTTTGTTTTTCACATACTTTTCCATACCCAAGAGAAGTACAGGAACTTCTTTGGAAGCGCAGCTTGTGAAAGGTCCTTGTTCCTGAATAAGACATCACCATTCAGAGGATATTCCCTACCTCTTCTCTGATAACTAATTCTAGTATATTTTAAATTAATGTTTCAATTTATTTTTATATATATAACTGCTATTCAAAGAAAATTATAAGAAGACACAGAGATTTAATAAAGTATAAACTAAGAAGCTTAATCACATTAGATATCAAAGTAACACCATTCTTTTATTGAGGTGTGTTAAAATGATTACAGCAATTGACACATGGGTTAATGGTGTTTTATAGATTATGTGAGCACTGAATGAGCTGCTATTTGCTCTCACATGGTGCCAAGACACTTCACCTTCCTTCCCAATAGAGATTGCTCTGATTTTCATTGTACCACACAGTTATTTTAAGTTATTTAGCATCACTTGATACAACGAAGTGCATACTAAGAAGAAAAACATAATGGCTCAACAATGCAAATATACTTTTCTTAGGTGCAATAAAATGAGCTCTTTTAACAGGAAAATCCCTGTTTAGCAGGCCAAAGTGTTGCACCCAGTAGTGGAGGGGGCAGAAGTAGACATTAGCTGAAGCAAGTGGGAAAGGGAAGAGGCACAGAGGGGCCACTGCCTGCTTGCTCCTTCTTCTTCTGTGCCTGCCATCACCCAAATGCTGTCACAGCACTCAGATTACCACAATTAGAGGAGAAGAAAACAGAAAAAAAGGAGGGAGTGAGATGGGTGGGCTAAAAATTAAAGAATTTATCCATGGAAGGAATGCTGTTTATTCCAAAAATATTTTCTCTCCACTGCTGTACATCCCTCACTGTTCAGCTCATCAGTTTGTGAGAGGAGTTAAGCAAATGCCAAAATCCCATGATATTTAAAACATGTGTCTTGCAACATGTGTTTTCTGAAACTAGAATAACAATAATGGAGCTTGGGGAATGCCAGCATGAGTCATAAAGTAGTCTTACTCCAATATGGTGGAAGGCTGTCATCACCACAGGCAAGTCTTCTTTCTGCAAAGTTACCTTTCATTTAAATTAACCTTGGAAGAAACACTTATCACTGCATATATGAAAGAAACTGGCAAACATGGGAAGTAATTCAGACATCTTGATATGCGAGCATGCTAACAATTGAGCAAAAACATTGATTATTTCAATGGAATTACTCTCCAGAATAATAATACAAATCCGAATAGTATTTCAAAATCCTATCATGTTTAGAATAATGGCCTAATCCTGTGTAATGCTAGGAATCCTTCAGACTCACTGAAATTTGTGCTTTCACAAAACATGTAGGCGATCATAGTCTTTGTGAGCCAGATAAATGACAGAGAAGCAGAGCAGTACATGATCCAGTCTCTACATAACTGGCAGCCATATCCTAGCAGACAATTTAATCTCATCCATTTTCTGAAACCAGCCTGTATTACTGCAGCACTCACTGATGTCTCACTGTAATAAAGTATCATCCTTAGAATGGGTACATGTTTCTGTTTTATCCCTTTGTTTGTACACAGATTAAAGCATGATCCCCATTGAATGCAACCTATAATTGAATCAAGTATTCTGTCACTGTCATGGAGAGCAGGATTGGTACCTGATTGGTTTATGAGCATAAGCAGCAGAATCTGAAGATTAAACATCATATTTGATCTTCAGATTCTGACCGTGAATTTTCTGTTGGTAACATATAGAAAGAAAAATAATACAAAGAATCATGGTTAGAAGAACTGGAGAGGAAAAGGGGTTAGCTGGGGATCAAAGACATTTACCTTCATTTGGTGTGACACTTTGATGCAAATTAGATAGTTAAAATAGTGAAAGATTTTTACTGGTCAATTTTTTTCATATATATATATATATAAAAAAACTATTAAAATTTTTGGAGGGCAGATTGTTGGATGTAAGTGGGTGAAGTAAACTGCTTTACTAGTCCTTTAAGCTTCTGAAGTCTCAGCACAATTTTAAATAAGGAAAAATTTGTTTTTCCTGCTCTTTACATGCAAGTCACAGTTTTCTTACTGGGTTCCAAAGTACCCGTGGCCTCAAAGCGCTATTGCACAGCTGCTGCTACATATGTTGCTGCTGAAAGCTAAAACTTGCTGAAATAATCATTCCCAATGTTTGAAGAGGATGTGTTTTAGTCACTGCTTGATGCATCATATTTCTTCAGGGAGCATGAAGTCACAGCACAAAACAGCAGAGACATCAAAAATGCAGGGTTGATGTGGGTTTTTGTTGTCCCCCCTCCCATCTGCACTCCAGTCTCTGCAGTGTGAAGGGCTACAAAAAAGTACTTGCATCATAAACCTTTATTTCGGGGTAAGTCATAGGATTGATGTTCATACATAATTGTCCATGTTGGATATCAGAGCTGTAAATTTTTAATTTGTACATGAAAAGGGACAATACAGGGAGCACAGTGTAAAATGTTAAAAGAGAAAACAAAGGAAGAAGCGCTTTTACAATATTCCACTGTCACAGGATAAGAGATGCATAAAATATAAGCTAGCAGGATCAATCATACATACAGGTAAGATCAAACAAGCCATATAGTAATCCTGAGAGACAGATGTCCTTCCCAATTCTTTCACTCCATCAAGATAAATAGCTGCAGTTTCGTTACTTGACTGATGCAAATCAATAAAACTCCATTGAAATCTGCAGCAGTGTTGGGATTTTTTTTCCTCCATGAATCTGCTTCTCAAGTTTGGCCCGCTATAAAGTATGCAATGAAAGAGAAGCTCAATATGTTTTAAATTTGTTTCTATGCTCCTTTTTCTCCCTTCAACTTCAATACTGGCAATTGTGACAGACAGTGAGAAATGCTCAGAGAAAGAACTGGAGCAAGGAAAATATTCCTGTTCCAAGCAAAAAGAGCCAAAAGAGACTTAAAAAAATTGGAAGAGGTGGGGTTAAAATTTTGTTTCTAATGGATCTGAGCCCTTAACTTGCCACCAAGCTAGGAATGATACAAAAATGTTCAAGGTCATTTGTCTGGACCTCACCAGAAATGGGAAATGCTTGGATATTTTTGCAAATCAAACTCTTCTGATTTGATGACTGACCATGGCCTTCAGAAACTAACTTTAGTCAGTGACTTTGGAAAATTCCCAGCAGTGTGTGGTGGATCTAAGCTTGTGGTATTTTTTACAGCCACTTGTCTTTTCGAATTAAAGCTGGAAGGTGCAATATATACCTGTGCAAAGCCCATGCAAAGCCTGTGCAGCAAGGGCTGAAGATGTGGGGTTTGTGTGGTGCTGAGGCTGCATGATGCTCCACTGCGCAGGGGTGAATTTAATCTGAGAAGAAAAGGGTTGCATACTGTATAGCCAGTCTAGTCACAACATGCTATTGAGGAGGACAATAATAAGGACACAGCATCTGGTGGAAGGAGAGACACAATTGCTCCTCTTTTTTTCACTTTCAAAGACAGCAGCTCTAATTCTCTTCTAATATAATTTTTAATTTCTGATGCTGCAACTTTACAGTTTTGAGTGAGGCAAACCCAAGGCAATATAAATGGACAAGCTGTAATTCATCTCAGTGTGAACTCTTCATTTTTTTTTGAATATGTAATTGCAGCCACAAGGATGGTGAAATCAAATTGAAGTACGGAGCCACAGTCCAAAAACAGTGCCTCTTTTTACACCACCAGAATCTCTACAGTAGAAAGGCTTTTCCACACAGGCTTATGCAGAGCACAGAAACCTGCTCTGTGCATTTGAACTGAGCTGGGAAAATGAGCTAACAAATGTTGTTCATGAATATTCATACACATTTTCAAAGGAAGGAATTTATCCATGTTGACATCTCATTTATGTTTGCATTCTGCCAAAGTGTAATCGTGAACAACCCAGTATGCACACAATTTAAAGCAAATTTTAAATTAAACCAATGGCAGCTATAGAAATTTAATTCTTTCATTGAAACTATGTGCATACCTCCTTTCCAGACGTATTTAAATATAAAGAGTAATGCCATGAAGATTCTGCCCAGGGTGTCTTACTGGGATTTCTGACACCTGCAAAATGGTCTGCTGATCTCATGAGAACATTGGTTTCTCTACTAGACACTTGGAAAGAGCAAGAATTTTGGCTTACTTGAAGATATATTTCCACGTTTATCTATAACTGTGCTATACACACCAGATAGATTTAGCTCCCTGAATGTCAGAAATAGTCCAGTTAAATTCTAGGTTAGAGATCAGCATAAATGGTTTTATTTTATGTGGATTAATAAGTGTACATCTGCTGAAAACTGTGAGTTTACAGTTTTGTGCACAGTTGGCTTGTTTGTCTTCACACAAACTTCCCCTGAAGATTTCCAGAAATTGAAAGAACCCTGGCCTGTGCAAGGAACTCAGATCTGATATTGTACCTAAATGCAGTGGAACTATCTGATAGCATATAATCTTTCAGACTTTTCCTCCCCAAACAACTCCTAGAGTTCTGAGAATTTTTAGGAAAACCACAAATGTGGCTTCATTATAAAATCAGCGTCTACCAAGAGCAGACTGACAAAAGAGTATTGATTTGAATGTGACTATCTACAAGTTGAACAGTCTCTGCAAAGGTTTATTTGCCATGAGCTTTACTTTAAATCCATACACTCAGGACCACATAATGTGGCTAGTATTTAAAGACACTTCTCTTCTATGTCCCACAGCTGGAATATGCACTGCAGTTCATGCTTGCTGTCTGTCAAAGAAATGCTTTCAATTTTTCATAACAAGCTGTAAGTGTCTGCAAGTTTAAAAAAAAAAAAAAAAAGAGACTGAGAAAGAAGTTATCTCAAGAAGCAAACTCCAATATAGTCCAAGGTTAGTGCTGTATAATTAATGGCATTACCAAATGGAGCTGAAAGTGTAGAGTCTGCAAAAGGCTAATAACAAGGATTAGATATGCACTCTCTTTTTTCATTCATGTTCTTACAGTTTCTTGTGAGTCTAATTGAAGTCAGGAGGGTTTTTCCACATGACATTTTCAAATTCAGCTCTGATCAGTGGCAAACACTGCGTGTGCCCTATGGAAAAACCTCTTACCATGTATTGCTAGGGAAAAAAAAATCTTTTTTTGATTAAAATTGCAGTCGGATATGTTACATTAGAAAACTGGGAAAAGTGTTCTCAGATGGGAGGACCGGCACAGTGACTGTATGCATTTTTTTCTCTCTAGGATTACATTCACTAACGTTTTATTAATGGAAAGAGACACATATCGCCAAAAAAACTGTTAAAGATATCAAGTGTGCTTCAAAGTCTGTGAAAAAATGGAACATAGACAAATGCTGGAAAACAAATGCTGGAAAAAGTGAATCTTTCTGGTATTAGATTATTCTGTGATAACAAAACACACTTTAGCAAATAGGTCAGAGTACAGCTGTGAAAGGTAAGCAGCCTGATGCAATAGAGGTTATGGTTTTAAACACTATTGGAATGATTTTGGACTAATCACCCTCCTGCTTGTGGTAAGCCTTATTTGTAGAACGTGCTTAAAAAACAGAAGCAACCTGAGTATCTCTAATCTCCTACTAACCTTCTACAGCAAACAGCAAAGCATTAGCTCTGTGTGCATTTCTGAATCTAGTTTTTAATTATAACTTTCCCATGTTTACATGAACTTTGGTTTGCTTTTCAAAAACCTCACAAACAATTCCTGCAGCTGACTTGTGTGTAGCGGTGAATTTCTCCATAAAGTGAGTATTGATGAGCTGAAAAGTTCAGTGAACAGGAAAATTCTGCTGCTTTTATTGCCAGTGTGACAGGTTACTTTATTACCATGCCTTTCACAGCAATTTAACAGTTACCCTGGTAACAGATTCAGTGAGGTAATGGGATCAGAGGCATTAGAGGAGAGGAAAGGCTAGCGACAAGAGAAAACCATCTGCTGGCTTATGTTCTCGGGGCTGTTTGCTCACTGCGAGCTCCTGACAATCATTGTACTTGGATGTAAATGAGGCAGGTTAAACCACAGGCCTGCCCTATTTAGCCGTACTCTGGTGATTTGTCTTTTTAATTCTATTGAAATAATAATCAGGATTTGTTTCTGATTAATTAACTAACCTTTTGGTAAAAAGATTAGATAACGAAATTGCTGCCTATTCAGAGATAATGAGATTTTTATTACTCTGTCAAAGGGAAAAAAAAAGTACATTTATGTGTCACCAGTCACCACGTCAAGGGAGAAAAATAAAGATTTAAATCTTTATGTCAGAAATTTATTTCCTCCACAGATTAAGTGCATACTGTATTCCATGGGTGCACATAATCTTGTTTAAAACTTTTCAGAAGAGCTTTTAAAACACTACATAAAATACTATAAACATTTAAATCATTATGCATTTGTCATTAATTTGTTTCAAAAAATGTCTCCTTATGGCAAAGAAACACTTGATAATTCAGAAATACACCTGTACTATGTGGGTGTAAGTGCAAAACTGTGAAGAAAGCAGTAAAATTTCAGTGTGAGCACTTTAGAGTGACATATGTAAATATACTACTATTATACCTTGCCTGATACAGCAGTTACAGTAGAAAATTACTTTATATGTGGAAGATTTACCAGAGTGTTTGAAATACCATGCACGACACTGGAAGTTCTTATAATTAAATAACAAATACTAACTAATCATGGCATCTAGACTCTCCTTATGAAAGACCCCTTGAGAAGACACAGCTTCATCCTTTGGCGAGTGACCCACACCTGCAGGAGGTTGCCTGTCTGATCCCAGGTGCCTGAATGATAGCCCAAGTGGCTCCTGCCCACCAGCACCTTACACCTCACCACAGTTATCCCTGGCAACAGGACAGGAGACATAAACACCTAAAAACTTGCTCCTGGGACCACAAAGCCAGTACAGAAACATTAACCATGCCAGTACTGTAATATTAACGATGCACTGATGGCATAGCTGTGGAACATCGGCCATGTCTTGCACCTAACAGCACAGTGGTGTAAAGACAAACTTTTGGTGATAGAATTGTAATGAAAATGTAATGAATGGACAGCATTTTCTGTGCCATGTAGGGTCCTGTGGCTTACTCATTGCAAGAAGAGCTCTATGCTCTGACTGTCAAGTCGGTAATCGTGATCTGTTAATTAATAGATCTCTACAAACAATTGTGAAGAGAACATTTTCTGTCACGCATAAAAGGCAAGAGGCAATATAGGACACAGCAGAGGATTTTGTTGCAGTGGAGTTAATGAATGCACTCTCAGATTTGAGGTGACACTTACATTGGTGGTTTTTGGTGTGCTTCATTACTTTTACTTTTACATGTTAACATGAAAGACTCTCGTATGCTGAAAGTCCCTGCTTTTCCCCAGCGGTGTATATAGCTGAAAGCCAGCCAGAACAGCGACCCAGTTAGAGAAAATGTCTTTGGTAAAGAGATCTGATGCTGAGTATGTTACTCTCCTGTTCCCCTAGGGAACCTTGTAGTTTCCAGTTGGTGATTAACCAGCATGGCCAGCCGTCCTCCCTTTCTGCTGGGGCTTTCCAATGTTACAGCCATGACAAAGGATGCAGACAAGAAAGCTTTCTTTCTTCTACCAACAGAAAATTGTATCCCCTCCCCCACCCCACAAAAATTCTTACTGCAGATTTTTGACCCCTGATAGCCAAAATACCTAGAAAGGCAAGCAACCCTTTTTGAATGAATACCAGTTGTATAGCTTTTGCTCTCCCTTTTTTTCCCCTTCACCCATTTAAAATTCAGATTTAATGTTAGTAATTATTATTAAAATTAGAAAAATATTATCAGAGAATCTCAGCTAAGGAGAATAACTATAGTTTTCCCTTTTCCAGATAATGACATCTGCAGCTCTACATTTTCATGAAATGTCTATACTTAACAAAAACATTACTTCATTTTCATGGTATTTCTTTTGTGCCTAGGAGCAACCCTGTAATTGTTCACTTCAATTACAACATTACTATTTTAAACTGAAACCCATTTTATCTGCATGCCAGCTTTTTATTTGTTTTACCAACTATATCTATTTCCATTACTGCAAGGCTGATGGTTTGTCTCAAGAGGAAATCCAATCCATTAATTCAGAAATTTCAAGCACGGCTGCCTCTGCCATAAGCAGCATTTCTTATGCTAATAGCAACTGTGCTGAGACTGAAAAGAACTGACACAGCTCTGTTTTTTATCATAACTTAAGCATTTATGTAAAAAGGCAAATCCAATAGTACTAGGAAACTATAAGTGTTATTATATATAATTCACTTTACTGAGAACTGCATATGGCCTGGTTTGTGCAACTGTGGCTTAAATCATGCTGTTTGTGGTTTTAACTCACTTGACATTTGGAGTCTGCTTTTGATCTTGGTTACCTCAATGAAAATCTGCCATTGTTCATCTGGCAACAATAAAGTTATTTTGGATTTACCACAGACGAATGGAGATCAGAATATGTTCATCTTGCTTATTGTATTTCATCTCACAATCACAATATACTAAACTAGCTTTGGACAGTGTGCGTTTAAAGAAAATGTATTATAGAAGTAAGACATATTTTTCTTCAGCCACAAAAATAGCTATTTCAAAGCTAATTTAGGTATTTCCAGGAAGCAGTACCCTCCAAGCAGCATACAGAAATAAATGCATCCCCCACTTCTCAGTGCCTCCTCATTTAATGCACTTAGTCCTGTTGTATCACATGGGCTGTGATCAATTAGATAGCTTAACAAGATAAACTCTGACTTTGACCCAGAAAAAACAAACCAGATTGTTGCTGAATTCTACATAAGCTTTTCCAGGCTTTGTGACCTGTTTATGTCAATGAAAAATGCAAGAGATCCTTATCGTGAGGGCCAAATTGGTTTCTGAGGGTTTGGGGTTTTTTTTAATATGTCTGTGTGCACAGACAGCATGTACAAGAAAACAGGCTACCATTCTTGCCCTTCATTTTTGCAGCAAAACCCTTTAGTGCTGTAAATCAGATCTCATTGGGAGATCTTACACACTGGCCGCCGATAAGCTGTTGAGAAGTAGACAGGGCTTTTAGGAATTGCTGAACCATGAAGCTGACCTGCTTAGTGTTTTGTTGTAGGCTATTAAATCCAGGATTCGTGTTTTAAGATGATTCTGCTTTCTTCTTCCCTTGGCCTGGTTAAGGAACTCTACCCCCCTCTCACTATTTAGCTGATTAAAATAAAAACTAAAATGAGAAACCTGCTGTTTGAAAATCCTTCCTTCACCCATCAAATTAATGACAGTGACTTGTGCTGACGTAGTTTATAGCCTTAGCAATTGGACAGTAATTTTGCAACTAAGAAAAGATTTACTAACTGTACACACCACTCTGCTTTGGTGGCAATGGAATTACATTCTTTTCTCCAAAAACAAGCTCTCTGTCTTTTGTAAACATGTGTTATCTCATTGTCTCATTGTAAACAGAACCCAGTTGGATAATACTACTTCTTCCCACTAGCATATTGACAGTTATGCACCAAAAGACCCAGAGAAGAGATATATTTCAGCTGGAGTCCTTTCATTTTCAGATATTTTCAAGTGTTGTAAACATGTTTTGCACTGTACCTGTTACTGTCTAGTTAGAAACATTTTGGTTCTATGCACATCCCTTTCCTATTGAGAGAAATTAAAGGTATCCTTTCATTTTTTTGTGTGTTTGACAGGTGTTAACAAGAGCAGAATTTGAGAAAACCCAACCAAATACAGCTCTATGGCTGTTGCTACTAAATAAAGCAAAAGCCACCTGGTGACTAAGTTCACTGGGGCTTCATTTCTTTGTGTGATTGAAAGAAAGAGAACAACAGAGAAAAAGGTTCACATACAAATGGAAGTAAATCTCATTGAATTACACTCGGGAGATAAAATCATAATGTGTATGCACATATATATATATGTGCAAGTAGATCTGTCCCCTGATTCTGCTCAGTGTGAACATTATAGTATTCAAATTCAGGAAGGGAAAGAAAATTATTTACAAACAGAGGTTACTCTGTGCTACAAAATACATCTCCACAGCAATTTTTTTGAAGTTAGGTATATTTGTATCAGACATATATTTTTATCCCCATTTTTTTTGGACCTCTAATGTAAGCTTAATTGCCACTGAGGCTGTTTTCATATAATCACTCTGTTTATTTTGGGATTTTTACAATGGCTTAAAATATTTGAGCTTTTATTGTAATGGTCTTAGTTAATGAATATGTCAGGTTTTAGTTTTCTCATAGCCAAAAAGGAAAGGTGAGAGAAGTAAAAGCATCACAAAACAATAGGGGCCATCATAATAGAATGAAAAAGGAATTAATTTGTATATCATATATGCAAGTACTTATGCTTTTCAGGAATGAAATTTAATTACTGTGCAACCATTTCCCCTGTCTGTTAATCTATTGTTCTTTTTGTAATTGCTCATTTATTGCTTTTACTTCAGACAAAGGATCAAATTGAAAATTCAGCTCCAGTATCCTGGCCATATCAGAGGTTTAATATTGGTTCTCTTTATAATTTCAACAGCTGCGCATGAGACAGCTAGTATTTCCCACATTCGAGGTCAGCAAAGTTTGTTTTCTTCCATGTATTTTGTAGGCTTGCATTTCTCTCTAAGCCTTTTGTGTGTATTCAAGCTTGCAATGATGAGCAGGCTTTTAGGGCAGTCAGATCACAAGCTTAGAGGTTTGTTGTTTGGGATTTTTAAACAGCATTCCCATCACTGCTTCTCAATTTGCTTCTGTGTCCTATCTGCAAAATAAAAAAATAGTAACACTATTAGAAAATAACATTATGTCCTGCTGTGGGACTGCCTCCACTCTGCCTGTGAAAAGGAGCATGACAGTTTATTATTGAAAAATCATGTGAGGTGACTGCAGGGAAATCTAGATTATTTCCACAGTAATTACTGATTTCTAGTACCATAGTTATAAATATTTGTGCTAATACTACATAAACCACATGCCTTTAGAATAGCAACAGTTTCTTCAAATTATTCTTTCCAGTTTAGACACTGTATTCCTCCATTAATCACCTGTCTTCTGATCAGAAATCAGAAATCACCTGTTTAATTAGAAATGTGTATTTTTTTTAATATAATTTAAATCAGAAACAAGAATAATGAGACTTTTTGACACTTTTTCAGTCATTTTCTACAAAAGAGAGAGCTATTTTGCACTCAAGGATTCCCTTAAAGTGTCCCACACTCTATATTTTTTTTCAACTCATGATTTTAGTCATTAAAAGAATGACATTCTCTACTGGTCATCCAATTATTGAAAAAAAAGAGAGAAATATTTCCCAGAGGAGGTTTATTCCCTGTGCTTTTCCTCTTTGGTATGGAGCAAGGTTAGCTAATCTACGGTAGACAGCTAAATTCTGTTTGGGAGTGAATCCCACTTTCTGTGTTATCCAGGATGTGTGAGCTGTGTGACTCAAACAACTTTCAGGGGTCCGAGTGTACTCATTAGCTTAGGGTGACCTGAATTAATGCTTTTATGGTGCTAGTATCCTAATTTAAATTGTTTATTTCCCCTTACTCTGACCTTCAGAACTCATAAAAAAAATTTTCTAGTCTAAGTACAACTTCTGATAAGTAGTGCATGAGGATATCAGTTTGCTCAGTTGGTCAGCAATGACCAGTCATCTGTAAAGCTATTTGCATGATATCTGAGAGGTCTGTTCTCAGATCAGTGCACAAACAGAATTCCCATTAACAGTAACACAAGTTATGGACAGGCATGAAAGTAAAGAAACTCTCTAATTAGAAATAATGAAACACGCAATTCTGAAAGGCAGTGGCACCCATATTTGCTTTGATATAAAATGAACACAGGAACTAAAAATTAAGCTGACGAAATCAAGTAAGACTAACTTACCGCTTGAAGTACTATGCAGCCCTTCATGCTGTCCCTTCATGAAGATGTGCAGATTTTATTATCCTACTGCAAACATGGGCTTTACAAACATTCACTTTGTAAGATGAATTGGAAAAAATATATGTGGACTTGAATATGTCTTCTTTGTTTAACAAAAAAGCACATGAAAAAAGAAAACCTGGGGAATTTATGGCAGCACACAGGGAGTTCCTCACTATTGGCTGTCATCCTAATACTGCTGGAAACCACACTCAATAACACCTTCGATAAACCAATTGAGCATCACTTTAAGTTAGCTGTTATATTTGTTTTCATCCCAACTACTGTTTGGGAGTGCTCCTTTGGAAAGGGGTTGCTTTACAGTTAGCATTGTATGATTTCCTAAATTACTTATCATAGAATCATAGAATTCTAGAATCATAGAATCAAGCAGGTTGGAAAAGACCTCTGAGATCATCAAGTTATATCAATTTATTTCTATTTTAATCTATGCAGGACTTTTGGTGGTGTTTGATGTGTATTATATCTAGTGTGTTTACAGAATACAGCCTTCATTTCTTAGGGTGAGGAAGCCAATTGCTTTTTAGCATTCTCATGTTAGATAAACTGTCTTTTTTATATTGTCCACAAAGAAAATTCTATTTTAAAGTCCATCCTAGAAGACTATATTAATTTTGTCTAAATTTATCTTCTGGGAATATGGATTCAGAACTGTTTTCCAGATAAGATCTCACCATTGCTTTGCAGACTAATATTTCCTTTACAGTAATATGTTTGAAATACCCTAGGTTTAATTGCTTTTGTTTCACAGTTTATATTAGTAGTTTGTAGTCATTCTCTTTTAAAATAAATACTTAAATATTTTTGTTTCTTCATATGTTTAAGCCTGATGAGCCCACAACATGTCACAGAAATTCTTATTATCACCAAGTGCATGACCTTGACTTTTGTATGCTTTTTCTTTGCATAATCAGTCCTCAGAGTAAGCCAGTTTGTTAATGAACCTACTGTGCAATGATAAATGCTTCCTGATTGAACCCTCTTTGAGAAATGGGCTTCAGTTTGGAATATACTGCTTGGTATATTACACCAATATTATTAACATAACTATGAAATGAAACCAGTCTAAAGCCCAGGTTATCTTCTTCTGACCAAAGAGATGTTTTCAAACAACCTGTGGACATTTCTGTTTATTCAGAACACTCAGTATTCTTACAGTTCTTGTCTCTCTTTGGACTTTACTGAGTAGGCTTACAAATTTTTAAGAAATATCACTGCGTTTGAAATTATTTGATGTTCTGCAAAAACCTGGTTTTGGAAATAGGTTGCTCACTAACTCTTAAATGAAAATACTAATGTTCTTATGGATTATTTCAGTATTTAAAACACAAACAATTGCTTATATTGTTATGCTCCTATATTAAATTCTTAGCAACATGTTTTGTGTAAAACTTATCACTACTCATTTGAAAATTCCCTCCATAAATATTCAACAATAGCTGCTTAAGCTATTCTCTTTCAGTATATGTGACTGCAGGACATTTGTTCTGTTGTACTAAAATGTCTGTGGAAAACACAAACCCAGTCACTTAGAAATAATCAAGAGAGATTTTCATTGCAGATTTTCTATGAATAGTTGGATTTTTTTAAATAGTATTAATCTCACTACTTTAGATCCATTGACAGAAATAACATAATAGTAAGTTTACATCTATGGAAAAGTTTTGACTTTGTTTTGCCTTGGAAAAGTTGAGAAAACTCAAGGTTTTCTGCTTAATTAAAATGGCTTATCTTGGCAAACATAAATCCTAGAACCTGACAGAAAAAGAAAAAAAGACAAGCTGATGGCTAGGAACTTTTTAAAGACAGTATATGAGGGAAGATCATTTTGTTTAATTCAGATTCCATCCCATTACTAACCTTGGGTTAGTAAGATTTTCTGGGAAGGGTTTCTAAGTTAGTTCTAGTTAGTTAGAGAGCAGTGCTTGTTTTCTACCTTTGTTCATATATTTTATTTCTGTGGGTCACGTGGGCAGTTTTAGCTGTAAATAAATCATATGATATTGAGGCACTTGTATTTGGGAAATGTTGGAAAGAAGACCCTAAATGCTGACCTCAGAAGAAGCTGAGAAATAAATAAAGGGTTGAACTTCAGGATGCAGCTGGAGACAGAACACAAGGATTTCTTTTTCAGACTTCCCCAACAGATTGTTTAGCACTGGAAAAACTGTCTAATGTTAGTGTTTCTAGGCTTCGTGGAAGTTTTCTGAAGAAAATACATTTGTTTGAGCTGTCTTTTGACAATACATTTAGAATTGCTGTTCAAAACATTTACCTTTCATTATCTGCTATATATTCTCATGGTGAACACATATGACTAGGTATGTTCATCACTAATATAATTTCTAATTTCACTGGACAGTGCTTTCTAACTATGCCAGTCTTCTTCCTCTTTAAACGTAAAGCTCTTTTTAAAAATAATTTAAAAAAACCCAAACCAAAACAACAACAACAACAAATACAAACAAACCCCCCAAACCAAACCAAACCAAACCAAACCAAACCAACCACCCCAGACAACTCTTTGTTTTCCAGGAAAAAGCACTTCTCAAATAATTAAATAATTAAATTCCTTGGACAACTAGGCAGTGTTTGCTTGGTTGCTCTGAAATGAGAAATTAAAGAAAATTTTCATAGCCAAATCTAGAAGCCATTCCCCTCTAGGGAACTGTAACATGTTCTTGACATGTGCTCAACTTCTTTACCAATGTAGGAAGTGTTTAGAAAAAGATAGATCACCAGAAAGAGGAGGAGATATTAAAACATTCAAAGGGAACAAATAAATACTTAATTAATGTCTATTTTACTTGTTTTTGTCGTATCATATGTCTTCTGTATTTCTTTAGAGGGTGAAACAATGTTAATTTATCCTTTATTTATTCATTTGGAAAATTTGTCTGTTGTGTTCCCTTAGCCTCCATAGTCAATGAAGTCAGTGGTAGGTAAATCCCCAATAAGTACAATTTCTGAGTACTGTGTTCTTTTGGCAACTAGGTAAATAGTTTGAACTTAATGAGAACTTAGCTTTCCCCACCTTTTTCCCCTTATTCCACAGAAACAAGACCTACAACATCATTTCTAGTCCTTTAAACTTTACAAGCTAATGCATTTCTGAGATTTCACCAGCCCTGGTCTTTCTAATTGCTCTGAGCAAACACTGCTTGCTCCATGCTGTTCATGACATTTTTTAATGTTATGTGAGATTAACACTTCTTAGCCTTTGCAAGGTTTGTTTTTGTTCCTCTCTACTTTACTGAAGTGTGATGCTGTTGAAGGGAAAGCCCTGACAAAGACTTTTTACAGCTGTTGCTATGCTCTTCTGTAGTCAGGCCTTCTGGGAAACCTTCTCTTTTCTTTCTCTCTTGATCAGTTTATACTATAACTATCTCCTGGGAAAGATTTTAGAAATTATGTTTAAGACAACTGAGTGGTGTATTTGCATTTAGAGCCTTCATTGCAACAGATATGTCCATATTGTAAATGTATAAAGAATATGTAATAAATTAAAAGTCTGACTTTCTTAAAATGAACTGAAGGAAATAGTTTTTTAATCTTGCATACTTTCTAGCAAAATATGCTTTATGCTTCTTGCAGTGCTATGAGTGAGGTCCAGTCCAGAAAAGATAGTGGAGCATTGTAGCAATGCATGTCCTTTCTTAAAGCCCTACACAATGTTACATTGGTCATAAAATACTTCAGTGGTGCCACGACAGAGCAACAGATCTCAATTCACCTTTTGCCCAGCAGTATAAAAAAATAAGCAATAGTCAGAGGATCAGTGTGCAATAATTGATGTTGGCTGAGGACTTCTCTAGGCTGTGCTATTTTTGCTGTTTTCTTGGCTGCAGACCAGATGATGCTCCTTCCAGCCCCCTGTACTATGGGCAAGCATTGATGTACATTTTTTGACCCTGTTTGTTATGCTGTTCGGGTCAGCAGAATGACCCCATCAGAAATTCCCCTTCATGTCCTTTTTCTCCTTGACTTCTACACCAGATCATCTCAGTAATTTCTTTTTTGTGCTATTCATTTAGTACTTCAAGACAATTTAAAAGCAAAACTAGTAAGTACATAGAGGATGTGTCCTCAACACTTTTTTTGTGAATGTTCAGAAAGCCCAAAGCTCCACTGGGAGACTCCAATGTCTGCTGATTAAATCTAACTGTGTCCATGTTAGAGCCCGTGAATAGGTGTGAGCAGAACTAGACAGTGCAGTGCTATAAAATCTCGCAGCTCTGTTATGTGTGCCTTCATGTACCTACATGAGATGTAAGCCAATAACTTGCTTGTTTCTTCTCTGAAGTGGGACATTTGCCTCTCTACTCCAAGACACAAAAGCTAGTAATACTGGCTTGAATGGGCCTGCCAGAGGATATTGGACATTCAGTCTTCCCAGCAGCCCTTCACGAAACAATCAGAAACCTGCCTGAGCTTTAACTGCAGCCATCCACTTTTTCGAATTCTTGATGTTTCCAATCAGTTCTAAACACAATTTCCAGGCAACAGTAAACACAAGCAAATTTGATTTGTTTGCAGTTGAGAAATGACCACTGTTTTATTGGGATAAAGCTAAATGTGCACATCCAAGTGCTCATCATCAATGAGAGTACAGGAAAAAGCACACTTTGTGCCTGTCTTGGTAATGACAATACCACTAGTGCTCCCAGCAACCAGCTATCTATGCAGGTCACTAACCCCTGTCTAAGCCATGGTCACTGTGCAGGTGATAATTCTGATCTACACTGCCCTTCAATTCTGTCCTATTCCTGTTTGGGTTTTTTGAGTTTTGTTTTTTTTTTTCTGGGTATATCAGTTCTATAATTATTTTTTCTATTCTTTGTTTTTTTTATTCTTTTTGACCTCAGTTTACACATGAGAGATTTAATGTGACTGAACTGTTCAGCTCACAATCTTTCAACGTGAAATGTATTGTACCTTTTTAATCTGATCTCTGATCAGACAATGGCTCTCAGGATGTTATCTAAGGAGAATCCACCATTTGCTCTTTGCACCACTCCCCCATCTGGGTCCTCCCCTTTGGACTTCATGATCAACAGGGAGCACTGAAAATTCTTTCTCTTATATGCCAATCCCTGGTCCACAACTGCAGGAAGTACAGCCTAATGCATTTTGGTACACCCTGAGAAATACAAGTTCTAATCATTTTTGACTCTCTGTTTTAAAAACCAGCCATGTTGGAAGTCTGTACTCTCACTCCAGCTGTGAGGGAAATGAACATGCGTAACCTTTCATTAGTACGGTTCAGCAATGAGTGAGCCATTCTCAGTCCTCTTCATTCATCCAAGATAGTCTAGTCAAAATTAGGAAGAAAGGACTGAAACTTCAATTAAAAACATATTTATTCTTGCAGAGTTCGTAAGAAAGTGAAAATAATACTGTATATAGGGAAATGTTAAGGATGTGTTGCACTATTTTAGGATTGATCTACAACACACGTGATCTTTTAGGAGTTGTAAATATGATAATGACACTTGAAGATTTATGGAATAAAAAACTCTATATAAATCATTTATAAATTGGCTAAAAATGATGGTGAAAAAATTCCTCCATAAAAGCTAGTTTTAGATGGATTTCCAGATATTTATATTTCTAAAACACTCTATTTTGTGCCTCTGATTGGAAAGACCAGCCAAACATATTATCTTTGTTTCCTGAATATTGCATCTTACACATGGATCATGCTTCTTTTCAAGTGCAATAATTTCTTGTTACAGACATAGATTAGAAATAATGTAGAAAATAAATACATATAATAACACATTTAAAACATTTTTATTGATAGTAGTTATTTCATTTAAAAGATATGCAGGATCACATTTTAGCTTTGTATATCCTTTCTGCTAGACTAAAAGTTTAGGGATTTTTAGCTTCAAAGCAGATAATGCCTTATAAAGTACCAGTCAAGAATATATGTAAGTACTCTTTTCATTTTTTCTACTGCCTCTCTACTGATTCACACTGGGAATCAGTCTGGCACATATAATTTCTAATAATTATGTTATGTTGCAGCTGTGAAGTGTGTATCACAACCTTTTAGTAAAACTGGACAAAAGTTTCACATTGTGTTTATGAGGTAAGCAGAGGTCAAAAAGTGGCATAACACAGATGTCTGAAAGAGGTTGTTCAAGACAGAAACTTTTTAACTGGTAAATGCATAATCAGTGCTGTAAAGTTTGCTATTGCTGGGTTTTGGCTTGCGAGACTCACTGATATTTCAGTCTTGCAAAAGCTTGGTTTTGATTTTTTTTTTAATCTGGCAGATAAATTTTGACAGATTTCATCTGGTGATTCTCTCTGGATAAGAGAATCTCTTATAGCATTGTGTGCTTCTCACTAAAAATAGGCACTTTCAGTTGGTGAACGATGGATTTTGTGGCAAAAATCGGTGCAGAAAATGGCAAAATGAGAGTTTTGCAACATCTAACATGCAGATTCAAACTGCATCGTGAAGAGGCGTTGAGGAAGGGTTAGGGGTGAGGGAGAGAAGTTGCTGTAAAATATTGAAAGCATTAGTAAAAATTGCAAAAAGTAAAATTTTGCCATACCAAGAAGTGAAATCTATTGGTAAAAGTGAGAAGGGAACAATGGCAAAATAGTACCTGCATTTCAGCTAAGAGTGGTCAAGGTGGTATGTGGAAAAGAACAGTGTTCTTTCTTTTTCAGAAGCTTTTATTCAGTACTGTGTAAAGACTTAAAAAGATTTTTGTAGAAAAGGAGAGTCAAGGACATGAAAGCAAATGAAAATAATAAAATCCAGTGTAGTTTTATCAGAGGAAGATTATGTGAGACCGAGTTAATATTTTTTTATATAAGTTAACTGATTTCTTTGACAAGGTTAATACAGTGGACCTAATCTATCTTACGTAAAGTGTTTCCTACAGTGTCCTATAGTAAATCATCACGTAAGATGGAGATAATGGCTGTTAAGATGGAAATGATGAGGGGGGAAAGAACCTAAAAAGGAAACTGCAACAGCATATACTTAAGGGAGAATCATCTGCCTGGTGGCTTGGAATTTTCTTTAAAATATTCTGAATATTCTGCTTTGTATGGTTATTTCAGACTAAATAGATTTCAAAGATATGTAGGTGAAATAGATAGATAGATGGTGCATCCAGACTGCTACATTACTGGCAGAGAAATAAAGGAATGAAAGGGGGCACAGGAGGTGAGGGCAGAGAAATAAGAAAACTTGTTTGACTGATGGCCTTTCTCTCCAGACACTGCGGTCCTGTCCAGAGGACATTTAATGACCACAGATCTGTCCAATTGATATTCCAGAGAAGAGCAACAAAGCTGGTTAAGGGGCTGGAGCACAAGTCTTATGAGGAGTGACTAAGGGAGCTGGCATTGTTTAGCCTGGAGAAAAGGAGGCTCAGGGGAGACGTTTTCACTCTCTATAACTATTTGAAAGGAGGTTGTAGTGAGGTGGGGATCAGCCTCTTCTCCCAGGCAGCAAGTGACAGAACAAGAGGAAATGTCCTCAAATTGCACCAAGGGAGGTTTAGATTGGATATAAGGAAGATTTTCTCACTGAAAGGGTTATAAAGCACTGGAACAGACTGTCCAGTGAAGTGGTGGAGTCACCTGGAGGTGTTCAAAATATGTGTGGGTATGGCACTTGAAGACCTTGAACATGGTGGTTGTACTAGGCTGATGATTGGATTGATGATCCTAAAGGTCTTTTCCAAAAACACCTTAACGATTAAATGATTCTATCATTCACATTTCCTTGCTCACACATGTCCCTTCAACTGCAGGACTCAAGTCAAAAGTATCTGTGCCTACTCACTCTATTATGAACTGTACTCACTACAAAAAAATACCTAAGTTTAGACCCTTTCATATATGAAAGCAATATTTTACAGGTGTTTCTCATACCCACAGTTACATAGGTGGGGGTACCTGCACTTCTGGCCACAGCGGTGGGGCAGACCTGGCAGTAGGTCGCATCTCCCATGCTTAGGCAGCAGGGAGCAGCACTTGTGTCAGGCTCTCAGGTCTACCCCTCACGCAGAAATCCTCAACAAGTACTTCACTTAAAAAGCAAAAAACTGGTGGGAAATCTCAGTGTGAAAAGTGCAGGCATGTGGTAACCTAGTGCTACTATTACTGAGGAAAATATACAAGAAGTGCAGGATGACCATGTAGACAAGGAATAGAAAAGGAATCAAAATTTCAGAGCACAAAATACAAACTCACACACTCAGGCACTAATAACAAGGCTGTTCAACATTATTGTTGAAGAAGTCCTGACCAATTGCAGTGATGATGAACTATAAGCATACTGATAATGGGATGACTAATAGTTGTCATGTTCATGCAGCTATGAAAAAGAAATAATGCAAAAAAAAAATAGGTGTTTTAAACAAGCGCAACTATGTGCCACTACCAGTCTGCAAAGTAAAGTCTCATTGTACTATTGTATATGGTTCTAGTCACTTGTATTCAAAGGATTTAAAGAGAAGTACAAAGGTCTAAAATATTAAAAAATTTTGAGTGTTTTGAGAATGGAAGAATAAAAACATGTTATTATACCCAACATAAAAAACCAGAAACTGGAGGTGGGGAATAACATTCATTTGTTCTGTATATTTTTGAGAGGTCCAATTGTTTCAACAAGAAGATAGCTCAAGTGTAAGGTAAACAGTTACGTATTTTCCATAATTATGTTTAAGCTGGAAATGAAAATATTCATTAAGTAACCATGGTTACTTTCCTTTCCCATAGGAAATTGGAACCATAATAGTTTCAAGACTATTTCAGACTATGAAAGTTGCATGAAAATTAATCTATGCCATAAAACTGAAGATCTTTCAGTTGTCTTGTGGTACAGCTTAAAAATCAAACTAAGTGCCTAAAACCATTTTAGTTGCTCTACAATATCAAAATAATAGATGTGTGACTGGCACATATAGCAGAGATGCTCCTCATCCTTTCCATGTTGCAACTGGAATTCTGAGGGTACTAGAAGGTAGTTAAATCCCTCTGAGGATTTTTTGGCACTTATCTACCACTGTATGGACAGATTTGCTGGTCTCCCTAAAGCATTTCAAAATGAAACTTCATCACAGATTATTGTCTTTGGGATTTATTTATGGATTTTTCTTGTTCTCTGTGGCAGCAAAAAAAAAAATGTATTTTCTCAATATAATTTTCTCTTTCTCTACCTCTGTCTCCTCCCTCTCTAGCTCACGTTTCACAATACGGAGCTTCTTTTCCAGGAAGATATGTTTTTGCTTTTTTGCATCACAAATTGATCTTGCACAGAGACAGTGTATTGGTGTTCCTAAGAGTGATAAAAATCTCTCAGAGTTTAAAGAAGACTTTGAGACAAGACAGAATTGTTTCTCATTAGAATTGGTTTGGACTTTTGGGATATCTCCAGCTTTCTTTGAAACACAATGCTTCACCCACTTTCTTCCTCACATGGGAATTTTATCTGGTGGTCTCTTGGTTATTCTGGGGACCTAGGAAAATACTACTTTCTCATTTCATTTTCCAGACATTCTGGTCATTCTTGGTGTTGATCTTTTGTAGGTTTTTTGTTTATTGCTTTTGATGATCTAAATAGCATGTTAAGAAAAACCTTTGCACGTGGGGAGCAAGATGCACATTCTTAGGGCATTTCAGGAAGGTGGCTGCAGATCACTGGATTCAGTGCTTATGTGATTCCAGCTGCTTGAAGTATTTCATAAGGCACACATCCAGCACTATATTTCCATATTCTGCAACTGATTGCACCTTAGCAAAGTACAGTCAGTTCAAAACCTGAGAAATCATGGCTAGGCTTCGCGAATGAAGATTTGGGAAGGGCTCTACCCAGGTTTGTTACAAATGCGCTGGCGGCTAAAAAGGCCAATATGAGATAGACAAGTCCAGTTCCAAAAGGTACAGCAGAAAGACTCCTTAGGTGATAAATTCTGCAAGGCACAATTCTTTATGCATTGTCTTTTCTCCTCAAGAGTGATCCTGCGTGCTTTCTCAAAAGCATCAGCAGCGTTATAGATGGTGTGTCTCCAGACCTCTCTATTGGAGGCCAGAGTAGACCAGTTATGATGATCAATATGGCCGAGGCTGAGATGTTGTTTCAGGGAGTCCTTGTATCTTTTTCTTCGGG
>NW_021940917.1:7027814-7047634 GCF_001715985.3 Manacus vitellinus | reverse complement strand
AGACCTTTTCTGCTCACAGTATCAAAAGCCTTGGTGAGGTCAATGCTCTCTACTTAAAGACTTTTGTTCTGTTCCCTACACTTCTCTTGCAGTTGTCTGAGAACAAATACCATGTCTGTGGTGCTCCTGTTGGCTCTGAAACCACATTGGCTTTCAGGTAGAATTCCTTCTGCTATAGTGGGTATTAGTCTGGTCAAGAGTATTCTTGCCAGGATTTTGCCAGCAATGGAGAGCAGAATAATACTACGGTAATTTGAGCAGTCAGATTTAACTCCTTTCTTCTTATACAAGGTGATGATGACTGCATCACAAAGGTCTGATGGGAGTTTGCCTAATTCCCAGCAATGCACCACAAATTCGTGAAATTTAGCATGGAGTGCAAGGCCCCCATGTTTCCAGACTTCAGGTGGAATTTTATTAACCCCAACTACCTTGCCAATTTTCACCTGCTATATGGCCTTAAGGGTTTCTCCCAAATTGGGGGCAGTATCCAATTCATACTTCACCAGTTGTTATGTGATGGACTGTATAGTTGAGTCTTGGACTACATGACTAGTACTGAAAAGAATCTGAAAGTGTTCAGACCATCAATTCAGAATGGAAAAACCTGATAAAATAGCTTGACAAAAGACAAAACAACATACAAGGAAATAATTGGTCTTCCCACGGGAAATACAGACTGTATTTAGATTAGTTTCATATTTTTTGTGATCCAAATCCAAATTCCTCATAACCTTTATTACTTCTTAATAGTATTCATACTGACTTTGGTATATTTGTTACCTCTGTTGTTGAGTTTTTTTAGTGTGGAGAGCAACTGCACAGCACTCAAATTACTCCCTAGTCATGAATGTATCTTAGTGATGAGTACAGCTTGATATTTAGAGTCTAGATGTCCATCTTTCTGGATGATGCTCTTAGCATTGACATCAAGCTACTCTTTTCTCTTCTTTGACCTTATTGGCAGATGCCTGTATCTGTGTCTTATGATCACATAGACTCTGATACTCCTTGTCAGTGTCAGTCTCTTGGTTTCATAAAATGTATCATTCATTGAAGCCTGTTGGATGTCAATATGCTAGAGAAATTTGTCAGAACAATGTATAATGCATTCAAAGCCTGAAGCTAGAAAGTTCTAGGCGTGGGAAATTTGTGGAGGAAAAGGTACTACACTGTACTGCCCAGAGGCTCAAACTTCTGAGACCTTGATTTATTAAAGTGTCTTCTACCCCTTTACATAATTAATGCCCAGTTTGCCACATCCAAGAGCTGTGAAGTGCAAATGTAATGGACATATCTTTGCAACTTGTTCTTTCCTTTCCCTCTGTTTCTCTCTTGGTCTCTGTGACTTGGAAACAGAAAGGGTTGCCTCCCAAATTCAAGGCAACCATTTCCTACATAACTGTTCCACGGCAAAATCGCATTTGGTGGTAGCTGCACAAACAGACTGATCATATCCCAGATGCAGTAGTCTAAACCACAACAACATGTGGTTATAGATATTATTATAGATAATATGCAGTTTCTGAATGAAAACTAAAAATTACAGCATTTTAATGAAAAGTGCAATTACATGTTTCATCATCAGTGCACATCTATATTTAGAGCTCTTTCACTATATTTTAGATTCACTTTCATAGTAATAAAAAATGGAATATATCAATATGACCACCTCCAAGCTGAGTCTAAAGCAGATAGATTTTTGCTAGTAAAGTTTGTACTCTCACTCTAGTTTTGAAAGAACTAACATAGGATGACTTATGACTGAAAAATAGTGTAACAAAACATGATAGATAGAAAAACTGATCAGTTGGGAAAAATAGATGGAAAAATATTACAATACTGGGTGTTATTTCTTTGACCATTGAATTATTATTTTTCAATAATTCTAAATTTGTCAGAGCACCAAAGACAGGAAATTTATAAATTTAGATACTTTATTTACACAAAATTTTCTGGACATTTTATGTTGGAAGGTACACTTGTAGATTTGTTGATTTCTGATAATAGACTTCTGATGACTAGTTATACTGGAATATTCTTATTCACCTTTCTGTACCTCTAGTTAGAGGAGAATATAAAAAGGCTCAGAAAAAAATGGAGTACACCAAATTGACTTTTTTTCTTTTTTTTTAAATGTGCCGTTCTCATTCAAGCAGAAATTGAACATGCTCTATTAGCCAGGATTATTCATTCCATCCCTTTTCATACCATATGAATCTGATGTATGTTTTCTAATAATTTCTGGTATCGGGTGAAGGAGAATTAGGTACAATAAGCTTTAAATCAGTTATAACTTTTCTTAATTTCCTTAGTTTTCCTCTTTCAGAAACACCTCCCAGGAAGCTGCACCATCCTAAAAACATTCAAGTTAATTTTGGCTGAGGGTAAAGTGTGTTAAAAATTTACATTTTGATACCATGATTTTGTCAGAGATGCCACATTATGACCCTTGAAATTTTTGATAGTGATGGGACATGACACATTCTAAACACCAGTGTAATAACATGTTTTATCACTTACATTTTCACTGTGTTTTCAGATGTTATCAGGGAATTCACTTCAAAAGTTTTCTTCCACAAGGATCGTGGTATTTTTCCACATGGATAATTTGCTCTACAACTCAGTACATAGTCCACATTTTTTAAGGTTGATCTGTGCCATAAGTAAAAATAATTTATATATAATAAAATATCTACTACTTATCTTCTTAATAACCCACTTAATAATGGGTAAAACCCATTATTGTCACAAAGACTAGAAGTATGATATCAGCTAGAGTAAGCATTGTACTGATATAATTTATCAGAGTTTTCCTGAATGACAGAAAAAAAAATGCAAGAAATGATTCATAATGATTCACTTATGCAGCACAAAAGTTTTGACTAGCAACAATGTCACTAGAAAACAAGAAAAACATTAATGAACAATGACTTTTGCAAACATGCCACAACTGAGAACAAAAAATTATTTTGACTCCACTTGCAAATAGAAGAGTGATGAAAAACCTGTAACTTTCAGTATGACCCACTCAAATATCTCTGATTTATAACACTATTGTTGTAACATTATTCTCAATCTGTTATATTTTAAATTGATTTGTGCCACTTGCAAAAGCTTGCTATGTTCACAAAAACTGATCACAGCAAGTAAATACAGGCCAATTTCAATATGAGTTTCCTAGACCTATTAATTTGATGAGTAGGTTTGGAAGCTTTCCTAATTACTACATAGTGTTTTGCATAAGTCATCAAAATCTCCTATTAAATCTGTAGAGTGCATGATTGGACAAAGATACAAAGTGAATGTGTAAATATGTATTTTTTCAGTGTACCTTTCTGTAAGACAATTGAAGTCTGTCAACATTTGGGTTTTTTTAGGTTTGCAACCTTTTACCTTCCTTCGGTCTCTTTCTTTGTGCTAAGCATGCACCAAAAATGACATCTATCATTGATTTTTGTAGATTTCAGAATATTAGTATTACTAAGATATATTTTCCAGCTTGTAGATATCCAGAGTTGTTTTCTTAAAGCACTTTTGTTAGTATACACGTGCATGAGCCGAAGAGTCACTTGGCCAACTGGGAAATGCCAGAGAAGCAAGAATAAAATAGAACTAAAAGAAGAACTAAAACTAACAAAATTTATCCACAACAAAATTCATCTCAGACTCACATTAACTAATTCTTAAGATCTGTTGTCTTATTTCAGGTCTGTTAAAGATCTAGGATGGGTTGTTTTGTTACTACAGTAATGTTGTGGAAGACCTCTTACCTATTAGAAAAAGAATGTGGGATTTAGAGCTGATCATTAATTGAAAAGATAAAGAAGGGGGAAACTCCTGTTATATTGTGGCAACATTTTCACTAGACCTCAACCTACAAGTTTATCAAGAGTTAGGATATTAATTCAGCTGGGGAAGAAGTGCAAGATAGGACAATGGAAATGTTAGAGAGGGAGGTTAATTGTCCGAGTTTGTTTAAACTCAAATCTAAAGTGTTATACGGCCAACTTTCCCCATTTATGAAACAGTAATGAAAGAAGGTTTGAGGATTAAAAGATAGTAGCAGTTATACAACCTGTGAATGTATACACATCAATCCCAGCAGAAACTGGGGCACTACAAGTCTAAAAATTTGACCAGGGATCAAAGACACATCCTGGATATCAAAGCAACTACATCCTCAAAGCGTCTTCACAAGCCTTACACAACTCCATCTATGTGTATCCCAATGCATCACCCCTATGAAGCTTTCCTTCTTGCCGACTTATCTGGGTGCTACTTTTCCCGTGGAGGTCAGGAAAGCACTGTTTATGGGCATCTGTATGATAGTACTCCAGCATATTAATGTAGTAGAGTTTCACTGCTTTGTATTTTAGTATAATGAGTAAACAGATTTATGCTAACTTACAAAAGTTGTGCTTCTAGACCTACACTTTGAATAAATATCCCAGCAAGCATAAGAAAGAAGTGACCATTTTTCCTAAGACATATACATACACTTCCCTTTAAATTCAGCAGGAGTACCATGAGTGCTGCAGAATACAGATTTTCACCTTTGCTCATTTTACACATGTAAACACATGTATGAACAGATAAAATCAAGTTTATTTTTCCTTAGCTTCAAACTTTCCACAGCTTTGTAAGCTTTGTAATGGTTACAGTTCAAGAGATGGAGAAGCAGGAAAAAAAATCCTAGTTCATTAACTTCCTTCTAAACTGTAATCCTGAAATTTACAGGTATGCTTCTTAGTAGAAGATAAAGCCTAGGGCTTGTGCCATGATCTTTTTGTGAAAACAAGGGAAAGTAGCTCTTGTAAGAGCTGTGGCAGTGCATCTGACATGAATAAAATTTGATCAAAGTTTTCTTGTTTTTACCATATGTTGCTTTTGTACACCAAAATTCAAAGACCATTTAAGTACATTATACCATTAAGAACTACTTCAGCCTTTCTCACACGGACACACAAGCCCAAACCCAACCAACCACCCAAAATGCAACCCCCAAAATGAACAAACAAAAAACGAACACACACATAACACCCCCCAAGACCCAAAAGCACGGTTTTTGGAAAACATATGTATAATAGGCCATTATAAGTGGATTACTTGTATCATTAAGGAGAATTTTTATACATTTTTCAATGAGTAAATATACTAGAGAAATTACATTATATGGTGAAAGAGCATTTGCTTAACAATAATAAAAGTGTACACACTGGAGGGAACGGATGCTTGAGAGGTTCACAGGCCAGTGTAAACCTCACGAAGTTCAACAAGGCCTAGTGCAAGGACCTGCACTTGGGTCAAGGAAGTACCAGTTTTGGCTGGACAGAAGACGGGGCAAGAGTAGCTCTGCCAAGAAGGACATGGGGGTGTTGGTGGATGAGAAACTCAACATGATCCATCAATGTGCTCTGACAGCCAAGAAAGACAGTTGTATCCTGGGCTGCATCAAAAGAATTGTGGAAGTAATTTTCCCTCTCTCCGTCACTCTCATGAGAACCCACCTGGAGTACTGCATCCAATTCTGGGACTCCCAACAAAAGAAGGACATGGACGTGATGCAGTGAGTCCAGAGGAGGACTACAAAGATGATCACAGGCTTGAACACCTCTCCGCTTGAAGACAGGTTGAGAGATTGTTGAGATTGTTCAGCAACAAGACGAGAGAAGAGGAGAGTAGTGCAGAGCAGAGCAGAGCAGAGCAGAGCAGAGCAGAGAGCAGGAGAGGAGAGGAAGACCTTGTAGTGCCTTGCAGTACCTAAGAGGGTTTAAAAGAAAGATGGAGAGGGACTTTTTATGAGTGTATGCAGTAATAGGACAAAAGGTCAATGGTATTAAACTGAAAGAGGGATATATCAGATTGGATATAAGGACAGAATTCTTTACTGTGTGGGTGGTGAGGCAATGGAACAGGTTGTCAAGAGAAGTTGAGAATGCCCCATCCATGAAAGTGTTCATTGCTCTGAGCAACCTGATCTATGGCAGGGGGGTTTGAACTAGATGATCTTTAAGGTTTTTTCCAATCCAAATCATTCTACCATCTTATGATTCTCTGAAAATTGAAAAAACCTAAACATGTGGAGCAAAATGCTGGTATTTGATTGAAACAAATCATTCAGCTATACTGCACAGCACCTATCATTTGAAGAAAGCAAACAGCTAGCTTTATTCCTGTAAATCCAAGTGACAGACAGGCATGTGAAAGGGATAAAACACTCTATTTAAACACTCTGATTTAAAATATTCTTCATCAGTTTTGTATTTTGGTTTTGTATACTTGGATTAAGGTAATCTCATTTCTTGAAAGTTTTTCTTACTATCTAGCTAGTTCAGCAGTAAACCTGCAGTCCCTACTTTTCTAAATAATTTGAGTGTGAGATATATACATATATGATACATTTTTTTAAAAGGTTTGGCAGTAGATTCAAACAGAATACTATGAATTTCCAGGTGTTGCTTCAGGTTGTGTGAACTGTAAATTTTTAAGGATGAAAACGATTTAAAAAATTGTTCACTGTGTAGACAATGATCCTTGTTGAAGGAATTCACCCTTTCCTGTTAAGCTGATTATATTCACTCCCCCAAAACATATTTATACACTTCATAAATGTATGGATTAATTTTGTACCCATTGGTTATAGAGATAAAGAATAGGAAGAGTTTGCCTTGAAAAAATGAATGTTTGTACTTAACTATCCTCAGGTAAATATTAACCACTGTTAAATGAATCTATGCTAGCCACTACTGTATGGAGAAAAGTGTCATCAAATAAATATTTCAAATATTGAAGTGGTGCATCTTGTTCTTTTAACTGTGGAACAGTACTTTTTTATACGATACCAGATGGAAATGTTATAATCCAAACCACATTTCACAAGAATTTCTTGCAATGCTTGCATTTTCAGAAAGCAAACAGAACCCATCTGTAATCTTAGGTATTCAGAAGTGCAACTTTAATAAAATCCACAGAAACAAGAACAATGGATCTTGTACCATAACAACACAAACAAATATGAGCAAAGCAATGTCATCTTAACTCAAATAACAAGCCTTAATTGTCAAAGTCAGCTGTGAATACTTTTTACATAGTAGTTCTTACTTTTTACCAGAGATTTTTAAAACAAATACTTGAATCGGGCCACTGAAGGCCAAGTCATTTCACTAAGTTTAGATATAATCATCTTTTCATAGGTGTGCAAGGTATTGTCTTCTGACAGGCATAGTGTTGCACGTTATTCAACACATACTGAACCCATGTAAATTATACGATCATAGATAAGACAACTTTATCTATCTAAGTCAATGTCAGTAAATCATATTTCTAATATTGTTTTATTAGAAACCATTTTTTTATTTTTAAGGGGTAGTAGTGCTCAATAAATCTTTATTTTTTCTTTTAATAATTTCTCCTCCCTTAAAGACTGTTAAGCCCCAGAAACTGGATCAGTAGCATAGCAGACTCAGTAACAGTAAATGAAGCGCTGTAAGCTTACATCAGACTAATTAGTCTGAGGGATAAAATATGGGGGAAAAACTTTTCAGGTTGCTTTGTCAAAGGCAGTTTGCTTAATTAAGCCAACCACTAATTGTTAAATATTTTTTAGCCATTAACAGAGCTGTGCTGACGGTAATTAAATTTTGATTTTAGTGGTATTTGCAGGGATTAAGTCACAATCTGCTGAGGCGCTGAGGTTAGTTAATATTCACTTCACTACCACAGCTGTCCTCCATTACATTACAAAGGACAGGAAAAGAGACAGCAGAATAGGGTGAAGTAATGAGAAAGCTATTCATTCATTTGAACCAGCTCCACACTGTACAATCTTGTACAAACGGATCTGATCTGCATGACACACAACTAGGCATTAAATCCGATTTAACTTGATATAATAAAGGACAGCCTAAGCTCTAAATGTATTTTTATTTTTATACATAAGCACTATGCAATGTATCAAAAATATAATAATGTGATTATCATATGTTTCCATTCAAGTGGTATTTCTTGACTTATTAGCTCTACAGGAGTCCACAAGGTCTGTAAAACAATTCCTGCTAAGCCCTTATTTCTCCTATGTGTGTGTGTGAATGAATCCTTCACATTTCTGAATTGTGACTCTGTAGAATATTTACTGAAATGATCAGTGTTTTGAGGGTTTAAATTTTGCTTTCTTTTGCATGTGAGTTACATGAGGGTACCATGCATTTGTAGCAGATAAACAGGGTTATAAACAGTCATAGCTGCAAGAACAGGGAGAACTTGGTCTTGGTGTATTTTTATACTAAGTGTTTCAGTCACCACGATGTCCTTTTATAAAGGTCATTTTAGCCAGAATTTGGATTCGAGTTAATTCATCTTTCCAAGAAATGACAAAGTCAGCAGTCATGCAAATCTGTACAAAATTGTTCCCTTCCTTCTCAAGAAGCACTTTGGATGCTCTTCACTGTATTAAATCCTACCTCCTCACACAGCCTCAGAACCTGCAGTCACTCTTGGTGCCCTCAACCTGGCCCTAAAAAGGCCAGTATAGGCTTACAGGAATAAGATCTAATCTATCTCCCTCTAAGAATGTGACAGACAGTCCCTAATTCTCCGATTAGGTGCTGATTAATCTCCCTTCTTTCCCTGTGGATGTGTGGAGATATCCTGGAGAGAGGTTACACCACTGGGATACAAAATAGTTAAAAGAATGCTCTGATTTTCTTCTGGGGGGTTGAGGTTATACCAGTTACCATAAAGCCTTTATACTGGCTTTAAAGCCAGCGTCTGGCCATGCTTTAGCCACTCCATGAGAGAAAAGAACCCTGTGGATATCAAAATATTTACCATCTTTATCTTTTTTCCCCTGGCTATTATTCCACTAATATTCTATTTCACTTAATTTTATTTTCCACTGCTGTCTTCTTTAAAGTTGCACCTTGACTGCTTACTTCTTAGTATTTACTCATCAATCTGTTTTCAGACTGACTAGCTGGTCAAACCCTTAAAACATAAATACAAAGGAGTATGTTCCTCTTTACTGTGATGTCTACCATAAATTTTATTATTTCACTTCAAGGTTTCTTAGGGGGGGCCTTTTTATACTGGCGAGGACATTATCACAGAAAAATGTAAACTCAGAGTCGTTCCCAAAAATCCAAGGTTCCTATGGGCTCCTACAGTGAGCTTCCAAATGTATTTCTGAATCACAGAAAACTGAGAGATGGGTTTCCTTTGCTATATGCTGTGGTCATGATGAGGCTTATTTTCTCCATCAAGTAAGTTGGTTTATGCCAGAATTTAGGAAAGAATGCTGTATTTATATCATATCAACCCATTTTATTAGGACTAGATGTTGTCAGCAATCCCTTTTGTGTACATTATCACACATGTCATGTTGTATTTCTTCTAAGTTGTTGAGAAATTACTGGTGTAAATAAATTTATGTATGCAGATAATTTTTGCAGAATCAGGGCCTGAGACTGGATACTGGGAGTCACAAACACAGTAATAATGCTGTGCTTTCAAAATAATGGAAAGTTAAAAAGAAATAGTGGTAACTAAATCCTGTGTTCAAACAAATATTTCTGATAATTATAGTAAGGAGCATGGGAATGTTTCCAAAAAACATGAGATAGGAATGCATTTATGTTTAGTTATATTTCAAAGTTTTCTCAAGTACAAAGGTCTCTCTTTAAAGAGGATCTTTTCACTAGCTATCTAACAAGTCATATTAAAGAAAAACGAATATTAAAGAATATAATTCATACCAGAACTATATAACATAGGTAAATGAACAATAAAAATGATAAATTAGGCAATAGAAAAGATTACAGAAATAATGCTTTCACATATTGGACATTCATTAAATTGACTTTCCACGGTAATTACTTTAACATTTCTACATCTGATTCAGCAGAGGCTTTTGGATTATTAATAAGATAGTAAATATTACAGGGTTTCAAACCCTGCTCTTGCAGACCTCTTTCCTGAAAATTCAAGAACCGAGTCAATGCCTTTTTTCAAGGATGAGTCTCTTCTGCAGGTCTAAATTTTCTGAACTGGAAACTATTAATCACTAATATTTTTATTTTTTTTTTCAAAAGATGTTATTTTTATGAAGACTAAACATCCACTTTTGTGTTTAGGCTGAAATAACTTTAAATAGTATACTAAAAGTAGTAATGAATTTAAAGTAATGAATTAACATAATGTGATTCACATTTATTATGTGATTTATGTGTATTATGTCAAAGTCTAAAGGAAGGATGCATTAAAACAGGCCATTCCAAATTCACCAAGGATTGTTAGTAATTGTGGCTGTCAGTAGAGTTGGAATGTGATATTAAATATATATAGTTAGAAATTTTTATTAAAAATTTTCTCTGAAAAATTTTGAAGATCCTAGAAGTTCCCTAGTAGCTATGGCTTCATCTTCCTTAATGAATCTGCCATCCTTTCTTGACTAATACAACTTAAACTAAGAGTCATGTGTTTTAAAGACTTTAGAGATTTACAGATACAAATTGAGTTTGTGGAAAACATTCTTTTAATTTTTAGTATCTGACAGTGTGAAAAAAAAAATTCATTCAATCTTAAAATTGTGTTTTTATTTAGATCTCTTTTAGGTAAATATAAAAATATAAATATAAAATATACATATATATATTTATTTATTTTATATTTGTATAAAACTATACCCCTCCTGCAGTAAGGTAGGTTTTCCTTTGACCAAAACTAAGGGATAACACATACCACACCAAGACATGCATTATGATGAGTTTTCAACTGGATTTACCTGTCTATCAAGCAGGATACTCAGGAAAAAACTGACTAAGGACCTGAAACCTAGAATTATTCTATATAAACCAATAAAGTAATGTACATTATATTTTCCTTATCAATGAGGTTTTTTAAACTTCCTAAACTAAGGTTAGGACTGCTCTGGAAGTCTGATGTTGCCTCCCAAAAAATATATTTTAACACAGTGGTACTTATTACGGGGAGCCATTGCTTTGTAAGGTGACAAATAAAGGCCAAGACACCAGAACCCAAGGTACCAAGTCAAATTGCAACAACTCTGTTCTGGAGAATAGAATGGGCATCTGGTTGTTTAAACTACTAATTTGATCTTTCAAATTTAACAAGTCTACACTGGTAGAAAAATTGCTGCTTCTTACCAAGGATCTGATCCATGAATGTGTTAAATTCATGCATGTTTTTGAAGTATAGAGACTTGATGAAGTCCAAAGGACAGCTGGAAGGCCTAAAGCTGAGCAGACACTTAGATTTTTGCTAGACTGAGACTTCACAGAGCAGTTATGTCACTGAAGAGCATATTTTTATGGACATATAGGGGAAGTGGATAATAGAGCTAAAGTTTTTCAGTATCATGAAATGTATAATTCTCTTCTCGTAACTGTGTTGCACTCCTACATAATTCATTTCCCAGCCCAAATCTAAGTATATTCCTACTCAGATCCCTTATCATAAATAGGAAGTTGAGCATATTAATATATGTCTGTAGGCTCAAGCAACCCCTTTTCCATCACTTTAATTAGCAAATTATTCTCTTACTGATTTATTTTTAGAATTACTTTCTCTTTTCTCATCACAATTTCATTAAATCAAATATATAACCTATTGAGACTGAAAATTTCCAGTACAGCTCAAAATTTTTAACATCTTCTTTTGTAGCCTAGTCTTTTCATCTTTTTCTTTTAGAAGCCATTTAATTATGTGCAACTACATGGATACTGTCTTCTATATCTTCCTGCATCTGAAAGAGTGTTTTTGGACTAATTTGCAAGAGTAATGTAGGGCAAAGTATTTTCTTATTATAACTTTATAGAAGGTGCTCAAGCTAGCATGTTTTAACACGGTATAATTCCTCAGTAAAAACTATCTGATAAAACTGTCACAGATCACGTAAATATAGTAAGTGAACAAATATAAGAATATTTTCCACATCAAAGGCAAGGAAACACAGCATGCTGATAACACTTTGTATGTGAGAAGGCCATTTATTGTTGTCTGAAAATAGAACATAAGCTGCCTCCCTGCAATTTTGTGTTGTTCAATTGTGTTTCCAGGGACATTTCTGTCATTGGCAGTGCCAGCTTCAGCACTTTCCTTGTCCCTTTTTGCTACCTAAAAGCACTCTTACTCATCACATACCCTTACAAAAATGCACAGTACTGTGTTGAAAATGGTCTGACAAGAGGATGTGGAGGACATGGAAAGGAGAATACTGCTTTTATTGGTAAGAGCTTAGGGAAAATGTCGGCAAGATTACAGCTTCAATGTAGGTAAAAAATGGGAAAAAAAGCTTATAAGTGAGCAATTAATTTTCATTATGTCTCTTCTATTATTAACACTTCAACTGACATGCTTCTCATGACATATATCTATGTATATATTAAAGAATAGCATTTATAGTACAGTCTACAAAATAAATATTCTATTTTATAGTGCAATAGTCATAACAGAAAAGTAATTTAATTTCAAAGTCTACATAGACCAAGTAATGACATCTATACATATTCAGGTCATAGATATTTGCAAGACTTCAGTATAGGATCAGCAGGCCTTTGTCAAGAGTCCTGTATTTTTCCATACATGGTGATCTCTGCTCACTCAGCTCCTGTGTTGCTACAACAGTGGTCACTGACCCTTCCACTCTGAACAAAAAAATATGTGAAGCCAGGTTTTACACAACGCTTTCATTTCACAATGTCCCATCATTTCCTCTTGCTCTAAGTCAAAGGAAACTACTGAGAGACTAACATGTTGCTCTATCCTTTTTTCATGATGTGGGGGTTTATTTCACTTTCAACTAGTTCACCTTTCTTCACACCCGTTTGTTAGGTGTCTGCTAGGAAAAATATATCAACCTGCCTTCAACTTCAGTGGCTGCTAAAATACAGTTGGGGCTTGTAAAATCATGCTGAAAAAATAATTTGTTCTAAATCAAGGCTTATTCCCCAAGTCACCACAAGCAGATTGGCTGTAATTATGTTGTATTTTATAACAGATTTCCATGTAAAGAAAAGAAAAAAGGAAATTATCTAAGGTATCTGCTTGTGTATACAAAATACATGCCGGTATATAGTGGTTAAAGTCCTATAACAAAGATAATACCTGCAACTGCTTCTCTGTGCAACATAAATGGCTTATTTGGCCAAAACCAATGTAAGTTATGCAGAGCAGAATGCATATCATAATATGATATTTCATCTCCTCTCATGCCTATACTGACAATGAAACAGTCAACAATTTAAAGTATTTCCTCTATTTTGGTCACAAGTGTAGAATTCAGTATTCTGATCTCGTGCATACAAGCACTGTGGAGGTCCCTAATGAGGCTGCTTTTCTAACAAGGATTCTGTACAAATCAGCAGAGAGAGATGTTTCCAGAGAGTGTCAGACAGAGATCTACTGTGACCAGCTTAAGCTCCCAAGTTCCTTAACTGAAGAGGACAGATTTTCTGTCACGGGGTTTTTCGATTTGTTCAGCACCTTTTCTCTGAGTAGAGAGGGAACTGAATGGGTTCCATAAGTCTTACATGATATCAAGTTCTCTGAATATTTTTCTAGCATAATTGAAGCGGGCAGATAGGGTTTAATTTTTAAGCTCTTCTCCTGGACACAGGAAAATTTGAAAAAGCTGAAAGCTGAAATACTGGTATCAATAGAGAACATTTACATCCCACCCTTCCTTATTCCCTCATGCCTGTGCATCCACTCCACTTCTATGCACTCCTTATGACTCATTTGTTGCCCTGAGAAATTGAACCAGCTCCTGATTTTAGGTCACAAAAGTAGTGTTCTATGATAAACTTTAGATGAGCAAAGTTGCAAGTGCGTGACTCACTGAACAGTACAGGGACACACCCTTTGACTTCAAATGATTAAAAGAGCAACATGAGCATGTAATTAGATTTTTCCATAATTAAACCTTAAAAGCTGTTGTTAATTGTGTTGCTCCAGCAACAACAATCTAATGAAAAGGAGAAAGCAATATCAGGGTGTGCACAAAGAGAAAAGTGGAAGAATAGTCTACACCTGAAAAAAAAATTTCAACTAGTGTAGTGTAGAACACTAGTGTGTTGTTCTGAAGTCCATTGGCCCTGAAATATGATCATTTACTCTATTTTAAAAATTAATTTGTAATCTCAGAAAATTATTTACTGGAGTATATAGGGTTAAAAAATGAGATGGCAGGCTACTGAATGTGCTTGGTGCAGTGTGCTCTGTCTCTCTAAAGTGTAGCATGAGTAATGCAAGGTTACTGCAGTAAGTACACATTTCTTATTGGATATCAGAGAAAATAGGTGTGTAAAATCCATGTAATTTGATAGCACATACATCACCACTGCCCTTGGGAGTACTGAATCATAAGGCTACACATTTAGCACAGTAAAAGAATATTTCTCATTTTTTCTCTGAGAAAATTCTATGGAAATGAGTGGGGGATGGGAGAGAAAGCTTATAAATCAAGTATTAAAACAACAGGCAAACTAGAGTTGTTGCAGAGACACAAGGTATATCCTTTTCTTTTAATCCATGACATTTTCTTTTAAGTGCCCCTCTATCCCCAGTATTTTTAGTACCAGTGTTAAATTACAGTAGCACTCTTAGGGAAATATGTGTGAGATTCACATGAATACCAAGTACATTCATTATGATCAGTGCTGAATTCCAAATGAGAATAGCTTCACTTTTTTTTTTTTCTTCTCTGTGTTAACCTTCAAGGCAAGTCAACACACTTCAAACATCGCAGCCTGATTTTAATTTGGAAAACAGTCTTAAAAATACCACTGCCAAGTCAGATCGAATCAAAGCCGTGAGGAATGAAGGCGAGGAGGAGGAGGGGAGGCAGGATTGCCACAGCAAGGAGACACTGCGTGAGAAAGAGAGGTGAAAATGAGAGCTAACATCAGCTCCCCCGGGGTTTGCTGTAATCAGCAGACAAATGGTCTATACTCATGGCATGTATTCATTCTGCAGCAACGGGCTGCCAACAAGAGCCTTCCTGTGTCTGTTTGGAAATAAAGTACCAGCCTTCCCCTATTCAGATGCTTTGAAACAAAAAAGAACTGCTGACAAACATTGCTTTGGGCATTTGACACTGCTTTTTGATCTAGTTATTCAGACAATATAAAATGAACAAATTAGGAATCTACTACAAAAGAGCCTCAGTCCCAGCTTGCTAAAATATCAGGGTTTATAAAATTAGGGCTGGTTTTCATCTTTTTTGCCTCTCTTTATCTCAACTGTTTAAAAGTAAGAATTTTCTCATACTGGCAAATAGATGCTTCTGTTTCTGTATTGTCATTTCGCAGGTGCATGTCTGTGTATGAAAAGGACATCAACATCACACATACCAAATATACATACCAAATTTACATATTCACCATCTAGGTACATTTGTAATTTGTGTAGCTCCTGTGTCTAGATAAATGCTTTGGACTGTGAAATGTGAAAATTTTCATTCAAAATCTTTTACAAGAATTTTTTGCTTTCCCAGGAAGATTCTACTGTTAATTTAGTTAACTTCCTCTTTTAGTGGAAAAAAATATATTTGGGTCAGTGAAATGTCCAGAAACATGGCTTAACAATGACTCTGGAGCTGCATAACTGTTTTTGTTTTTTTTTAATGTACATTATTTTTCAAATGTACTTTTATACTGATATATTGTGTATTGGACACTACTGAGTTTCTCTGTGGAATAAAGTTACCTAACGTGCTTTGAAGCATATTATGTGTACTTATGTAAATGTTGAAAAGCTACTCCTTTGAAACCACATCTCATTCAAAAAAGTGAGGAAAATCAGGTGGGGTGTTAACACAGAGCTAAAAGCAGACATCATACAATGCCCCCCAAGACTCATAATGAAATTAGATATTTTTTTTATTCAATGATCCAGATGGATTCATTGATGGAAAAGCAAACCATTTCTGAGATCGCTAATACTCTAATATATAATTGCAGGGTATCAACTACTTATCCATTACATTCAGCTGTTCTGTCAGTGCTCCCAAGTTTAATTATCAGTCTGCCTTAGAAAATCCATTTTTTCCTCTCTTTCTTCAACAGCAAAATCAAATTTCAGTCACAGTTTGCATTATAATACCCTTATAATAAATCCACAGTTTAGGATGAATGATTATAGTCATAGGTGCCTACTGATGGAAAACATTTACAATGTGCAACTGATGATTCTAGCTCTGATGGAAGAGAATGTGCAAGTGTGGAAGTTCATCACCATTTCCTGTTCTGGCTATGTTAAAGAGACAGACAGAAAACAGACTGCTTTTCACCTGTGAGTAACCCACTTCTAAACAGCCTTAATATCTCACAGCAAAGTAGTCAAAAGGCACAAGGACTTTGCAAAAATATTCCAAGCAAAGTGTCAGTGGAGCCAGTGAATAAAACCTGTGTGAATTTAACGAATGAGATCCTGGATGTGTCCCATCTTCTTATTCTTTTGGATGATCAAGCCTTTGCTCACACATATGAACAACAGAAACGAACTTGCTCTAGATGTGTTTTTTTAATGTGGTCCTTATGTATGAACAGTGCAGAGGAAGGGCAGAGCAAGGATCGTAGATCAAAGGAAAACATTTTTGCTTTCTCATTTTTTGTGAATGCTATTCTTTCAGTAGGTACTGGATTGGCAGTTTCAGAGGCTCTGTTCCTTCTTAGCAAGAGGGGAGTCACAAAGGACCCAGCAGAAACAGAAGCTTCCTGTGCCAAAGTTTTCTGCCCCAGATGGGAAGTGTTTACAGTGTTTACAGCTGCCATGGCAGGCAGCGCCTGCGACTGAGTATTTATTTGCCTTATGTCCAGTTGTGGAGTAGGGTACTGACTGCTGAGATAGAGTGGAGCATCTAAGGCCTTTCTCTTTTCTCTGTACTTTTTGTAGGTAAAATTTTTCACTTCTTATTATTGGTCACCTCTATATTTCAGTCTCTCTGGGAGCCTCAAAGCTTGCTGCCATAGCAGATACGCTTCACATTAGAGATGGCAGGTTCTGCATCCTGTGGATATGCTGGGAATGTCATTGTTAACAAGACTTTTGTGTTCTTATGATGTGTTTTATTCTTAAATAAGTAAGAGACCTAGCAACTTATTTGCACATTAAAATACAATATTTGTTCTACTAGCTATGTCACAAAAATAATGTTTCATCTGTTTTTTTAATAACATAAATCAGATATAAAAACTATTGTCAGAGAATGATGATAAGGACTTCCAAATCATCAGTAAGTAGCTAATCCACTGATGTTAAGGGTTGTGATGATTAATTGCTGCACCCTTTTGTGAACAGATTACAAACATTGTCAATGGCTAGAAGCAGGCCAAGTCAATCTGCAATTTGTTCAGTAGCACATCCAAAATGATAGATAATCACATGCAGAAGTGTGCAACACAGTCTGAGGGCAAAACATCACAAGAGCATTTGGGTTTATCTGAAGGAAACTGTTTCAGTGGCATTTGAGGCAGTAAGGAAATTGATTCTCTCAAGCTCGCCTAGAAATTTTCTTCAGGTAATGGAGCACTAGCCTAGCCATTCCTTCCTTGCACTTTTGCTTTCTAGAGATGGGAGTCAGACATCTTGAATGCCTTCGCCGATGATTAGAATGATTTCTTAATTTGCACCATGTATTGTGTACAGTACTGTCTGAATAGAACTGTTAGTGTTGGAGAGAATATGAACTGCAGTGGCCATGCCACTCTCGGTTTTCTGTCTTCTTGCAGTCTAAGTGGAGAAATTCTGACACCTTTAAATCTCAGCAGAGAAGGTCTGTTACCAAAACTATACCAGTCCCCTCTGCACAATATCTGGAATGGTAAATCACAGTAAAGAGCTATCAGTGCAGGAAGGATCTCTAGGAGAAATGACCAGTGAAGTGAAACCTGCAGATGACTTTGGCTACAGTTTCTTCTTTGTAAATTGTCCTGCTTGCTTCATCTATTCTGAATGCATCTCCAGGGCAGTTGAGAACAAACTGATAGACAGGCCTGTGAATGCTAGGAGTGCAGAAGGATTGACATTTTAAAGGTAAACATTCGGTCTTTTCATCCAGGAGATGCAACAGCTGCCACAAATACTGATATAACTTCTGACAGATAGTGATGGGTGATATGTAATATCAGTTCAAGCTGAGACGCAACGACTTAGTTAAAAGCATTGCGTGTGAACCATGAGACTGAACCCAGTTGTCTTCAAACTCTTATCCTGGAAAAATTGCCTACTTAAATGCCAGGTATGGTATCAAATACCTTTTGAATTTAAGGACAATGAATTTGTGATCAGGTCCTTATGAGGGAGGTTTTAAATTCATAAATACTGATGAAACAGTTGCTCAAGCAACTGTTTGTCAACCAGAGCTAATTGACAAACACAAACACATTTGGCCAAGGCCCCAAATTCCTCCAATTGCCTGTGAAAGGGATCCTTTAAAGGCATTATGCAGGTGACATGGCTGCTCTGCCAGGTGAAGACAGGTCACATTTGTAAATGTGTATGTCCAGAATCAGCAGTAGGCAGTGTTGAGCTTGACAATGAGTAAAAGCAGGCTCCAGGGGACCATGTCCCCATGTGGTATAAGTTTTATTGATAGGTTTGATAACTTTCTTTTGCAGTTTGACATCCAGCTTGTGTAATGTCGACCAAGATGCCAGAACAGCTGCTGGATTATTTTTCTGTCACTGCCAGAAGCAGTTAAGTTGCAAGAAGATTTGGTACTAAATCAATCTAGAAATTTTCAAAAATTTAAAGCTTACTTGATTTCCACGGTAAAAGAGTCACACTGAAAGAATGGGAGAACAGTTCAATTCCTTGGTACTTCCATTCTAGCCAAATCCCATGGTGCAGAGGCAAAGAAAGTAGAAACAATATAGAAATATGTAAGTATTTGACTTTGGATTCTTTTATTTGGATTCTTTTATTCTCCATTAAACTTCATTTGACTCTGACTAACTGCTTTAGTGTATGGTATTTTTACCAAAGTGTGAAACAAAGATCTGGAAAGATCTAGCTGTTATCAACGTGAACATAAAGTAGTAATTTAAGGGGGAATACTTGAATACATAGTTTACCCAGTGCATGGGGTGTTTTCTTAACCTTTGACACCAATGTTTAAAGAGATCTTCGAAAAGGAGAACTCTCCACCAGTAAATGTCTTTGGGTTTAAAATATATGGGTTCAAGGGACAGTAGCACTTAAATAGTGAGTAGCATTCTAAATCATTAACCACAGCATGTTTTAGTTAGAAATTTCTTTTTTATGTTAATATTAGTTATTGCATAATATTTTCCAGGCTTCTGTGGCTGCTTCCCAAATGTTTGTGTGAAGAATAATAAATCTCCCTGATTCATGAGCAATATTGCTTATACTGTTCTTTTACAGATAGACTTTAGTTTATTCTTTCTGTTTCTGTGAGGTCTCCTATGAATGAACAACATTGTATATATTTTTAATATTTTTTTGCTTATAAAAATAGTGCTACCATTCCTCCTTTTCCTCCTCATAATAATAATAATAATAAATATCTTAATAATAAATGGAATTATTGTTATTTATTCAAGACATTAAAACATTTTTCACTTTCCCTTGGGGAACTCATAGCTGGTGTCTACAAGAGTGCTTTGATATTTTAATTTGTTAATGGAGAATAAATAAGACATCAGCAATTGCAAGAAGAAAGCTGTTTTCTGGAGGGAACAATATTTTCAGGTGTCCTGCTTTTTTGCTTTAATTTTTCTTTGCTTACTTGCTTGCTTTTCTCTTGTTTTCTATCTTTTCTTTTTTTCTTTTTTTCTTTTTTT